>NC_056725.1:1587336714-1587451714 GCF_019279795.1 Protopterus annectens
TTGCCAGTTGGACTAGGTAAGTATGGTCTTAGATTTACCACTCAAGTTAATCACAATCCACTCAGTCTCTTATTTGATGAGATGAAAGGTCTATTACAAATCACTGTTGGTGTCTCCAAGAATTTTGAGATTGTCAGTCATGCTTTGTCCAGAGTTCTTGTACTAAGAGGCTGAGAGGAATTCAGAGAAGCCAAGGCAACTCAATTCATTATTAAGCAAGTTCTAATCCCTCAGCCAACTGATACAGGCATAAATGGTGAGTTCTTTAGTATTCTAGCAGGCATCATCCCTACCTATAAAGAGTGCACTCGATAGATTACCAAAACATGATGCATACGCAACACCCTCTTTTCCTCTCCAGCTCGTGCGGTTGTTAGTAAAGGATCCCAGAGAAAATATTATTTGATAATGGGTATCTGTGGAAAATGTGAGAAAATATCCATGTGGATACATGAAGTAAATGTCTTCTAACAAAAAAAAATCATATAGTTTTATAAATGAACTGTGTTAAATACATGAAAAAGATGGGAAGATGTAATATGCCCTCAATTGTATAGATATATTACTAGTTTCAAAGGTGAGCTAAGATTGCATAAACCTTATTCAAAATGTTCGCAACCACTTTTCTTAAAAGTCTAGCATTCCAGGATTACTTTAATCTGGACCTAACCTGCTATTTTAAAAAAAGAGAATTTTTTTAATTTAAGCATTTTTTTTGTTTAGCACATTGTCAAAAATGCACATCAGATAATTGTCAGAAATGTCATATCATTACTATTATTATTGCTTTAGAAGCTGCATTTGATTCTTTGAATAACATAAATATGGAAAGTGAGAAAAAGAAAGGTAATAATATGGGATTCATTGAGATTATAACAGAAATATAATATGATAATGTAGATCACGTTGAAATGTCAACAAAAGGACAAGTACTGAAATATTTCCTACAAATAAGGGTATACCGCAAGCTACCTCATAGCTCTATCACATTTTTCTTGTGATGTTTATAAATGTGAGATGAGATAGACTGTTGAATGTAGTACATATGTCTGTAAAATTGCAAGAGAAAAATTCTCATCTATCTGCTGCTATTTTGTATTGCTGGATTTAAGTTCCCAAGTCTTAGGTCAATAGCATAAGATGATGTATATATATATATATATATATATATATATATATATATATATATATATATTTACTGTTAACATTAGTAAAATAAAACTATGAATTAGAATCAAGGAAGGGATTTTTTATACTCAAATTCAGCACTGCAAATTTAGGAATTGTGCCCCATCACAAGTATTTATGACTGTAGCAGGTGAAAGAAACCTTTAGGCCACTTAAGCATGATGCTAGTAAAAACAGCAACAAAGGTCCTTTGTATATTTGACCATGCTTAAGGAGGCTCTCGAAAGGGAAACTTCTGTTCAGTGAGCTACCTGATTAACAAATAGATTGAAAAACAACTTGATATGTCAAATGAGGCAAATCAGTAACAAATATGATCCTTCCCTGACATACACATAGAGAGGAACTGATATGCCAAATAAGAGAAACATTTTTGGCAATCAGATTTGACTGAATTAGTTAAACAGAGCTAGTTTACTGAACAATGATATAATGAAAAAATTTTTGAATGAAAGACATTTGTTGATACAAAAATGAAAGAAGCTTATTAAGACCTAAGAAGTCATCAACAGGATATTTACTAGGTTTGGAGTTTCATTACCATAATTACTAGCACAAAAGTTTAGTATAAAGTAAAACACATTTGTCTCAGTTAAAATGGATTATAAAGGGATGGTGGAAAATAAAGCTAAATGAAGAAATTTAAAGGACCAGATGTCTTAGATTTTTTGCCATATACTTTGATATTGGTAATGGATACATCTACAATATCCAAATAAAATATTTGGGCATGATATATATATATATATATACAATGCTAGTAATGGTTCAAGTATATTTGGATGTTGACTTGTCCAACATGTTGATAATAAGAGCAGAGGGAAGAGTGCTGATAAACTGACTTGCATTCTTTGAATGTACCAAGAGTAACTGCTCCACAATGCTTAAGGACACCAGTGGACCTAGTGCTTATGTAGCAATCTGCCCACCTAGTACTAACAGAAGAGATTCATGTGTATTAACTCAAAACCCTAATCCTACCTATTACTCTAACTCTAATTCAACGTACATTAAAAACACCCTTTCCCTAACAGTAAGACTATGTAGATGTGTCACATTCCTGTTTTAGTGGTCAGTGGGTTTCAGTTTTATGTTATACAGCATTTGGACATTGGTTGTTAGTTTACATTATTTGTGTAAAACTTTGTTAATTTAGTGTCAAACACTCTCTCTCTCTGTATATATATATATATATATATATATATATATATATATATATATATATATATATATATAATTTAGTATCAGACACTTTATCTATATGCTTGTGTGTGTGTGTGTGTGTGTGTGTGTGTGTGTGTGTGTGTGTGTGTGTGTGTGTGTGTGTGTGTGTGTGTGTGTCTAAGAGAATATTTAAAGGTCAGGTATGGGATAAACAAAATATTTTCTACTTTGTGGTATATGTTCGTAATAAATAATTTAGTTAGTTTTGTGTTATTTAATGTGTTTTGATTACATTAGTTAGCTTAATATTAAGTTAAAGTAGCATTTTAGCTTAAAGTTTAACTTGCTAATTGTGTCCTTTTCTGATTAACTCTTACCCCCGGATCTACTATTCTTTTATGCAGGACTAGCTTAGTCCTGCACGGAAGTGACTGTTTAAGAGCAGGATGGCAGCACGCCATGCATATTAATGAAGGCATGCTGCCTGAGCTCCTAATCTTACATGGAGTGTGTACGAGTGCAGGGGGAGTGTCTGAGAGCAGAGCTCTCAGAATATACACGCCCCTGCAATGAAGAACAGCAGAAAGGCCAAAGGAATGAGCGAGACCGCTCATAGGTGTCCGCATATCCCCAGCAACATTCCCCCACATGTACAACAGCAATAGTAAATACATATAAAATAAACAACCCCCTTTTTTTTATGAAACTGATTAAAGCTAGCCATTGGTGTGTGGGTGTGCCCCTCACTTAGCTACAGTTAATGCAGCTTAAATGGCTGAAGAAGATAACAAGGAAGATATATGCAAGTAAAGCAATATAGCAATAGTGTAGTGGGCAGAGCATTCTCCTTATAAGCAGGCATTCCTGGTTTGAGACCCACTGCAGCATTTTCCATGTGAAATCAGTTTATGAACATTTTATTGCTGTATAACAAACTAAATAACATATAATTTTGAACTGAGGTACTGCATTAAATGCACATGTGAGGTGTCAGTGTCATAATGTTGCAAAGTCCCCAGATAAGCACATGTGCTCCATACAGTATATGTACACAGGAATCATGGATACAAATGGAAGGTACAATGTGTAATGAATGACGACTCCATACAGCTTCAAAATCCCCCACCTTCCCAAGAACCATTAGGTACTACTGTCTAAATCAGTGCAGTTGTAAGCAGGAGTAAGCACTAGTGAGCAAGTGTAAGCACCAATAAGCAGTAGTAAGCATATTTAAGCACTAGTAAGCGTATTTAAGCTCGTTTGCACTGGGGTAAGCAATGCCCACACAGGTTAAGCAATTTTGAAGCTAATTCCCTGTAAGCATAAGCAACTGAAGGTTAGCATTGCTTACCCTCGTGCAAACCCGCTTACAACTGCTCAAAAGTGTCTTAATCACTCTGTATCCAATGGCCCTTGTTCTGCCCAGTAACAAAAAAAAAAAACAGCTTTGCAGGTCTTGAACCCAGGATCCTATTCACTATAGTCATAGCAGTTAACCACCAAGCCATCACAGGAATACACAATAATGAGGTATCACCAAACAAGTCCTCACTATAGTAAAATCAAACAGAACCTGTGAAAGGAATCAGTGTACAGTCATATGTTCTATAACCCACTACATAACATAAATATGTGAACTGGAGTACAGCAGTAAGCCCAGATGTGAGGTGTAATTGTAACAGAGTGTTGAAGTCCCTAATAAAACACAAGGACCCCATTCAGTGTTCGTACACATGAATCATGGATACCAGGCATATATATAAGATGTAATGAATAATAAATCAATGCCAGAAAGAAAATTTAATGCAAAGTATAATGTAAGCAATGCTAAGCATTGCACAGGCCAGCTTAGGATGTGTAAGTAATGTGTAGGCCAGCTAACTCAATGTGCCCAGTGTAATGCCCCTTTAAACAGTGCCAACCTTAGGTAAGCAGGTTTACCCATAGCCTAGCCTTTTCAAAACCATCCAATCACGGTAAAGTGCAGGAAATCGGCCATACTTAAACCCAATAGGTGAGAATACATCTCATAACTGGTTGTAGCTTCCCCTTGCAGGCACCATGTTAGGAAGGGGAGAGGGAGTGCGCTTTCGGGTGCAGTGCTGGTGCATCCATCCAGGAGTCCAGAGTCATGGCAGGACTCCTTGTCAAAGACCATGAGCAGAGACTGCTGCAGGACCAGTACCAGGGTTCCCAATATAAGACGGAAGCCTAGGACCATCTCACCCGTGACCTCACCAGTGCCACTGGCATACCCCAAACTGGTGAGCAGGTCAGGCATCACCTTTCCGACCTGAATTGGTGTAAGGGGGACCTTTTGGAGCAGTGGATCCAAGAGGCTAGAATGGCAGGGGATGTCCCAGCTGTGTGTAAGTATCACTCCACTATGTGTGTAATAATTGCCAGCTCATGTATATAATGGATAGGTATGGCTAAATATTCCTCTTATGTCCTCCACAGCTGCAAGTGAGTGGGCCATGAACCAGGAGACCAATGGAAGTCACCTGGAGAGGTTGCGATGCAAGGCAGGTCAGTAATACTCTTGCATGTACTGTCATAGGAAATAAATCTAAAAGTATTAGTACATTAATTCCCTGTATAAAACCTGTATTGTTTAAGGCAAGTACTGCATACACCGGATAATATGACAGGAAGAGTCTCATGTAGTTTGTATGTAAATAAAAGCATAATTGCCTGACAATAAAGGTCTAACTGCTTGACTGCATGTGTATACTCTGTTATCATATGGTAATGTAGATTTGCAATCATGTAATAGTACTGTTGTATTAAGCACTGTTACCCACACTGTGCACCATAAACAGAATGTGTAGGAATGCCTGTATATGACTGCTGTAATCCCCAGAGGCCATTTAGTACAACCAAGAGACACATAGACAGAAAACAGGGAAAAGGCAAACAGCAAAACCCGAATAGCACATGCAACTGGGACATGAACTGTTGTAATTTTATAACACACAGCCGTGGTTTGAATCCTGGCAGTGGCAGTAGTCTGCATACAGAATCATAACCCACAACTGTACAGATATGTCCAGAATGTCCATTAAAGTGGCCCATATCTGTTGCCTGTCAATCTGTTCCCCTGGGAAATCAGTGGGATGATCCCAAATGTAGAGGCAGCAAACAGGAAATACAACTGATTGACACACATCTATGAGAACAAAGCTAGCATACTAGCAACTCGCCAAAACCTTATGAGCGTAAGAAGCCACATATGTCCCATTTACATCCCCATATTGCCAAGCTGTGTCCAGAGTGTGTGCAGTAACAGAGTGAGATGTATATGCATAGTCATAATGTGGAATCTGGTACTGTGTGTGGCAACATTCAGGTAGTGCCAACAAGCATTTCTCCCACAGGTTTGTCAGATACCAACACTGTGCCCAGAAATACAAGAATGATACCCTGTACTAGTACTGTTTACTTTGGTATTGTATGACATTGTGACTGATGCAGTTGCTTTGACTGGTAAGGTATTACTCATCACTGTTGCCCACACTGTTCTACAAAACATAACTGTCTTGGAAATCCTGCATAAGAGTGTTGTGATACAAGTTCAGAATGCAAAACCACAGGAGAATTATAAGACAGAAAGCAGATAGGAGATATACAGCAATATCATTATAGCATACGCAACTCTGATGGACAGTGTTTAAGTTGTAAAAGACAGCCATGGTCTGAATCCTGGCAGTGGAAGTAGGCTGCATACACACTCATACCCCACAACTGTACAGATAAGACCAGAATATCCAGGATATGGGCCCATATCTGCTGCCTGTCACCCTGACCCTATCCCCCTGGGAAGTCAGTGGTATGATCCCAGATGTTTAGGCAGCAAATAGGGAATATAACTGATTGTCACACATCTATGAGAACAAACCTGTCAGTCTAGCAACTCCCAAAACTGTTATGAGAGTAATCAGCCAAGTATGTCCTATCTACACCCCCATGTTGTCACGTTGTAACCAGAGTGTGTACAGTAACAGAGTGAGATGTATGTGTAATCTGGAACTTTGTGTGGCAACATTCAGGTAGTGGTAACAAACATTGCTCCCACAGGTATGTCGGATACAAACACTGTGCCAAGAAATAAAAAGCTTGATACCCTGTACTGGTACTGTTTACTCTGGTATTGTATGGAATTGTGAGTGTTGCAGTTGCTCTGAATAATAAAGTATCACCGATCACTGTCACCCACACTGTGCTACATAATATAACTAAGTAGGAAAGCATGTATATGTGATTGGTAAGTCACTAAAGGTTGAAGAGGGCAATAGTCTAGATATGTCCTGGGACACCTGCATGTGGTCAAGACATGGCCAGAGTCTGTGCAGAAAGAGTTGGATAGCTATGTGAACAACATCAACCTGGAATCTGGGAGTATGTGTAGAAACAGTTAGTGTTAACAAACAGTCCCTCCACAGGTATACCAGGTAAGAGGTGTATACTACAGGTAAAATCAGTTCATGTATAACGATGACGACAGCCATATCACTGTCCAAACTAAGGCTATAGGGTAGTGTAGCAATACTTGTAAGGTACAGATAACAGCACTGACTAGGAGAGTAATGTGGACTACAGGAATATACTAGTTGTTAATTGACATCTTTCTCTCCCCCCACCATATCACCAACAATAAACTACATACCCCCCTCAACCGGTATGTAATGAGTCCACTCTTCTGATTATGTCCTATTGGTTGATATATATTTAAATTTGTTTCCATGCATGTGCTATATTGAATTATTCCAACATTGGTGGCATGGTACCATCAATGTACCTACATGCTGTTGTTATTACCACTGTTGTCCCATATATGCATGTGTTCCATTTGCTGTGCAACTGTTCCGTATCTGGTGTCTGGGTTAATGGGAATATCTATGCATGCTGCTATACCTAACCCTGGAATGTGTTGACTATTACTAACCCACATATCATGATAAAATCTAAGCACTATAGCATGTTTGGGAAGGCCGGTCCCAGCGGACCCACCTGTCCCACCGCAGCTGGCCATGGCACCAGGTACCAGCATGTCTGGGGCCCAACCTGGGGCCTCCTCATAAATTGGTTCTGCACCACCTTCAGTGGAACTGCATCAGGGGATGGGGATAACCCCTCTGGGAGTGGGCGCGGACAGGAACCTGTCACTGGTTGCCAGGTCCGGGTCGTGGTGCATAGCGAGCTCCGCAGGGAGGTCGAAAATCTGCTATACCAGCTCGAGGGCCATGTTTTGTAACTTCAGGGTCGGCCTGCCTCTGCGACTCAGCCCCCAGTGCAGCCACCTTCGGGGCTGTGAAGTTGCAGTGGTGACTTCCCATGGGTGGGGATCTCAGTCCCACTGTTTCCACTAGGGGGCTCATGGGCTTCTGATTTCCCAAAACCCCTCCCCATCAAGGTGTGTACCCCCCACATGTGTCATAACCACCCCTGTATGCGTCTTGTTTGTCTTGTCTGTTAACCTACCCAACCTACCTCCCCAAATATGCCTACTGTCCCTCCCCAACATCCCACTCTCATCTGAAAAAAGGGCAATCTGTTCCCAAAGAAAAAAAAATTTGCCCCATACATAGTTGTCCATTTCACACACTTGTCGCCTGGACACATGTAATCTGGTCTAATTGGCATAACAACATATTATTATTGTCCTCACCCCTCTCTCAGGGGATTGAGTGTCCAAATCTGCCTCCAAATGCAGTATATATGCACAGCTGTTGCTGTAGAAGAAATGGGCAGCTATGGACCTTCCCTACACCCTTCCTGCACATCCCTAGCTATATTCCCTGTTGTCTTTCCCTCTTTGTGCCTCTTTTTCACCACATTCCTATCGATCCGGTTTTCTTTTCTTTTAAAGAAATTAGCATGGGGGTAAGCAGGAGTAAGCACTTTTAAGCAGCAGCAAGTGGGTTTAAGCCTGTTTGTGCAGGGGTAAGCAATGTCTACACATTTTAAGCAATTGACAAGCTAAATCAGTGTAAAAAACTGTAACTGGAAGTTAGCAGTGCTTACCTCTGCACAAACCTGCTTACAGCTGCTTAAAAGTGCCTTAATCACTCTATAGCCAATGGTCTTTGTTCTGCCCAGCAACAAAACAAACAGCCTCTGCAAGGATTGAACCCAGGACTCTGCACACCATAGCCAAAGGGATTTACCATTAAGCCATGTCAAACATACATAATCGTCATGTTTTCACAAACATATCATCAAGCCCAGTCATTCAGCAGTACAGGGAATATATGCCAACATGCAGATGCATGTGTGTGTGTATATATATTAATATCTAAATAGATATAACATATATATATATATATATATATATATATATATATATATATATATATAAGCATATATATATATCTAAAGATATATATGTCTACATCTATATATATATATATATATATATATATATATATATAAGCATATATACATACATATGTATACATCTATAGATATATATGTCTACATCTATATATATATATATATATATATATATATATATATACAGCAAGTTATATATATGTAAGCAGATATATATATCTATATAGGTATATACAGACATACATCTGTAGATAACAATGGGAACATAACAAAAACATATACGTCCACATGCACCGGTTAATGGGGTTGAGAGGCCACAAACAACATACGTCCAGTATGAATAGGTATCCCCCCCCACAGCCAAACATGTCTGCCCTGCAATATACTACCAACTATTGCAGATTCCAAAACCAGGACTTGACACGACATGGACACAAGATGTTAACAGTATTCCATTCCACCTGTATGATGTCAGGCTGGTATCAGTAACATATGCAGTACAGTTTGGCTCCCATAGGGAATGCACAGTGTGGAAGCAATCAACATCCCTAGGATACATATACACAGACACATATATGCAGATACAGATATATATATATATATATATATATATATATATATATATATATATATATATATATATATGTAACTACACATACACACACACACACACACACACACACAGATATGTATAGTAAGATACATATGTAGAAGGTGCACACAATATGGAACACCCACTAAGCCTACACTTACCACCTTATCAACTGGACACTGTATGAGACACCCATACAAGTGGCAATCATTGCCTGCAACATATACCTACAGAGATGTCAAAGGATATAACACCACACACAGATTTGCACACATGGGAAAGCTTTATTTGTGTAATATTACAGTTGTATGTGCCATGTCATATAGCTGTTTAGACACTGACATCCATATAAACAGAGTGATGCAACTGTGAAACAGTTATACTAATACAGTGGTCTGGAAAGGTTTACAAATGTTGCTGTCCAGGCCGAGGCCTTCAAGTAGTACAATAGTAAAAACAGACTGGGGCACAGGATACCAAACAATCAGCAGTAAGTAATGCAGATGTATAGTTCAGCAGCCTCTATCTACACTCTGTACACAATCCCTAGGGGGTAAAGACCTCAGTTGATACAATGGGATGTAACTATTACATAACAAGGCATAACTGACACCATCACAAGAACACTGACAAACATAACTGTCTGTATGGCAGGAGGCAGTAGGCCTGCATTTACCCAAGGTGGATTATATGGTAATGTACATCCAGATACCTTAAGGCAGCTTAACCCTGATACCCCCACATGTTGTAACAGCCTAGGTTAGTTATGGTGCATCCCCCCTACGCTCAATAATACAGGACCATATACCACTGTTGCATACACTGGCCTCTGGAGTGCATAAGGGCACACATGTATTGTGTAGGTGAAGGCCACACATATATGGCCCCAACCCCACCGTATGTGTGGGGGACACAACAGCAGAGGACTGATGGCAGGAATGGCAGCATGACATACTCACAGCCCACTACAGAACAACCCCTGACAGCATGTCATATGTGCAAAGCCTGGTATGTAGGTGGAGGACAGAGACTAGAACACAGGCCCATATGTGCAAAACTGTTATCATACACTAAGCAAGTTGCTGGTGTTACAGGATAGTCTGCAACATACCCTTAGTCAGGAATTTGAAGTTAGAAACAGAAATGGATGTAGCCATGTACTGATAGCACTCAACACACACACTGCCAGTGAAATATCTGACACAAGACCTGTGTAGTGACAGACAAAACATAATAGGCAAACCTCTGGCAATCAAGAGGATAGGCCCACAGATGAGAGCTTTGCAGACAGACTGCATGCCAAGTTAAATTAGTATGTACACACAAACCCTGTAACACCAGTACTATACAATGCATACAACAACTCTACTCACACTCTGTCTGTAGTTCTGGAACCTCCTACAAATATGTAGCTGGCCTGAGTGTGCAGGTTCTCCTGTAAGATGTATTGCTACCTACTGTCTGTAACAATGATGTCCACACACAGGAAGGATGTACATCACACAGGAAAGGTAAAGGGACCACGCCCACATGATGTAGGGATTTGTAGTAGGTGGTTGCCATGACAGTGGTAATTGGAAGTACTACACAGCAAGCTGCATGCAGGTAGCAAGTGGAGGACACTGATTGGTGCAGAGGCCGTCACCTGATCATGTGCATCACCAACAAAATCCATGCTGCAATCTATTCAAAGCAGCCCAATCCATTTACTGGAGAGAGAGAGAGAGAGAGAGAGAGAGAGAGAGAGAGAGAGAGAGAGAGAGAGTGAAAGTGGAAGTGGAAGCGAAAGCCAAAGCCACAGCACAAATAAAAAAAAAAACATTACATACATCCTGCAAACTATCCAGAACAGACATCATTCCCACAACAGGTATGTGAAGTATATATGCATGTAATTGAATGTAGTACTTGGTCCATAATAATGGGTTAGATGATGTGGAATGATTTATATGTGCCATCAGATGTTGTTCTAATGATGTTCAACTGAACAACTGCTATGGACAATAGTGTCTGTTCCTGTGGGTAGTGGTCATAGCCGTCAACTGTGCAGATCAGCACTGACTAACAAGATGTATGCCATCATAGTCTGTGGTGTGTAATAGGAAGTATGTATATTATGTGGCCAATAGCTGGTGGTGGAAGTAATGCCATTATGATGGACACATGGGAGGCACAGCCCACCACTTGCAGGATACTCAGGTTAACCTGTGATGTAGCATGCAGGGATGCCATAGGTGTTTAATATGGTTACCTGCAATCTGGCTCTACATATATCACCCAATGTCAGGCTGTGTCCATATGCGGCACATGTCTTGTGTTGTAGCAAGGCAGCTGTGCAGGAAGGTGTTGTGGGTTTGTGGACCTGATCTCTGAATGTACCCCACATATAGGTATGCATATGTGTACATATGTACACATATATAATATATGAACATATATATATATATATATATATATATATATATATATATATATATATATATATATATATATATATATATATTATATATATATTCATATATATATATATATGTTGGCATGTATGTCCACAAATATACTGATACCCACATATGTACATCACATATATCTACACATATATAGATATGTACCTATATGCACATGTCTACATATATACAGACACACACACACACACACACACACACACACACACACACACACACACACACACACACACACACACACACACACACAAACATATATGCATGTAAATGCATGTCCCCATATTACTACCACAGTGATGCATGCTATGTGTGAGGAAACAGCACACATAGCAATACAAACAGATATCTACAGCTGGCAGTGTGTGCAACATGGACGGGTATGTCACATGTTAACCCCTTGTTGGGACCACATTGCCCTTGTTTGTGAAGTGTGGAATGGGAATATGGGGAAGTATGGCAGGTATAGTTGTGTTGGTGGTCAGGGTTGGTATTTATAGAGGACAGTTTACAGGGGTGGTATGTGACATATGTGGTGGGTAAACACCCTGGATGGTGTTTGTTGTCTGTGATGTGGATGCCCCATGGGCCTCAATATGGACACAGTGGGAACAAGCCTCCCACCCACTGCTACTCACAACAGCAGTCCACGTCCTGAATGTGCTTGGCCTGGAGGCTGAGCAGGAGAAGCATGTCAGCCCTGTGAATGTGTACTGCATGCCTCAGAGTAATGTAGCACATCCCACATGTGTCTGTGGAGCCTGTTATGAAACAGACCCTGGACCTGACCTCAGAGGACAGGAGCATGTCTGTGTGTGCCCCTGGGGGGGGGGGCATCATCCCCTGGGTTGGTTCCACCTGACAGTATTGCTGGACCAGGACATGAGGAGGCCCCAGGTTGGGACACACATGTGATGTGGCCAGGTAACATGGGCAGATGGGTTTAGAGAGGTGGTTCTGCTGAACAATAGTACATATACATGTTATTGTGTCACTGTTATAGAACATATGTTGGTAGCAATAGTCTACACAATCCTGGAACATGTCTAACAGCATGCATAGATATCCCCAATAACACAGAATGTTAGATGTGCAGCAATCACAAAGCAGCCATACCACAGGCATATATGGAATCATAGTGGCCCTGACAATGGCATGCAGATGAATAGTCTGTAACAGGCCAGCAATGATAGTGTCCATACAGGGAACATGGCTACAATCACATAGCAGAAAGTGTGGTACAATACAATATCTGTTCCACTGGTGGGTAAGCTGTAGCCATACCTAATGAGTTGTGTGTACAGTTTGTTGTAGCTGATATGGTGGGGGGTGACAGAGATGTGTATTAATAACTGTGGTAATCTTGCTGTATGAGTTGCTCAGACCTGTTTCCATCTTTATGTCTTTCAGCCAAGATGTCACATGCACGTCTGCCAACATATTTATCAGCCAAACATGAAGTACTGATCACATATTTCATCCAGCACTACCCTGTGCTGTTTGGCAGGGCCACCCATGACCAGCAAGAGCAGACTGCCCTGTGGAATGACCTAGTCCACAAGGTCAGTGATGTCGGACTGCACAACCGCAGCTATGAGCAGGTCCGGCATCATTGCACTGACCTGTTTCACAATGCCCGTCGGCGTGCTTCTGCAGTCTGGGGGGATCACCTCACCACAGGTAGGGGCCATGCCATCCATCCCCCCCTGACAATTGTGGAGGAGCTCCTGGCCAGCCTCGTGGCATCTGCCCATCCGGCCAGCCACCAACCACTGAATACCTTTGTGGAGGTGGGTGCCACCCACACACCAGCCGAGGAGCATGCAGGTAAGGACACAGTGCAGATCAGTAAACCACTGTTGCATATACATCCACATCAGTACAGGTAGATCATGCATATCTGACATGTCATAAATATATTGTTTTGCTGCATAGTAGTGATAAACAGATGTCCAGATGTAGTAGTATTGTGGAAATGTATCGTTGATGTATTGTAATACTGCACCCACCCTGTAGCACTGCCACAGGTGTGGCCACTAACATTCCATCTCTCACCCTCTTATGTAGGTCCTTCCGGGTTACCACCAAGGTAGCAGCCTGTAGCGGGTGAGTATAGTTTATGTATATGCTTGCCAACACACTGGGCATGTAATGGCGATGGTATATTCCATGCACACATCTAACACACCTACCCAGAATGCATGCTGTACATGTGCACATATTGTTACTGTGAAATGCAGGGCATCACAGGGGTGACCATGATGGGGTATTGGAAGGGGATGTCAGACACCAGCATGATAACTAACATCCTGTCATTGTGGAATGTGTCCATAGAGAGTAACATAATGGTGGGAGACTTGGCCTACAGTGGGGACATGTTTGGAGCAACACCCATATACAGTGCAACACCAGTGTATATACATGTAGGACAATGGCAACTGCTGCAGAGATACACTACGGCATAAGGCATAACAGTAGTCCATATTATCAGCTGGGACTAGGCTGTAACATATGGTGTTCAGTGCATGGAACATTGCAAAGTGACACATGTGTAGGGCTTACTTGTCATGCATCTGCAAAAAGACTGAAGAGGGGGTGTCAGCATGACACACCAGTGCACTGCAGCAGGGATCCTAAGGATGCTAGGAATGCCTCTATCTGCACATAGTCAGGTTCAGGACCTGTGGCAGCCATAACCCTACCCCCATAGCAATATTGACAGCAGTGTGTGAACACCATGGGATGTGCACATGAGTAAACCTTGCACTCATGCAGAATAGGGAGACATATGTAGGGCAGACTGAACATACACTGGCAAATGCAGATGGCCCATGCTGGTATACCCCTGCCAGGAGTAGTGACTGCTGTAGTACACACAACAAAAGGTGCGATAAACCATCATGATAAGGGTGTGCATACATATGCCCACACAGTGTGTATGCATCGTGGTCAGCAGCCACACACCTTACACAATCCGTACACACTGCATGTGAAAGTACAGGACATATATCACATATTGGGCTCATATACTGCTAAGATATGCAGTGATGTGGTCCCATGGCAGATCAAGGATGGGTGTGTCAAATCAGTAAAGGTGTGTACACCCCCCATAGCTACAGTATGCTCTCATGGTTGTCAGTGTAAGAGTACTGAATTGGTCATACATGGTCCGCTGATGCTGAGAGCTGTGCATCAGACTTCAGGCATTCACAAATGACATGTTTCCACATATCATACCAGGTATGTGTGCTGGAAAACATAGGGGCTGTGAGCATTAAAGCTGACATATCCAACACAGTAGTACAAATTCAGCAATGGGCCGTACACCTGTGAGATATGTTGCACAGTACATGGCAGGGTGCAGAACAGGTGCACAGAAATACCGTGTTCATGGGCACAGTGGTATCCAGTGGAAGGGGCTTCACCTAGTGACACAGCACATGCATCAGACACATGTATACTGTTGCCAGCATAAATTGACTATAGCTGCACTGCATGCTGTCAGGTAGCATATGTTATACATGTTGACAGAGGGGTAATAGGAGGACTGTGTATACTTTCATTGTGCAAACTCACCTGTATGTGTGTGTGTGTGTGTGTGTGTGTGTGTGTGTGTGTGTGTGTGTGTGTGTGTGTGTGTGTGTGTGTGTGCATCCTGGTGGATAGTCAGTTTGTCTGTAGGGTCACTCTGGTGAAGTGGAGGGAGGTTGATGCATGTAGGATGCTTGTGTGCATGTGTGTGTGTTTGTGTGGCTGGCCATGTATGCACATGTGTGATTGTGAGGTGTTCATACAGCAGTACTTCCCTCTGGGATCATGCAGTACATGTACATGGACTGCCACATTACACACCAGGAATACCTGTCATGTGTGCAATCACAGGACAGCTGAGAGTAGAATATGGTCTGTAGCATGGAAAAGGCATCCAGAGGGAAGGTACACAACAGGTACACTCTTAATATTGCATTCAGTAGAGAGGTCACCTACAACCCGCATTACATACACATGATACACCAGTGTGTGATATTATGGATAGAACATAGTAGCCCACACATAGAGGGGCCATGTTCATGATGTCCAGACATACAGAGGATGCATACCAAATGACAGCAGTGAGGCCATGTAAAACCACTACACACAGCTCAGGCAGGTAAAGTAGCAACAGGCCTTGTGTTGTGACCACTTGTGTAGGCATTTAGAGGACTGATATGTTACTGAGTGGTATTAATGTGTGTATGTTAACAAGTGTAATGCAGGATGAGGTACCACATGGACATATATGTGGGACTGTCTGTAAAGCCATGGACAGGTAGGTATTACGGAGTTGTGTGTGTGTGTGTGTGTGTGTGTGTGTGTGTGTGTGGGTGTGTGTGGGTGTGTGTGTGTGTGTGTGTGTGTACTGTTAGGCAATGCTGTACAGGTTTTAAAGTGTGTTTATTGTTTTCCTCTCACAGGTGGCGAGATGAGTCAGAGTCCCTCCTGCATGCAATCTGATGTTGAAGTCCATACAGACACCAAAGATGATGATAGCACTGTTGAGGCACAGGTGGGGTTGTCAGGGGCCGACATTGCACCAACATTTGAAATCCCACTTTTAGCCACCCCAACCCCGCACACAGTTTCAGTGCCTATACACACCCCATCACCAGTGGCCATAGAGAATGGACAGCTGGTGTTTTGTGGCAGTATACAGGAAAGTGTGGTATCCATGCCTACTGTGTCCAGTCACAGCAGGCATAGCTGTATGCCCGGCAGGGCACCACATAGGCAGATGTCCCAGGGTGCTCATGGTAGGGCCACTGGACATCATGCCCCTGGCAGAGGCGACATAGCTGGTATCAGCAGGCACATGTTTCAGGTTGTCCTGACAGTGCAGGCACATAGAACATTACCACAGACAGGGCCTGAGGCTGCAGAGGGCTGTATATACATGTAGACATATATTGCTCTGTTTATGTATATATCTGAGTGTTTATATGTATATCTATGTATATATACATATCCATCTATGTATGTTGATATGTATATACGTATATATCTATATAGAATTATATATGCATATATGCTCACCATATGTCCTGAACATGGAGTGGAGCCCTATCTCAGCTCCTATAGTCCCAACTTCATAGTGCAAGGGGATGTCAGGTATGTATTGCGGGTATATTTGTGGACTATTGCTACTGTAATAGAGATTGATTTCACAGACGTGCTGTGTGTGGGAGGTCACATCTGCTTTTAACATGTGCACCATTGTCTACTGACAGGCATCCTAAGAACATCATAGTACGGTACCACTGCTAGCACAGTAATGCTCCTGTGGACTACAGCAGAGATATTGCCCAATATATATGGACAGCCTCACCTCAGGATACGTACCCAAGGAGTGGCGCACGGCGACTGTGGTCCCACTTCATAAGGGTGGTGTCTCCACAGACCCTGGAAATTACCGCCCCATTAGCTTGACAAGCCTTATCTGCAAAGCCATGGAGAGGATCATAATGGAACTCATAAATAAAGACATAGAAAACTTGCAGACTTTGGATCCAACCCAGTTTGGCTTTGTCAAAGGTAGATCCTGCCTCTTAAACTTGGTTGACTTTTTCGAGACAGTCACCAAGGCCATTGATGAGGGAAAGGCAGTCCATACAGCCTACCTCGACCTGGCAAAGGCCTTCGACACAATATCCCACTCAGGTATCATCGAAAAACTCATCAGCTTGAATGTAAACCCATACATCACAAGATGGGTTGCAAACTGGCTAAGTGACAGAGCCCACAGGGTCAGAGTTGCTGAAGCCATGTCAGACTCAAAGCCTGTCACAAGTGGTGTCCCACAGGGCTCAGTCCTGGGTCCACTCTTGTTCGGCATCTACTTTTCTGAAGTACAAGCAAACACAGGAGGGTTATGGCTGACAAAGTTTGCAGATGACTGCAAACTGGGCGCCATAGTCGAAAAAACACATCTGACACAGATATCCTCCAGAAGGGCCTCACAGAAACAGATAACTGGTGCCAGAGCCATGGCCTGAAGTTAAACGCCAAAAATGCATAGTCATACCTTCGGGAAAACAAGGTTACCCCTAGCTACCATATAGGTGGCAATCCACTGAGCACAGAAAAAGTCATCAGGGATCTGGGGACCCAGGTTGACAGTAGCCTTCGTTTGACACTCATGTTGCTAAAGTAGTTAGGAAAACCTTCTATATCGCCCACCTGATCATGAAGGGATTCACATCTAGATCAAGGAGGTCATCGTCCCCTGTACTCATCACTCATTAGACCTATGATTGAGTACAATGCCCGTTCGGAATGTATCTGACCAGACACCTGCTGCAGCTTGAAAGGCCCCAAAGTTCCTCACCACAAGGATAAAGGGTCTCAAAAATATGTGTTATGCTGCCCGACTGAAAGAACTCCAGCTCTATTCAGTCTCATACCGCTTGCTCAGAGGGGTGACCTGTGCCTGACATATAAGGCCATGTCAAACCCAGATTTGATGAATATGCTTCACCTCAAAAATCTAGATCCCTCAGAACCACAAGGCGGGAGACTTAAACCTTGACACTGTTATAAATAGAACGTGCTGGAGGGACAGATTCATCACCCAGAGACTCCCTATGCTGTGGAACAAAATCCCGGTACATGTGAGGCAGAGCACCTCTCTGGCCTTGTTCAAGAGGAATCTTGACCAATGGATGGGAGATCGCAGATATACCCCAGGGATTACTTCAGTGTCACTGCTTGACAGAGGCACAGCAAAATGATAGGCATAGTTTTTATTCAAACTAAAGGGGTGGCGAAAGCCACATAACTATGGGCTAGGCTTATAAATGCCCTTGGGCAGATAGCCTAGTATGAACCTATGAACCTATGAACCTATGACAGTCTGACACACCCTGGACAGTCCAGAGGTATACACAGAACCCCTTAGTGCAAGACATGTGGACCAAGCCTGACAATGTGGATGTTAACAGCCATGTAGATGGGTATAACATGTACCTACTGGTATACATTTGCCTTCATAGGTTATGGATTCACACACCTCTGTCTGTCCTGACACATAATAACCGCTGCTACAGAGGTGCTATGGCCACATACTACTCACTATATATTGACATACATCTGTACAGCATCCCACTGCTCTGTCTGACATACATGGCTGTTATGGTGGCCCAGCAGCAGTGCATCTGGCAAGTATCTGGACATGATGAAAACCAAGGCCAATGATGAAGTTGCAGTTAGAAGTCAAACAATAGCAGCAAGACAAACCTGAAACAACATAAAAATGTATTAGTAAAACAAAGCTTTCAGGTATAACAACCCTGCCTCAGTGCAATCTTGCACTGAGGAAGGGTTGTTATACCTGAATGGTTTGTTTCACTAATACATTTTTTACATTATTCAAGTATCTGGACATAACATCTCACTGGGTATGTACACTAAGCTGCTAGGCATGTAACAAAGCACTGTGCAGGCTACAGGCAAACTGTCTCAACACTGGCTTACATTTCCTATGAGGGAATGCACATGTACCAGCATATATAGCAGGATCTACAGGCATGTCACCCGCAGAGTATGGTACACCTGCATGCAAGTGCATAACCACAAGCAATGTGAACAGAGCCACATATGGTAAGCTAGCATAATATTACAATTCAACAACATCCTCATATGTGCCACTCACACACTAACTCTACATATACTGGGTCACTACACAGTGTGGTCCGATGGCTGTCTGTGGTATGGGACTTGTGTATGTCTGGCCCTACAAACATGTAAGCCAATAGGGTAACATAGAGTGAAGCAGCATGTAACATGAGATAGAACAGGACCCAGAACAATGACATCTACTACAGTCTGTACACAGGCCAAAGTACATATTAATAATACACACACTGTCAACAATCACCACAAGTACACAGACCTCAGTACTGTACACACAACCCCCAAATGTCCAGGGTATGTCATAAAATATGACATATACTATACATAACGTGTAGCAGTCTGATATCTCACTGGCTTGTTATCAGATATGATGACAATAATTATTGTATAGCACGTATGCACCTCTTAATGCATGACATATGTACAAAGGATGACAGGGTTGTGGCTGGAAGCACATACACAGGGCCAGTATTAACATGTTGCTGTGATAACCTCATACATTTACTGTTGTAACAGGGTTTGTTGCAACATATGTCCTATGAGGGATATGAAGTCAGTAACTGTCATGGTTTTCACCATCTACAGACTGCAATCCTCATACTACCTTCTGCAGTTCACAGATAGGTGCTGCGTGGGTAACACATGAAACAAAATGCACCACACACTGCCCAGTCTGCGGATGACCCTACTGATGGGGGTTCCTCATAAACATAGCACTGACATGGCAGGTATTAAAACATGTAGGACAGCCATATCCACACACACCCTGTTAAACCAACATTACTCCAAATGCAGTATAGCAGCACCTACAGTCTGTAGTCAGGTCAGGCACATCCACCTCCTGTGTGTTGCCCTGTTTCCACAGTGTATGTTGTTAGAGGTAAATCCCCAATCCATCTGAGATGCTGTTTGCCAAACAACAGATCGAGTTCCTTCTCACAGTGAATGTAAGGCCCAACACCAATATGATGTTCCTAGATATTGGAGTGTGTTCCCATGCAATTGGCTATGGGAATGTTACCAAAACTGTTCCACATGCAATCAGCTAGAGGAGGGCTGATATTTGTGTAGAGGTCATCAACTGATCATGAGCATAACTTAAAATACACATGGTGCTGCTTAAGCAAAGCAAGTGTAAGACTCCACATCCACCAGAGAGGTAGTGAGAGAGGCAGACAGAGGCAAAGAAAAGTCAGGGAGGTGTGGGAGAGTAAAACTTAAACATGTTTGTGTCACACACCTACCAGTACAGGGTATCAAGTCCCTGATGACTATGTAGGGCTATCACATGTCTATGCAGTTATTGGATGCACCACAAAGGTTACATGTTGAAGAGTCCTCAAAAGTATATGTGGTGGTGAGTGACATCTGCAACAGCAATATAGTAGGTGTAGTACACTTGCCTGTCCACATGAACAGGTGCCAGCATCAACACAGCCACACTCTCACAGGAATGCACACACATTGACACACTTGACAGGGCCAGGAGTACAACTCATCACTAGTGAGATTGCTACAATGCATTACTGTGCAGGTATCACATGCACCACAGGGGTCATACGGAGGTTATATGGGCAAAGTGTATGTGGAGGTGTCTGACATCAGACGGCATGCTTCAGTATGCCAATGGGGGTTGTAGTGAGTGTGAATGCGGTCATATGCATCATACAACACACACGCAGACATAGGGTGCCAGTACTGACATGCATGGGTGCATTGCTTCACGGGTGTGTAGTGGTTGACTGTCCCAGATGGCTATACAAGGTTAGGTAATGGGTATACCTTGGCATTAGGCCACATGACAATGGTTTGCATTATGGCTCAAGGGTTTAGTGTCTGGATTTGCCCACACAGGTGGGTATTGTATTCACCATCCAGTCACCTGGGTGACTATTGCATGTGGCCAATGCTGTGCATTGCTTGTCATGTATGTGTTCCTTAGTCCATGAAATGGATGGTGTCTGTGATGCAAAAACCTCCCACATACATGTACAGTGACATGTGGAACTGTACCTGGGATGTCTGGCCCATGTTGTGTACACAGATTGTTATCATCAGATGTGCCAGTCCTGGCCTCATGTGGCGGGAACTGTTAATGGACAGCAGGTTGACCTGGCACCTACATTGATAGCATGATATCGGTATTCCTTGGTGTCAGTGACATCTGCCCATACAGGGCATGTTTGTCAGGCATGGTATGTCCTTTCTGGGTCACATTTGATGGCACCACAGGTGTTGCAGGCATCCAGTGGGAAACATGGGGAAGGTGCACTGTCAGCATGTACATGCCTATTGGACTGATGGATGAGGTGCCATGCCCTCTGTAGCCCACTGCAATCACACCATGGTTACTATCAGTGGGCAATATGCAAGGTACTACCAACATAGCAGCTGTTGCCTGTGCAAGTGTGTGTGTATATGAGACATGGGTTGAGAGTGTTCCCTGGGTAATACTAGGGTTGCTCACTTTGTTCACCTGGCCTTGATGTCACATGTAGGGGTATGGATTTGCACCCCAGCCTCTCAGCTATTTCACATCTGTTATCCCTGTACGGTGGACATTGTGATAGATACTAGGGCCACCATATAAGAAATTTGCAAAAGCCGCTCCACATAGACTCCAGTTGTTACACACTCACACCCACACATGATACGAATTACAGTGACACACACAGAGTCACACACACCTGTCATATCTGGGATTAGAACATCTACCTAATTAGTTTATTGCATTACATCACTATGTAGTTATAGGATGCGCCACAGACATTACTGGAGTACTCCTTTCCCAAAGGTGTATTTCACAGTGAATGACATCAGCAGGATTGCCAAAGTAGGGCATTTGAATTGTAATGAGTGTGACTAGCCTAAAATGCATTGCTCTCTACACAGATATAGAAACACACACAAGCATCCACAACTGTCATGTGTGGGAATAGAACACCTACCAGAGTTCTATATCACACTACAGCATGAAGCTATTATAGGATGTACCACAGGGATAACTGGAGTACTCCTTCCCCAAAGGTGTATTTCACAGTGAATGACATCAGCAGGGTTGCCAAAGTAGGGCATTTGAATTGTAGTGAGTGTTACTAGCCTAAAATGCATTGCTCCCTACACAGACATAGAAACAGACACAAAACATCCACAACTGCCATGTGTGGGAATAGAACTCTTACCAGAGTTCTATATCACACTACAGCATGAAGCTGTTATAGGACACACCAGGGGATTACTGGAGTACTCCTTCCCCAAAATGTATTTCACAGTGAATGATAGCAGCCTTGCCAAAGTAGGGCATTTGAATTGTAGTGAGTGTGACTAGCCTAAAAAGCATTGCTATCTACACAGACAGAGAAACACACACACACACACACACACACACACACACACACACACACACACACACACACACACACACACACACACAGAGTTGCCATGTCTGGTATTAGAACTCCTACTTAACTACTTTATCACACTACAGCAGTACATAGTTATAGGATGCACCATGGAGATTACTGGGCTACAACCTTCCCAAAAGTGTATTTCAAAGTGGATGACATCAGCAGCCTTGCTAAAGTAGGGCATTTGAATTGTAGTGAGTGTGACTAGCCTAAAAGGCATTGCTCTCTACACAGACAGACAGACACACACACACACACACACACACACACACACACACACACACACACACACACACACACACACACATTTGCCATGTCTGGGATTAGAACTCCTACCTAACTATTTTATCACACTACATCAGTGCACAGTTATAAGACAGGCCATGGAGATTACTGGGCTAGAGTTTTCCAAAAGGTGTATTCCACAGTGAATGACATCAGCAGCCTTGCCAAAGTAGGGCATTTGATTTGTAGTGCACGTGACTAGCCTAAAAAGCATTGCTTTCTACACAGACAGACACACACACAGTTGCCATGTCTGAGATTAAAACTCCTACCTAACTAGTTTATCACAATACAGTGGCACGCAGTTATAGGACATGCCATGGAGATTACTAGGTTACACCTTTCCCAAAGGTGTATTTCAAAGTGGATGACCTCAGCAGGCTTGTCATAGTAGGGTTATGGGGATGGCAGTGTGTGTGCATGAGCCATAACCCATTCTTCTAGAGGTTGACACACCACATGCGGGCACACACAGGGTTATATTGCACAGGTACTTGTATACAGCTGCTAGATGACTACTTCCTTGTACAGTCATGTTGCACAGCTAGCACTTGTACCACATAGTCTGTAATACTGACAGATACCGGTGGCTAATATTTACAGTGAGTGACATCTGGACCTCGTGTGGTTGTAGCCATTTGGCTGTGTGGTGGGTGGGACAAGCCTCATAATGGATGGCTCCTTGTCGCAGTCATTCTCTTCCACACATCTATGTATGTCTACTTTTGGCTTATTATAGTGTGTTGTCCTTGGATATATGTCTGTTTTGCTATCCAGTGTGTGCAAAGCATGAGTGGTGCAAAATGCGGAGTGTCTGCACTAACATCTGCAACTGCCAGATATGTCTGGTCCACTGTTGTTTGCAGACATGGGCTTCATTTGTTTAAGTGTGTGAGCATGCTCAGTATGACCTTTCATTATGTTGTTGTCTGACATTGCCTTCATTTCTCTAAGTGTGTGAGCATGCCCAGTATGCCCTTCTGTACTGAATGTGTGGATCGATTCCAGGTAATTTGTACTCCAGTGCAGACCTTTGTGTTGTACACCTACAGGTAGCAAACTATTTGTGCAGGGTATCCGTCGATCATTTGGCAATATGGGGACAAATTGTGCAGGGGATAGTGTGTACTGTAGGTGATTGTGTCTGTGCTGCTTCAGCTACATGGTACTGCTGTTAGCAGAGATATTCAGACATGTGTACTGTTAAACACTGTGATGTTTTCTGTCCTCATGTGCTGTCAGGTGGACATTCCTGCTCACAGGGATGTCTTGGGGGACAGAGGTGACTGCAGCTGTGTGCAGTATTGTAGGCAGATGCCTACATATTCATGGTAGGTTATACCATCCTGGAGGAGGAGCTGAAGACACTTTCTGCTGGGTCTGTGTATCTGGTTCAGCACCTTGGTACAATACTGGCAGAGGATCCCATACTTGTACATCCATCAACATGACAGTATGGCCTTATATTACTATGGCAATACCTCTCAGCTGTACAGATTTGCACAGGTTACCCAGAGGCAGGGACCATGAGTCAGGACATTACCCCTATTGTGGTGTACAGGCCGGTATGTAGCCCCCCATTTATGTGTTTACAGCCAGGGATAGTGCATGCACACAGCTTTGTGTCAGACCTTGCACATTCCATGCTGCCCACGCTCCCACCCCTCCTCTGTTATTTTATCCTCTTCCTTACATTATGCATACATTATCTGATGCTTTCCCTAAGGTTATCACCTCATCACAGCTGTGTGTTGGTGTTGGTTCACAGTTCATGCAGTGGGACATGGTGGACATGTTACTATGGTTTGTCCACATGGCCTTGCATATGGCTTATATGGAGTGTGTTGTGTTGTTATTTGGGTGTCCATAACATAACATGCATTGGCAGTACATGTGAGACACAGGCCCTTGGCAGAGGCCTGTGGGCCATTAGGTGTTGATGTGGGCCAGATGTGGCAGGCCATTGCATTCTGTCAGTCCTACAGTCTCAGACCACCATACAGAATATTCCCCTGGGATGACAGGGTAGGTGTGCTATGTGTTCATGCCAATACCTTCTATCAGTCTTGATCAGGTGGTGTGGATGCTGGCAGGATGCTACCTACAGCTAGTGACACACCTGCATGGGTCACCTGCACGGAATGCTGCATTCTTTCACTATTGCCATATACAGGTGGGGTCATATTGTACCCATTCCCTACAGCAAGGGTACAACCAGAGAGGCACTTGTGGGTGGTGTTTGCGTGATCTGGGTGCATGTGTGCTATGGACACTACTTGCATCTGACACACAGATATGCATTGGCCATTCCAGTTATGCTTGTATGTGCAAGTACATCAGCTGTTTCCCAGTATATCAGTACTACTTCCTTTGTGATCTGCGAGTGTTTGGGCAGACAACACCGGTATCCCCTACTACAGGGCCAGATAATGTGATGCATACCTGTATTTACAATTCCAAGGGTGTGTCCATTTCACAGTGACACAATATATACTGTATGTCTGGGGTACTTTCCCCTGTGTACTGCTTGTATATCTAGCTCAACAGCCATGCCATGTCAGTCTTTCAGATGGTGACATATATTACCACCATACATTTACAATGGCTTACTGCTAGCATGTGTTATACTGGTGGGTATTGTCTTTGGCACTGCAGTAGTGAGGACTTGTCCTTGTCATCAGCAGTAGTGGGCAATGGCCACCAGGTCTTACCTCAACATGCATACATACTGACCACCCTCACACAATATGAAACACACACTGACCTAAAACACACATGCCTGCATATTGTGCAGATGCTACAACCTATCCTGCTACCTTGGCCACCTCTGTGCGTCTGTGCTCCACTGGTATTATACCTGCACATACATGTTACTACATTTCTACATAGGGTTTTGGGGGGCACACCTGACTGTTACAATGTGTGTACATCTGATTGGGGGGGCACACCAGGCCGTTACTATATTTCTAAATAGGTTTAGGGGACACACCTGATTGTTACTACATTTTTAATTAGGGTTGGGGGGACACACCTGACTGTTTCGACATTCCTACATGGATTGTGGGAGGGGGGCACAGCTGACTGTTCCTATATTTGTACATAGGATTGTGGGGGTGGCAGACATGACTGTTTCCACATTTCTATTACTAGGAGGAGGTGAGCCAGTGATAAGGTGCTTGGTGTTTCCACATTTCTTCACAGGAGTGGGGGGGGGGCACACCTGTTTCCACATTTCTACACAGGATTGGGGGGCACACCTGACTGTTACTGCATTTCTACACAGGGTTGTGGGGTCACACCTGACTGTTACTACATTTCTACACAGGATGGGGGGAACATCTGACTGTTTTTACATTTCTACGTAGGATGGGGGGCACACCTGACACTTGTACACATTTGCTATGACTGTACTGGTATGTCAGGTACTCCATTTCATTCTGTATTCTAACCTATTACGCTGACTAAAGGCATATCAGTGTACTACAGGTCTTAGCTCTGACTGACCTACATATTAGTTTCTGACTTCCTTCCCTTCAGAACTAACATCCCACTGCCTGACCTGTTGTAGTCTGTCTGTGTAGCCTGGGGGGTTACCCATAGACATCATTCAGAGGCCATAGCACAGCCTTTATTTGCGTTTGTCTACACCTGTTCTACTGGCTGAAACTGTTGTTGGGTATGTGAACCTCCCTGACTGGCATGTGTCAGTCTTAAGGACAGACATGTGCCCCAGCACATTTCCTGCAGTGGGTTTTGTCGCCCTGTGTAGTACTGACTACTATGGTGACACCAGTATTTGTTACATATCTCATGGTGCCGCTATAGGTATCTACTATCTGCTGGCATACCATTCAGCCCCCCCCGATTCCCTTGCATGCTCACATCCATAGCATAGATACAGGTAACAACACATTCTACTCCATTTGGCAATTGGTAAGTTGAGTGACTTACCTTGTGGGTGTCCCAGTATTGAAGGTGGTGCTGCAAGGCTGCCTATGTCAGATGCACATAGTACACTCCCTACACATGGTTGAGCAGAGATAGTGTCATGTTTGGCATCCCTTTTACTGTAGTGAGAGTCAGAGAGAGGTGTTATTCCCTGGGTCCATCCTGTGTCAGTGTATGTGCTATGTGTTGCCTCTTTGCCAAGGTCAGGGCATACTGGGCATGCCTCCTTCTGCCTACTGGGGCAGGCTCAGGTTGTTCCTCTTCCAAGTCACTCTGTGCCTATGCAGCCCTTGGCAATGGAGAGGGGCTGTGTGGACTTGCCCCATGCTGTTCCTGCTGCAGCTGTTTCCGCAGGATCGTATTGTGTAACATGGCACATACAATGACAATTTGGGTAAATGTAGCTGGTGAGTACTGCAAGGCTCCACCAGATGTGTCCAGCCACTGGAACCATGACAAGAGCATCCCAAGCACACTCTCTATTATAATTCTGGTCTGTGCATGTGCCTCATTATGGAGTTTTTGTTCGGGTGTGTGCATTTCTGATGGGTGTCATCAACCACGGCTCCAGTGCGTATCCAGCATCTCCCACTAGGTGACCATAAGAGATGTCCCCATTGGAAAATCTGTGGTACAGTTGTGTCAGATGCCCAATGTGGGAATTGTGATAGCTTCCAGGGCAGCCAGCACACACATTCATCATTATGCCCTGGGCATCATACACGACCTGGCAGTTGATGGAGGGGAAGCCTTTGCGGTAGATGTAGACCCTACCCTGCTCACAGGGTGGTCCTTTGATGCATATGTGCGTGCAGTCTATAGCACCCACTACCTATCTGCTATTTGGTGGAGCAGTTGCATATTGCTGGCCAACACCTCACGGGTGTTGGGGAAATATACGTGCTCACCAGCATGTGCTGACATGGCATCCAGGAACTGGTGGAGTACCCTGGAAGCTGATGCCGGTGAGATCCCCATCATATCCCCAGTTGGCCTTTGGAAGGTACCTGTAGCTAGTATTCTTAGGCCTACACATACCTTGGTATCCACTGGGATGGGTTGCCCTCTGTTAGTTCTGTGTGTCAGGTGTGGCCAGCACAGCTCAACAATTTGCTGTAGGATGTCCCTGTCCACCCTATAGTGCTCCACTATCTCCAGCTCATGTAGCCCCTAGTAGGTTACCCTGGGTCTGTACACTCTTCTCCATCTCCTCACTGTGGGTCGGTCGACAGCATTCACATCCTCACCACCCTCAGCCTTTTCCACAAGTTTTTGTATGATAGCTATTGCAGCCCCTATCATTTTGTTGTTTTGTTTGTTAAAACTTCCCCACTTGTATACACCGGTGGTGTAGAGTATTGGAAAAACCAGAGGGAAAGGTGTTTGCATAGTTTATAGTAGTCCCCTGGGCTGGGCTGGTCTGCTGCCTGTGTAATTGGCTGATTCTGATACATTTCACCTGAAAGCTATGCTAGTTCTTCTAAATTACCTTCCTACTGCTGTTTTCCCTTCCCATTGCTTGGGGGCATGCCGCACAAACACAGTGCTCAAATGTGCACAGAGCTGCTATTTCCTGGTTTACTTTTTTTTTTTAAAACCTGGTGCATGATGCGCATACCAGCTTAGGCAATGTAAAGAGTGCTAGGCAGCCACAGATGCACCCTCTTGCCTAACTGTGCTAAGTTAGGGGCAAACCCGAGTCACAGGGTTCCAATCTGCTTACAGTATGCCTGACGCACCCCTTCTGATGTCAGCTAACTCCTAGGCTTGCACCAAGCTATTCCTTCTCTTACACTGTTGGGAGCTGACTAGCATGCAGGGGAAATCTGGGATTCACTATCATTCCCTGCATTTGCATAGGATTGGCTGCTAATGCATAGTTACATGTCTCACACTGAGCCTCCCCCCTTAGCAACCACTATTCACTGGCCATGTTGTCTTCTGCCTGCTATTGAATATACTGGCAGAAAAGTGATTTTAGTTAGAATGCTTATTTTAGGATTATTTTCTTATTTTCCCTGATCCCATTTGCTGCCCTACACTTAAACAGCCAAGATCGGCTAAAATAAAAAAAAGCTAATTTTTTTTTCAACTGTTTTCCATGCCAATGGCCTTATAATTGGCCATTGGAATGCTTTCTAAATGATATCCACCCTTTATTTGGAACTGTCATGGCTCCGTTTTGGAATTTGCAGAAATGTTCTCCGTTACTGGCGAAGTACATTTCTGCAGATTACACTAGTTCTGCACAGCTGGTTCCTAGCTTTCTGGATCACAAATTCACCTCATTTGCATGGCTTTCTCCTGCAAACAGGGTAATTTGCATACAGGGGCTGAGTCAGTGCAGGACTAGTGCAGGTGCGCTCGTGCACACCCCTACAGGTTATTCCTGGATTGCACTGCAGACATATTGCCTGCTGAAGCTCCTGCACTAATCCTGCATGCTGTGCAAGGCTTGCAGAATCCGGAGGTTAGTGTTTTATTTATGCTTTTAGTTTAAGGTTTCATGTTAGCAAGATTAAGGCCATTTTTCATAGAGAACAGTGTAGCAGAGCAAATCACCATACATCTCAACTGTAAAGATTTTCACAGCATGTTTACGTTTTTGACTGATATTTTGGACGGTTTCTCATAAAATTTATGTCTTATTGTAAATCGTTGAGGACTGAAGTTTCTTAGTAATGACAGACATTTGAGTTTCAGACTTCATATCCTTCAAAAAAATGCATGTTAACACAAATTGTTAAACGAAAAAGCCAACAAACCAAGAAATTAAAGAGTGCTGTCATGGCTAGCTGTCGAAGTGAACTTACACTACACATAGTCATTCCTGTATTGAAATACTTCAGAAAAACTGGGAATTGTTTAAAATCAACCCAAACATTTACAATAAAATAGGGGATTCCCCTAGAGTAATTTTAAAAAAAGGTAAGAACTTGAAAACCCTTTTAGAACAACAATGTCCAACTAAAGCCCGTATCTCTGGGATGAATAATTTGTAAAGGTAACCAACAGTTTTACCATCAATGGTACACAATATAAACTTAAAGCGAAATTTAATTGCAATAGTAGGTTTGTTGTGTACTTGGCCAGGTGCCAATTCTGCCCTGCATTTTATATTGGCAAAACAGAGCGTAGGCAATTTGAAAGAATATATGAACACCAATATGCTATTAATAAGGGCAGGCTTGACAATGCCCTGGCCATGCATACATCTATGAACAATGAACATAAATTCAAGTTTCTGATCATTGACCAAGTTACGCAGGACCTTAGGGGTGGCCCTACACCTTTACAATTAGAAGAACTTGAATTAGTTTGGCAAGTTAGGTTGAATGCTTACAATTTTCCGGGTTTAAATGAAACCTGTTCCATTACTAGCATTTTAAAATTGAAAAGTTTACAGAGATGAAGTAGTTCATTTGAGTAGTTATTTTCAACCTTTATTTTTACGATGAGACTAATTGTACTTTTTAATTGGTTTTAGATAGACTTCTGTACATGATTAGTATATTTGTCATATATTTAGATGTCTTATTATAGAGTATTGATGTTTACATAATGGATCAGAGTGCAAAATCAGGTATTGCTTACTTGTCTGTGACATTTTAGCATGGTGAATTGCCATATTACAGTGTTGTGCCTTTAAGAAGTCAAGGCAAGTGCAACAATGTATCCTAATTGGTTATCCAGGACCACCTGGTATTATATTATAAAATGTAGATTTGAATGTTGTAACTTGTTTCTGATGAAGTTTGCCTGTTTAGCAAATGAAAAGTGCTTTAAACAAATTTTCTTGTACCAATAAATTTGGGTTCACTTCGAGAGCTAGCCGTGACAGCACTCTTCAATTTCTTAACACAAATTGTGTTATTCTAACAACTTCAAGTTTATGAGGGCGATATTTAAAATCTGCCCTTGATTTTTGGGCCTTTGCCCACTCATTATATTTGGATTTGTCCAGATTTCCTTCAGTTAGAGGTTGGGAGTCATGCAACACACTCTACTGAGTTGTGCTGCTGTGATATTAAAGGATTCATGATCATGCGCAGCCTGGTGTTTGTGCAGAGGATTAATGCTCTAAGCTTTTAATGAACTGCTTCCTGTAGTCAAGGGTTCATGGTTTGATTTAGTTGCTGACTGTGGATTCTGAGCAAGTCACTCTAACCAGACTGTACCCCCAGGTCACCCTTGAAAAGGGGCCCCTTGTAAGTGGGGTTACCTAGGTAACAAATAGATAAAATAATTACTATTATTAGGGGTTACCTAGGTAACAAATAGATATAATAATTACTACTACTGCTACTAATAATAATAATAATAAAAATAATTGATGATGATGATGATGATGATGATAATAATAATAATAATAATAATAATAATAATAATAATAATAATAATAATAATAATAATAACTAAACACATCACACAAGGGAAAAATATCTTGGTCCACTGACCAGCTGAATACAACTGCACACTACTAATAATACCACACACTCACAATAGGCATTCACTCACTGGCACCCACAAACCTACTCACACACTCTCCCAGTACTCAAACACACAGTGGTACACAGACACATGCTCACACATACACTCCCATTCACACAGACTTCAACCTACTTCACTAGCAATCTGAGCAGGGTGAAGTAAGTCTTCTTTATGCTGTGCAGATAGAACTGTACAGATGTACATAGCAAGATTGCTACAGAACATACCTCTCAACCTCTTTGAGAAAGAAATCTGGACAAAGTCATAAATAATGGGGGAGACAAAGACCCAAAAATAGGGAACCTTTTTAAATATTGCTCTTACAGACTTAGTTGATGGAATAGCAGGTGTTGTAATTAGCATGAATTTTTTGAAGGATATGAAGTCTGAAACTCACATGTCTGTCATTATTTTCTCACTTCAAGTCCTTAATGATTAGCCAGTGATTTGCCAGAAACCACACATTTTTGGAGAAGCAAACAGAAAATATGAGGCAAAAATATGAACAGTCTGAAAATCTGACAGTTGAGAGGTATGCTACAGAAATTTCCATATTATCTGGCACAGATACATTTCCAGGCACATGCATCAACTGGTACACCCACATAGATATCTTACTAAAAGAATACAAGGCCTAAAAATCATGTCCTACATGGACAGACTCAAAACCCTGTCAATATACTCAATATCCTTTTTGAAACCCCATTGCAGCTGTCTGTGACCCTAGATGAAGTACATCCCAATTTTTTTTACCTTATTGCACACTCTTGCCACAAACTGAATTTCCCTTCATACATTGAGGTCTTGGTGGGTTGGTTCTCTGTATAAGTGTGCAATCAATCATACAATCAACAGGAAGAATGAAACTGTGCATGAAACAAAACTAATTTTTTACTTTAATGCACACTCTTGCCACAAACTGAATTTCCCTTTCTGCAGAACTTTTTATTTCCCATTTTAGAACAGGTGTTCAGTGATTATAGGGGAGGTGATTTTAAGAATTTGTTAGAACAGAGGGAAACAATTTGGCAATTAAAATTAGAGGCTGATAAATATCCTGGTATAAATGATGATATTAATATAAAATATTTTTTGAAATATAGGAAACCTTATGTATTAAAGGAATAAAGACAATTTTTATATGGTGTAAATAGGTTTTGTGATATATTCTATTATGTTTTTTTAAAATGTTGATAAGTTAATGATGTGATTGTTTTTATTGATTGAGTTACCTATTTAAGGTGTTGGTTTTTATTGTTGAAGTTTTTCTGATGAAGTCTGTACTGATGAAATTGTATAATAAAGGTCTTAATACGCTAAAACTTTTAAACAGTGTCTCTCTCGCTTGTAGTCCAGTGGTTTTAAGTTTTTTTTTTTGATTAGCCACAGTCAGTTACATGATTTTTGTTGTCGTATAATGTTGGTTATCCAAGTCCTGATGGCTAGTGGAGCGAGAGATGAGTTACTAGACTTAACGATCCATTCCACACCAGGTTATAAGGAGCAAAATGTTTTCCAAGTTCTGTTGGAAACGATAAGTGATATTCAAAAATCTTTGAGCCAATTGCTTTATATCCAGACAAAACCATGGGCGATGAGAAATGAGGCAGTGGACTCAGATGAAGATCAAAACACAGTTATTGAAATTAATTGTCTGGATTCGTTAACTAACTCTAAAGCAGTTGGCTCTAAATTTAAAGATGTTGCCTCTATACTAGATATGAACTATGATCCGTTTAACTCTAATGAGTCAACTAAGAATAGAGAGCAAGTGGAGAATGAGTTAAAAGAAATGTACAGTGAGCTGGAAAAGTTATTGAGAAACTATATGGCCCTTGATCTTGAAATTAAGTATTTTCAATGATGTGTAGAGTTACAAATCATACCTAAGGAGCTCTTTTTTTTAAATGCCAGAACTGGCTGTCCAGAGATTATCCATTTTATATTACTGTGACTGAGCATTTTAATACAGCTGGACTGCATTTCCTGAAGCTGTTAATCAATAATAACAAAGAAAAAATTAAGCATTATTAAGCTCTTGCTACCCACCTGAATAACTCTATATTCTCTACTTTTTATACACACCCTCTGACTTTCTTTAGATCTACACTTTACAGTACTATCCTATTATACCTTCTTCCTCCCCTATATATACTTACTCTATTACCTCAAATCATTTCAAATCTTCCTCAAAAATATCATATTGTGCTTTCTAATATATTTGCTACTCTATTACCTCAAATCATTTCAAGTCTTCCTCAAAAATATATTGTGCTTTCTAATATATATGCTAATCTAGTTTGTATAATACTGTATACTCTTTGATGTACACATTTGGTTAAACTTGCTAAGGTGTCATCTCTTTCAGTTATTTATATTTTGCAATGTGTAGTTTCATTGTTGACCTGTACTCTATAATTTTCTTGTGATATAATGTTTGTTTTTCTTATTGTTGGAGCTTTTCTCCTGAGGTCTCCACTGAAAATGGACCTGTGTCCAGTCGAACTTTCCTGGTAAACAAATGTGAAATAAATAAAACAAAATTAATTAATTAATTAAAGAAAATATTCAGAGAGCAGACCAGCAAATATTATTGCTGTCATCAAATGCCATTGGGTCTAATGTGGAATACAATAACATCTTTCAACAGTTGGAACGTCTTGAGGAGGTTATTGTGAAAAGAAAGAACAAAAAGCTATGGAGAGATATATATATGCTTATGAAAACAATACTGCTTATGTCAACTTTGATCTGATGCATAAATTAAAACAATGGAAGAATGTAAAAGGTAATAATTTTATTAAAAAAAAACGAAGCTTTTTTGCAATGAGTCACCAATCAGATGTTAGAAGTGAATCAATGAGCAAGTGCCAGTCTGACGTCATGTCCGAGTCTTTAAAAGGGGTTCACGATAGGTCTACAGAAGGTTTTAATGAAGCAACTAGTGACATTCAAGAGCTTCCATATAATCCTTCAAACAACTGTTTATATCAAGACCAGGGAGTGAGACCAAAAGTTTTTTGACAACAAAGAAAGATGAGAAGTCACAACAGAGACATGGCATGAAAACCAGAGCAAAGACATTTCAGAATTGTCGATGGACAATTAAAGAATAACAAAAGTAAGATTTTTAGTCTGCCCAGTGTAGCTCTTTCTTCAGTTCATAAGATTATGTTAGAATTAGGTTTAAATTTTGTTCCAAGGAGATGGGCTGAAGTCTCTCGTACACCGCTGAATTTAAAACAATATTTATGTAAATTAAATTTAAGATATGTTTTGGATGGAGTTAAAGAGTCTGAAAGAAAGTTTTTTAAACCTTCTGTGTATAATCCCTTATTAATGCACACCTTAAAAGTGTTTGAGTCGGTGTGTGAAAGGGACATCAGAATGTTATTAAATATAAAATGTGAAAGGCTGTTATTTAATTTGAGTCTTACTGAAAGAAAAACTTTAAAATAATAGAAAATAAAAATTTAAGAATTATGAAAACTGATAAGGGGGTGGCTTGGCATTAATGGATCAAGCCTTATATGAACAACGTATTAAAGAATTGTTGAATAATGGAGCTGAATATATTTTAGTGGCGTCATGAGAAGAACAGAAATGTTTTAGAAAAGTGAATTCCTTTTTATTACAAAGCTTTATAGAAGGTTTCTTGGATCAGGAATTATATGATTTTTGTAGTATTGAATGTCAGAGAGTAGGAATTTTATTTGAAATTCCCACAATTTGTAAACACCCAAGCCACCCCCTTTAGACCTGTCATGTCAGCACCTAATTATATGACAGAAGGAATTTCTTTATTTATAGACTCCATAGTTAATCCTGTATCTCAGGAGTTAGATTCTTATCTTAAAGATTCTTGGAACTTTTTGGATCAAGTTTGAATCTTTAATTCTGAGTACAATTACAGCCCTGATTTAAATAATATGTGTACCATAGATGTTTCCTCTCTGTTTACGTCTATTCTCCATTATTTGGGAGTAGAATATGTAAGAGCATATTTAAACAAATTTACTAAATTATCTACTAATTTTACTGTACTATGTGGGAAATCTTATGGGACAACAATTATTTTGTTTTTTGCAATACATTTTAAAAACAAAAGAAAGGAGTTGTGATGGGTTCTACTGTAGCTCCTTCCTTTGCTAATGTTGCAATGGGTTGGTGGGAACATGTAACCCTGAATAATATTAGACAAAGGTTGAATAGTGTATACTGCATGTGGTTTATGAATAATTTGTGTTTCATTATAGAAGGTACTGAGGGTGACTGTTTAATGTTGTTAGAACTGATGAATAAGGAATCTGAATTTTTGAAGTTTATTATGGGAGGAGTTGGTAATATAGTGAACTTTTTAAATGTTACTTTAGAATGGAACCATGAATTAAGTCAATTTGATAGTTCTACTTATAGAAAATACTTTTGTTAACAACTATTTACATTATAGAAGCAATCATCCTTTATTTATAAAAAATAATATCCCCAGGAGACAACTCATTTGAGCAAGCAGAATGACATCTAATGATATGAAATTTAGAGAAGAGGTAGATTTTATAATGAAATTGTTTGTAGATAGGGGCAACAAACAGGACGTTCTTGATAAAATTAAGAATGAAATTATATTTAAAAGAAATACTGAATTCCCACCGATTCTTAAAGAAACTTTCATAAATAATAAAAAGAGGGTGAATTATGGTTAAAAAGAAAAGGGAAAGGAAGTGTTTTGTAATTTAGATATGACGGTAGATAGTTATGCAATACGCTCTATAATTGAGAATAACTGGGCCATTCTTGAGGGAAATAAAGAATTATTTAAAGTAATAGGCAAAGCACCTAGTTTTGTTTATAAAAACAGTGTTAATATAAAAATCTTGTTACAGAAGGATAATGCAAAATTAGACTCCCAAGTTTAGTTACAAGTAAAACTAAAGGGGTGTATAAGTGTGGTGAGTGTAAAGCACGTTGCTTTATTTTAGAGGGACCTTTTATTCATTTAGATAAATTATCCCATACATTACTAGTATTAGGTAGGTTTAGTTTAAAAACTATGAGTGTGATATATATATTAGTAAATGTTCAGGATGCAGTGATTTTTATGTAGGGATGACAACTAGGAAGTTGCGAGATCGAATTAAAGAGCATCTCTACAGTATTAAAATTAAAGATAAGAGAAATGCCATTATAGACATACTATTGAATGTGCCCATTATAATAAGTTTTTATTTTCCATTTTAGAACAGGTGTTAGGTGATTATAGAGGAGGTGATTTTAAGAATTTGTTAGAACAGACGAGAAACAATTTGGCAATTACAATTAGAGGCTGATAAATATCCTGGTATAAATTATGTTATTAATATAAAATGTTTTTTGAAATATAGGAAACCTTATGTATTAAAGGAGTAAAGACAATTTTATATGGTGTAAATAGGTTTTGTGATATATTCTATTCAGTCTTTTTAAAAATATTGATACGTTAATGACTAGATTGTTTTTATTGATAGAGTTACTTATTTAAGTTGTTGGTTTTTATTGCTGAAGTTTTTCTGATGAAGTCTGTACTGATGAAAGTGTGCAATAATGGTCTTAATACACTAAAACATTTAAACAGTTTCTCTGTCACTTTTTGTCCAACAGTTTTTTTTTTTTTTGATTAGCCGCAGTCAGGTATGTGATTTTTATTGTCATTACTCTAATATATCCTCTACTCTCTTTCCTTTGTATCCTCTGCTCTTCTCCAAACTAAAAATCAACCTACACCTTAGCATGCTGTCTACCATCTCACACGTCTCAATACACTCAGAAAGAATTTACTTTCACCCATCTACTCAACCCTTTTTCTCCACAATTCCTCTCTGTGGAGATATCCAACCAAATCCAGGACCTGCCCTACCTAAGCAGTAATCTCAGCCTAACTCCTATAAATCCCTGAAATGAGTAACATGTAATTTCCAAAGCATCCAAAACAAAATTTCAGACTTTCCACAGAAATTTGGTTAAAGCCAGCTAAAAGAGACTCAGAATTCCTTCTCCAAACATCAGTACCATTAGACTAGACAGACTTCAGAAGAAAGGAGGTGGCATTTACCACCTTAACCCTAGTTCTTACTACTTTACCCCCCCCCTTTTCTGATACTATTCTACAATTCTCCACTGCAGAAATACTAATCTCATTTCTAAAAATAAGTAACTCCAAAAAACTATGTACCTTAGCCCTTTACATTTCCCAAGGTAATAACATACCCATACTTGAAAACATCTTGGCCTGAATCTCCAGCACAATCAGAAATGAAACTATCATACTAGGCGACATAAATATCAACTGGTCCAATATCAGTTCTAAACTTCCCTCTAGTAGCATTAACCTGTTCCACTTCACCCAGTTAATCACATCTCCTACTAGATTCAACAAAATACCTCACAAAAGAACTGAAGACGAAGAACGCTGAAATCCACAGATGCCAAAACATGCTCACTATCCACACACACAGCCCCGGTCTCCTGGGATAGTGTAACAAATGTGAGAAGACTCTCCAAACAATAATATGGAAAAAAATCTTCACTTGTTAAGCCATACGTTTGAATAAAATCTTCATTTATTGTGCAAAAGGTTAAGCGCTTTCACTCAAGCGTGAGCTTCATCAGACCACACAGTTGTGTGAGTGAAAGTGCTTAACCTTTTGCACAATAAATGAAGATTTTATTCAAATGTATGGCTTAACAAGTGAAGATTTTTTTTCCATATTATTGTTTGGAGAATCTTCCCACATTTGTTACACTATCCCCAGGAGACTGGGGCTGTGTGTATGGATAGTGAGCGTGTTTTGGCATCCGTGGATTTCAGCGTTCTTCATCTTCAGTTCTTTTGTGAGGTATTGTGTTGACGGAACGCTTCTTCGGTTACTAGATTCAACAAAAATCATGTGGAAGGTTCTATTACAGATTGGATACTGGTCAGTGATGCAAATAAAATCTCCTTTGTTGGTGCCCTCCTAAATACACTTAGTAATCATCTGTCTGACGTTGTTCTCTGATCATCTCCCTCTCTTCAAAAAGAACATTACTACCAAATATCAAAATGACTCAAACCCTTCTAGTATCACCTCTAGTCCTTTCTTTGTCTCCCACACCTCTTCCTCACCTTTCTCTCTTGAGTCCTCAGAAATCTCCAAAACTTCTCTATGTTCCTTCTCCCTAAAACCTATTCCCACTGCCACTATAAAATGACCACTTCACAAACTTAAGCCTGGCTCAAATGCAGCTGATGATCTGCCCATGGAATATCTAAGATTAGCAGCTGACACAATAGCCTACCTTATTAGCATATCTATAAATAGATCTATCATTGAATCTTATGTCCCTAATACCTGGAAAATGACATTCATTCTACCCCTCCATAAAAGTGGAGACCCTTCAGTCCTCTCAAATTACTGGCCAATTGATATTCTCTCCCCCATCTTTAAGATTCTTGAAAAATGTATACAGACTCAACTCAGTGACTTTCTCACTATTAATCATATTCTGTCATCCACACAACACGGCTTTAGGCCAGGTCACAATACAATGACAGTTTTATTCTTCTTAGATATAATCAGTATGGCTAGGGACTCTGGTCAATATGTCTCATCTACTTTCTTAGATATATTTAAAGCTTTCAATACCATATTACATCCCCTTTTCTAGCTAGACTCTCAAAAACTGTTCCCCCCAATTCACTCAACTGGGTTTGAAGCTCTCTTCTTATCTCCCTAACCCCACTGGTGTTCCTCTGGGATCTATTTTAAGTCTCCTACTTTTCAGCATTTTTATTAATAATCTACACTTATCACTTATCCATGGCTCTATTCTCTAATATGCAGATGATTCCACAATCATTTGCTCTGCCAATTCCATACCCAAGCTCCAGCATATTACCCAACTAGCATTCACAGCTGTTGAGAATTGGTTTACCAAAAATCACCTGCTTCTCAGTCCTAATAAAACTAAGCTAGTTGTTTTTCTCCCTAACAAAAATTCTCCTTTTAACAAAGACAAAATGTTAATACTCTCATAAAGCAATACTCCTGTTGAAATAGTTTCCCATCCTTGGGGTTATTAGAGATGAACACTTAAAATTCGATCTACATGTTCTACATAACATTAAGAAAACTCACCAAAAACTTGGCTTGCTGTATAGACTTAAAAACTTCCTTAACCCTAACAGTTAAAAGAAACTAGCCATCATTTATCTCCTTCCACCACTGACCTATGGTGCTCCACTATTTATCAACTTACTTTCTACCCTAGAATCAAAATCAGAAACCTGCTACGACAAAATTGCCAGATTTGCACTTAATGCTTCGTACATTACTTATCACTGTATAGCTTTACACTCTCTAAATTGGCTCAAACTACAACACTATCTCTTATAGTCAATTAACCACAGCCCATAAAATAGTACATAAACATTCAGCATGCCCTGCCTTTGCTACATTATTCACAAACTATCTACTCCACATGTCCCTTAGATCTGAAAATCAACATCTACTACAGATACATAAGCCAAAATGTCCCACCATCCAACTTTTATACTCCCATTCTGTAGCTAGAATCTAGAACTCGCTGCTCCTCACATTTAAATCCAATCCTTACATTGCTCACTTTACAACTTCCTTACAGAACTATTTCTCCTCCATTTGAAGCTGTAACTACTCTATACCTCCTGCATTTAAAGCCTAATCCTCTTCTTCATCCCTAATCTGTCTTTGAACTTACCATATCTTAGCCTCTGTATATTTTATAGCCCTGTTTCCTACTCCTTTTTTACCATACTTTATCATCACTTCATCATCTAGAATCTGAACATTCCCCTCTATTTCTATTCTTTGCAAATCTCACTGATTCTCTTTTTATACTTCTTTGCAATCACTACTACTTCCACTCAAAATGTTATCATTATTCTACTTTTGCAAATCTACCTTTTCTCCCTATTCCAGCTACACCAATACCAGCACTACTTCTCTAATTCTACACCGTTACTAGGACTAGTTCTCCCTTTCAAAAGTTATCATTGCTCAACCATGACCTGTAAGTTTTTACTCTCAGAATGAGCGCACAGTGATGGTTATCCCACTCCACAAGGGGGGAGCCTCCACAGACCTCGGGAACAACCGCCCCATTAGCCTGATGAGCCTGGTCTGCAAGGCCATGGAATGTATCATCATGGAACTTATAAACAAAGACATTGGTAATCTCCAAACTCTGGACCCCACCCAGTTCGGGTTTGTAAAAGGCAGATCATGTCTACTAAACCTGATAGACTTCTTTGAAGCAGTCACCAAAACCGTAGATGAGGGTAAGGTGGTTCACACAGCCTATCTAGATCTTGCCAAGGCTTTTGACACTATCCCCCACTCTGGAATTATAGATAAAGTCACTAAACTAGGTATAAATCCCTATGTCACAAGATGGGTTGCCAATTGGCTCACCGACAGAACCCATACTGTAAAAGTAGCAGACTCCAAATCCGACTTCAGACCAGTGACAAGTGGAGTACCACAGGGTTCAGTCCTGGTTCCTCTCCTGTTTGGTATCTACTTCTCTGAAGTACAGGCTAGCACAGAAGGTCTTTGGCTAACGAAGTTCACAGATGACTGCAAACTATGAGCCATAATCGAAACTCCTAACGATGTGGACATCCTACAAAAGGGCCTCACTGAGACAGATGCCTGGTGTCAAAGCCATGGCCTCAAGCTCAATGCCAAAAAGTGCATTGTCATCCCCTTTGGTAAAAACTCTGTACCCATGAACTACAACATAGGTGGTAGTATACTTAACCCCGAAACTGTGATAAGAGACCTTGGAACACAGGTGAACAGTAGTCTCTCCTTTGATAATCACATCACCACAGTAGTCAGGAAATCCTTCTACATGGCACACCTCATCACAAAAGGTTTCTCATCCAGAAAAAAGAGGTCATTGTTCCCCTCTACTCATCACTCATTAGACCCATTATAGAGTACAATGCCCCTTTTAGTATGTACCTCACAAGACATCTACAACTGGAAAGGCTGCAGAAATACCTCACAAAGAGGATTACCAGCCTCAAAAAGATGCTCTCCGCAGACCGTCTCAAAAAATGCCAGCTTTACTCCATCGCATATCGCCTACTCAGAGGTGATCTCTGCCTAACATACAAGGCTATGTCAAACTCAGAGCTGTTGGACATGCTCTACTTAAAGAAATCCCAATCCCTCTGAGCTACATGCATTAGGGACCTAAACCTTGTCACCACAATAAACAGAACATGCTGGAGGGATAGATTCCTGTCCCAGAGACTTCCCATACTCTGGAATAAACTACCTATCTATATCAAACAAAGCTCCTTATTAGCACTCTTCAAGAAAAGTCTTGATGATTGGATGGGAAATAGGAAATTCACCCCGGAGATTACTTCTGTGGCTCTGCTTGACAGTTGCGCAGGAAAATAATTTTCTTGGGTGGCAAAAGCCAGGGTCCTTTTTTGGCTGGGCTTGTATAGGCCCTAGGGCCGATAGCCTAGTTCCTACCTATGAATCTATGAACCCATGCCCTCAGAATGTTATGCATGACTTATGTATTCATATGTATGCTACATTTCCAAAGGTAATTACCCTGTAAAAATATATGTTTCTTTTTTATGCTCTTTATGCACATTTATGTATGAATTCTCAACTGTTTGTAATTTTGAACCTTTGATGTTAAGTTACTTGTTTATCTTATCTTAATTATTCTATGCTGTTACATGTATTGGAGCTTTTCTCCCTGAGCCTGTTCATAGGTTCATAGGATGGTACTCAGCTACCGGCCCTAGTGCCTATACAAGCTTAGCCATAACAATTCCCTGGCTATTTCTTCCCACAATATTTACTTCCCTGGATCCCTGTCTAGCAGGGCGACTGACGTGGCCTGTACTGAAAATGTTCTCTCAAGGCCCAGTGGACTATCCCAGCAATCAAACGCTAATAAATCAATCAATCAGTCAGTCAATCAATCAATCAATCAATCTGTTAATCAACCAATCAATCTTACAGACTGCTAAGAGATGACCTGTGTCTGGCACACAAGGAATCTGACACAATACTGACTGATTATCTGCACATCAGCAAGTCAAATATCAACTGAAATACTCAGCCTAGGGATTTAACCCCCTTCGGCAGCATCAAACGAACTAAATAATGGTTTACTATGACTTACCCAAACTGCAGGAAGTTGAACGTCCGATTTGCGAAATCACAATTTTCAAGGAGCAGGAAATCGAACCTAAAGTGGTTGACAGAGGTTAGTCGAGTTGTATGGTGCACTCAATTTTTTCAGAAGCGACTTGCTGAGACTGTGGAGGGAGGTCATGCTTCAGTGAGGAACAGGGAAGTAGCCCATTTCCTCACTGTAGTGCAATCTTGGAGTTGGTATATTTAATGTGCATGGGTTGTGGGAGCGCAGCCCCCCTGCAAAATAGTAGGGGTGAGCTTACTGCCATGCCTGGAAGAGGAGAATGTCAAAAATACTGAATGCATTTAATCGTGCAAACCATTTTCAACATTACGCTCTTTCATGCTTGTCAAAATCGACCTTAGTTTTCAGCCATGCCATTAAATGACTTGTCTATTCAACCTTTCAATAGTAAACCCTAAATAATGTCCTCACATGACTCTTCCCTAAATTTCCATGCCTTCGACTCCTCATTAAGTAATTTTAACATGGATTCATTTTACCATACATACTTCCTAAGCTTTATACACCTCATACCCTATACCATCTTTACCAGTGAATCTATATTAACCCTATAAAAAATATAAAAAATAGCTCAGTTAAGGTAATGTTTTCCATCAAGCCAGCAATAACTTTATCATAGGATCATAGAAAACTATTAGAAAACTTTTTAACTCCCACTTCACCCATTTAAAATTCTCATCCCTTTCATAAATATTTCTAACATTCTGCTCCACAATATAGATTATTACTTCCTGATCACACATGATACTTATTTTTAACCTCGCTCATAATACTAACTTCATTTTTCAGCATTTTGCCAAAAATAAAAAAAAACCTCCTATTTCTTACCTCTAAAACAATACCTATGCTTATACAATTTCTCTATTGTCTTTTAATTTCTTTCAAAATTTTCTTTATCATTTATAAAAAATGTATCACAATTTTCACTAAGTTATTTAACATCTTGTTTTGTACTTTATAATAATCCTTTCTATCATGATTTATTTTATCCAACTCCAATTCCAGGTACACCTTCTTATATTTCTTAAATGCTGTCCACCACCCTGTCCAGGATGGATAAAACTCTCTCATAGGAAAATGCTGCATCCACAAAAAAAATCTGTCTCCCTTCTTAATGCCTACTGATCAAGAAATGTTGATGCTAATCTCTTAATACCTTTATCTTCAGCTATAACCTCCATATCTGTTCCACACTATCCAAATAGCCCTATGGTTAGAAAAAAAAAACATTCACCAAAACTCCACCCGTTACCCCATACATTGTTTTAGACATTAAACATTAATCAAGTTCAGTTTGCCTATCTCCTCATTTAAAAGTTCTTAAATTATTAGCCCATAATTTTAACCTATCATACTTTATAACCTCTTTCAACTTTCTTACATTTGTCTCAGTCTTCTTCTTACTATTTCTTAAACAGCAATTCAAATCCCCCATACCACAATATAAGGTTTTAAACTCTCAAACAGTGCCTCTTTTCTCTTACTCCAGTAAAATAATAAATCCATATAAACCTATATACATCCCATCTTAAACCATTAATCTCCTAGACATAATTACCAAATCTAGTATTTTAACATCTTTGTTAAACAGAAACACCACAGCTGAACACCTATCCTTACCTAAATTCCACAAACATTTACCATTCCAAAGCAATGCTAACTGTAAGCAATCAGTTTCCAGAATAAACCTACTTTACTGCAAACAAATATCCTTAACCTCATACTTTCACCACTACAAAATAGCTATTCTTCTAGCCTTATTAATCTAGCTACTAGCATTCACAGAAACAATACTCACATTATTCTTTACATTTATTTTAATTTTTGAATAAATTTTACATTCTTCACTCTTACCTAGTCCCTCTTGAACTTTTCTTCCTTAAGTCCAGGACTTTCATTTTTTTTATTTTCTGATCTATCACTTTTAAATACATCACCCACATTTTCACTTTCCTCATTTATTATATTCAATTTACTTGGACTAACTTCATCACTAACGTTATCTCCTCTGGTATTATCTTTCCCTTCATCAATTACTGCCTCTTCATGTACTCTGTCCTCTTTTTCAATCACACCAAAATCTTTAGAAATCTCATTATTAATATTAGTCAACTTTGGTATATTTTTAATCGATGTCAAACAACGTAAACCTCTTACAAAAAATAGATTTAGTGCGCTTTCGTCTCTACCCACGAGACTTCATCAGAATCAATTAAAATCATTAATTGAAGCATATAAATACTTTTCCAAAGTTCATTATAACCAATTAAAAACCTTAGCAACAAATTAATCTAACTAAATAAATCAACTGAATCAATTAAAAAACTGTTGAACGCACTATAAGGGCTTAACATAAATTTTCAAAAATACTTATAGTATATTCATAACAAAAAAAATATTATTGCACAGTAGAAATTAGCAAATCACATTTACAAATTTAAAAACAATGAGATATATAAATATAATTGTGAGATATAAGTATAAATTATATAAAATAAGTATGTAGATAAATAAATAAATAGTAAAAAGACTGGGATCAAAATTTCATTATTGTGTTACGTAACAAGTATCCTACCAACAACCTAAATGTAAATATAAATAGGTGAATATTAAAAAATAATAAATATAATAAATATTATAAATATTTGCAAGTTGACAAAAGTATTTAAATGTACTGTGGGCTGCAATAAATCTATATAGACTTAAATCAATAAACCAAGGAAGGTTTAGTTAGGATTTAATGCCAACAATTTCAATGCAGGTTTAATGGAAATATGGTCATTAATGCCCATTTGGGAGCATGAATCTAATCTAATCTGCCAAATTAATTCTCTATATTCTAAGAAAGTTTCCCAATCACCACCCCTCTCACCATGTTTCACCTCTTCTAATACCCATAATTTTATATTGGAATTTTTACACTTTAATGTGTGTCTAAACAAGGCATTATTCTCATTCTTTTTATTGATGTCCCTCATATGTTCATATATCCGTGTTCTCAGATGCCTCTCTGTTTTCCCCACATAATAGGCCCGGCATGCCCTACAGTTTGCAAGGTATACTACTCCTTTGGTGTAACAGCTGTAATAACCATTACTCTTTAATCTAAACCCAATACTCGGGATCAAAAGTTCTTTTTCCCCCCGCTAAAAATTTATGTTAAGCCCTTATAGTGCGTTCAACAGTTTTTTAATTGATTCAGTTGATTTATTTAGTTAGATTAATTTGTTGCTAAGGTTTTTAATTGGTTATAATGAACTTTGGAAAAGTATTTATATGCATCAATTAATGATTTTAATTGATTCTGATGAAGTCTCGTGGGTAGAGACAAAAGTGATCTAAATCTATTTTTTGTAAGAGGTTTACGTTGTTTGACATAGATTAAAAATATACCAATATACATTTTTTACTACTGGAGCGTGGTTTTTCGAAAGTTACTGGAGGATATACCTTTATAGTGCTGATCAGTGAATATTGTTTTATTTTATTTTTGTTTTTGGCGAGCTACGTGGAGTGGTTGTTTATTGGTGTTCTGCTGGTCGGCTACGAGGAATCCCCGGAGATGGAAGAGGATAGTTCATTACTAAGTCAGCTTATACGGGTCATACAATCCCATTCACAAGATTCAAACAGGCTGACTGGATCATCTGACCTGAGCGCTTCTATTCCTTGTGCTCAGGGTAGCCCCGTGGGTACGGACAGACCGGTTATGACATCAAGTGAAAGAGAACGAGGAACAGGAACCTCCAACCCACCCAGCAATGGAGAGCATGTGGTACGGAGTTTTACTGACAACAGAAGGGCTAGAATTGCATCCGACAGCTTGCGACGACCCTTGGAAGGATACAACACTATTAACTTTACTGACTGGTTGGACAAATCTTTTTCTTCGACTTCGGTTGAGACAGAAAGAATAGCACCTGGGAATGCGTGCTTTAAGGACAACTGTAAAGCTTTTAAACATGAGCTTAATAGGTACCGGAATTTGTCTTTAGACAATTGGTATCTAACACAATGTATAGAACGGAAGATTGTGCCAAAGGGGCTTAGACTTAATAAGTTCCCTAATAATGTTTATGGGAATGATTAACTTTTTAAAACTGTTTCTGATTTGTTAAATGATTATGGTCTTGCTATTTTGAGGGCCATGATAGAAAGCAATATCAAAGTTATGGGAAATTGTAAAGTCAATATTGATCGACTATATGTTGAAATTAGCAATGATTTACTGTTCACAGTTACAGAATATAAGAATATCTATTGCAAGGTGTTGCAGGATGTTGATTTTGATATTTCAAAAAACTACAAAAGGAAAATGGGTAAAATTGAACGTGACCTTTTAGATTACAGGGAAGGGAGAGCCTATGTTAATATTAACAAAAGTAAGTACGAGAAATATAACTCACGTGCCCCATATGAACAGCAAAATAGGAGAGGTTATTATGTCGACTACGATCAAGAACCGAGGTATCAGAATACTAATTTTTCTTATAATAGTAACAATAATAATTACAATGAGGCTAGAGGTGTTGGTATGAGGAATATTACTGACCCTTTAGGGGAAGGGCAGGGCCCTCGGAGGTCCGAAAGGATCAGGAATCAGAACCGTCAGCACTCTTATGCAGAGGTGACGGGCAACCATCACCAGAGACTGTCGGCTTGGTGAGATATTGATGAGTAATTTGACTTGTTCTGATATTATCATAGATACCAATACAGATGTTTACAATGTAGGTACACACGGTGATTGTACTATTCCAAGTAGTCCCCAATTTTTTGATTTTCCTCCAAGTATATTGCCTGAGGATTGTGATGATATTAACAATGGAAGTATTGGTGCAGTTTTGAACAATTTTGGTACAGACAAGTGTTCAATATATTCCCATAATAATTTTAATATCTACAATTATACTGATGTAGAGATTACTCCAGCATTTTTTGATATTTTTACAAAAGGATTTACTTTTATACCTATAAGAAAGCCTAAGGTTGACGAAATTATACTTGACATTAAATTATTTGTTAGAAAACTTAACTTAGGGGTTTTATTTCAAGATCAATGCCAAGAGGAAAAAAAGTTACTAAAGAGAAGAAGTTTATTCAACCCACCCCTCCAGCAGGATATTTCCAACTTTGAGATGTGTGTTCTTAACACAGTTAGGGAAGGTTATAGCAAAAGAAAAACTAAACAGTTTTATAATAATTTGTCCACTGATGAAGTTTATATTCTTAATCAGTTGCAAAGTAATGAGAAGCTTAGAATTATGAAGCCTGATAAGGGGGGAGGGGTAGTCCTTATGGACAATTGGGATTATACCAATAGGATGCTTAAGATTCTAAGTACCGGGGATAGATATCGTATTATTTCCAGGAATGAAATAAATATATTTTATAGGAGAATAGATCTCATACTGGAAGATAACCTCATGCAGGGACTAATTGATATGGACCTATACAATTATTTGAGGGTCTTTAAACCGATAATCCCCAAGATTTTTGGGATCCCAAAAATACATAAACAAGTTGATGACCCCCCTTTGAGGCCTATTGTTACATCCCAGGGTTCTAAAACTCAAACCTTAGCTATCTATGTGGATATTAAGTTAAAACATTTTTATTTGGGTTATCCACATATTTTAATTGATTCCTGGAATTTTTTAGAAAAGTTTAATGCTATACCCTATCATGATGATTATTCATTTTTAACGATAGATGTCAAGGACCTTTTTTCTGTTATACCCCACACACTAGGCCTTGAATGGTTTGAATATATGTTGGCAGAATTTAATATACTTAATGGTGACAAATACAGGGTTGTTCTTGAAAGTATGGAACTGGTTTTGAAAAATAATTTTATATATTTTCAGGGGGACATATACCACCAGCTTGATGGGGTGGCAATGGGTTCGGCCTGTGCCCCAATCTACGCTAATATAATTATGCTTTATTGGGAGTTTACCCATGTGTTCAAATCATCTTTTAAACAACATATTATAAAATACTTCCACTTTTTGGATGATATTTTTATTATATGGGATGGAACAGACATAGGAACTGGAGAATTTATTGATTATTTGAATGGTACTACTCAGTTCCTTAAATTTACCTTTCAACATACTAAGGATGAAGTCAACTATTTGGATGTTAAGATAAATAAGGATAAATTAAACAGGGGTTATAAATCTAGGATTTATAGGAAGAGCTGTTTTTCAAATTCTTATGTTCATTATCAGAGTGACCATCCATTATTTTTGAAAAATAATGTTGTTAAATGTCAAATGATTAGGGTTTCAAGAATGACCAGTGATTTTAGGGAATTTATGGAAGAAATGGAAGTAGTTCAAAAATTGTTTAAAGAGAGAGGATATCCTAATAGGTTAATTCAGACCATTAAAAAGGATATTGTAAAGAATAATAATTTAAAATATTGTCCACTTTTAATATTTAATGGTGACATGAGTACATCAACCTCTAGTAGTGGGATACCATCCGAGGTTAACCCATTAGTGCTAAACAGGGATATCAAGATTACCCCGGAATTACCACGTTTAACTTTAACTTATTATGCAGACATTGGTTGGTTGAAAAAAGGTATTAATGGGGTTTGGAATATATTTGGGAGAATGGCCAATAAAACATCAATTTTTCAACAACCCCTTAGGTTTGGTTATAGGAAGAATATCTCAAAAATAGTTTTGAAAAAAAGAAGGTTGTAAGTGGTAGTGGGGGGTACAAACCAGAATTGGTACCCACAAGTGTGGTAGATGCGCACAATGTCCATTTTTAGCAGGGAAAAAAGAACTTTTGATCCTGAGTATTGGGTTTAGATTAAAGAGTAATGGTTATTACAGCTGTTACAACAAAGGAATAGTATACCTTGCATATTGTAGGGCATGCTGGGCCTATTATGTGGGGAAAACAGAGAGGCATCTGAGAACACGGATATATGAACATATGAGGGACATCAATAAAAAGAATGAGAATAATGCCTTGTTTAGACACACATTAAAGTGTAAAAATACCAATATAAAATTTTGGGTATTAGAAGAGGAGAAACATGGTGAGAGGGGTGGTGATTGGGAAACTTTCTTAGAATATAGAGAATTAATTTGGCAGATTAGATTAGATTCATGCCTCCAAATGGGCATGAATGACCATATTTCCATTAAACCTGCATTGAAATTGTTGGCATTAAATCCTAAATGAACCTTCCTTGGTTTATTGATTTAAGTCTATATAGATTTTTCCAGCCCACAGTACATTTAAATACTTTTGTCAACTTGCAAATATTTATAATATTTATTATATTTATTTTTTTTTAATATTCACCTATTTATGTTTACATTTAGGTTGTTGGTAGGATACTTGTTAAGTAACACAATAATGAAATTTTGGTCCCAGTCTTTTTTACTATTTATTTATTTATCTACATACTTATTTTATATAATTTATACTTATATATCACAATTATATGTATATATTTTATTGTTTTTAAATTTGTAAATGTGATTTGCTAATTTCTACTGTGCAATAATATTTTTTTTGTTATGAATATACTATAAGTATTTTGGAAAATTTATGTTAAGCCCTTATAGTGCATTCAACAGATTTTTAATTGATTCAGTTGATTTATTTAGTTAGATTAATTTGTTGCTAAGGTTTTTAATTGGTTATAATGAACTTTGGAAAAGTATTTATATGCATCAATTAATGATTTTAATTGATTCTGATGAAGTCTCGTGGGTAGAGATGAAAGCATGCTAAATCTATTTTTTGTAGGAGGTTTACGTTGTTTGACATCGATTAAAAATATACCAATATACAGTTTTTACTACTGGAGCGTGGTTTTTCGAAAGTTACTGTAGGATATACCTTTATAGTGCTGATCAGTGGATATTGTTTTATTTTATTTTTGCTTTTGGTGAGCTACGTGGAATATTAGTCAACTTCCCACTATCACAATCAAACCAAAACTGTCCCTCTTTTTTACATAATATACATTCCTTCTTGCACTTGCACATTATTTGCCATTGTTCCATACACTGATTATATCTTATCTTACCATGTTCACTAATAAGATGATTAGACTCCCTGCAAAATAACATGCGTTGGGTGGCCCAGTATATATAACCATTCCCCTATTACCAGCAACATTAATTACACTGGGCACATGTTTTAATATATCATTTTCAGCTTTCAGAAACACTTCTAGTTCTTTCCCTTCCTCCATTCCATACCCGTCTTTCATCATTAGTTTTAACAATGCTACTAAAAGAATGACCCATTTGCAAAAAACATTTTTTTTCATTTCAGACATCTCAATTTAGTCATACCTTAACTGCACAATGATTTTTTTTGTTCAATCTATTTCCTTGTCCAGAAAAAATAAAATTATTGCAATGAAAAATATTTCTTTTGGATTCACACAAAAACTAAAATGTGTTCAATAATATGTCAGTTTTAAAAATAATTCCACAAAAATGTTCCCTTTCCACATGAATCAGTGGCCTAATATCTGTAGCAGTAAAGCTCAATGGCAGTACTATTTTGTCCCCAAAATATCTACTGATAATCTTGTTCTTCTTAGAATGAGTGCTAATAGAAAATGTTTTTATTACGTTTGTAGTACTTGCTTTCTGCATACTCTCTTTTCAAACTACATCAACAAAAAGTATTCTTCTATATGGAAATCCCTCCTTTATACTTTACACTGCCAGTGGATCTGTCCTCCATATTATTATCTCCAAAAACTTTTTTAACCAGATCTGACCATGAAACCTCTGAATCCTTTGCTAGTTTACCTTTCTCTAATAATGACACCAACTGCGAGTCAGGTAATCCTCCAGAAGCAATCCCCATAATTCCTACACCACTACCTGCCTCATCTAAATGCTGACTTTTTGTAATATACAAACTTTTTCTTGCAAAACATTCAACTCCTCACTAGCTTTCACTTTCTTTGCAGGTGATCATATACTCTCTGTTTTTCTTCCACCATGTTTCTGGTTTTCCCAACAACCTCAGCACCAGGAATAGAACCAAGAAATGCATGCAAACGTGACTTTCCTCATAATGAACACAAGAAGTTCCCCAATGCCTTACCCAAATTTCCCCTAGTAGTATAAATGCCACCTCTGGACTGTCCTGAAAAGAGGCCACTAGCACAGTGGGACTAATTAATTCAACAAAAAGAAAAATATATATAATGAATAAAAAACTATGGGTACAGTAGTGATAAATGCTTGTTGACATGGGTTGGATGGTGACAATTGCTTAATGACATGGGTTGGGTGATTCCTTGAGGACATGGGTATGATATGATAAAAATATCCGTACTTCAGCTCAAGTAATTTTTTGCCACATGCCTTTAGCAATGTCCACACACATATACCGACCCATATTATGTACAGCCGCATTCTAATTTATTCAGAATTGATAATAAGTTAAGTATGCACAAAACACAGTAATGTGTTACCACTTTCAATACATTGCAAGGAATAACAGAAATCAAATGTGAAACTCTACAGAACATATCTCCTTTACCATCTAGCCAGTTGAAAAAGGAAATTAATTTAAAAGTAAACGGATAGAATCCATGTTTTATGTATATTTTAAAATGATAAAAGTAAATCATTTATAGCTAAGATCTTTCACTCCTGTTGGGAGCTAATTACCTGTTAATGGTGCTGACTGATAAAACTTTTTCGTAGGGGTCAGGCACATTGTACACCAAAGACAGAATGTCTTGTAATATTGTGGGCAAGGAACTGGAGATGTATTAGCCAAACTAAAAATTACACTCTAAAGACAGACATGACAGCTTACCAAAACATTAAAATGAATTGTATTTAATGACGCTGCGGGTTGCCTTATAAGGCTATGATATAATTATCAGAAAAAGAGATGAAAAAGGTAATTTACAAACATGCCAATAGTTCTATCTGGTGAAGCAGTGAAATAAATTAATTCCTCATCTAGCACTGAATTTCACCAAAAACAGTCTAAGGAGGAAGGAATGTATCAAGAATAATGTTCCTATTATTGTAATGTATCGCTCAATATGATTAGTAGAGAAAGATCAGTAAAAAATAAAGAGCTCAACTAAAGTTTATATTTCCTTAGTCTTGAAGCCATATAACATTGAAGGGTTTGATATGTATATTTTGAGGTAGGAGCAAATTTTACAAAAGGATCATGTGCTGTTAGACAATAAAGTATTGCATTCTATAGCAGAAGCTGGATTTTCCGGTAACTGAAAGTGGAATACTTAAGAATTTTGTATTGATCACCTTAATAATAATTCTGCTGTGGACTTATTAACTCATTTAATGAAAATACAGACTTTTTTCACTAGTCTATTTACCAGTCTATCTGTATGTATTAGATCCATATATATTGATGAACATCCTCGGTGTGTGTGTGTGTGTGTGTGTGTGTGTGTGTGTGTGTGTGTGTGTGTGTGTGTGTGTGTGTGTGTGTATGTGTGTGTGTGTTTGTGTGTGTGTACCTGTGTGATGCTTTATGGTGAAGGTTAAGACATAATTTTTCAAAAAGCAAGAAACACAGGCTATTGCTATAACACTTCCAGTTTTTAATATTTCCATCTGTGTAGCTATACAGCAGAAGCTGTTGGGAATTTTAGTGGACTTTTGTTGACACCTGAAGATAGAATATTGTTAAGACACACTTAATATAGGTTCATAGGTTGGTACTAGGTTATCGGCCCTAGGGCCTATACAAGCCTAGCCATAACAATTCCCTGGCTATTTCTTTGTCTAGCAGGGCAACTGACGTGATCCCTGGGGTGAATTTCCTTTCTCCCATCCAATTGTCAAGGTTCCTTTTGAAGAGGGCCAAAGAGGCACTCTGCTTGACATGTATGGGCAGTCTATTCCAGAGTCTGTGTGGTCCCTGGGTCAGGAACCAATCCCTCCAGCATGTTTTGTTTATTGTGATGACAAGGTTTAGATCCCTGGAGTGTGTGACTCTGAGGGATTGGGATTTCTTTAAGTGTAGCATGTCCAACAGCTCTGGGTTTGACATGGCTTTGTATGTTAAGCAGAGATTGCCTCTGAGTAGATAGTATGCAACAGAGTATAGCTGGAGTTTTTTAAGGAGGTCAGCGTAGGCCATCTGCTTTAGGCCTGTGATTCTTTTAGTGAGGTATTTCTGTGGCCTTTCTAGTTGTTGCAGATGTCTTGAGAGGTACATACCAAATGGGGCATTGTATTCTATAATGGGTCTAATGAGGGACGAGTACAGTGGGACAATGACCTCCTTTTTTCTGGATGAAAAGCCCTTAGTGATGAGGTGTGCCACATAGAAGGATTTCCTGACTGTTGTGGTGATGTGGTTATCAAAGGTGAGACCATTGTCCACCTGTGTCCCTAAGTCTCTTATCACACTTTTGGTGTTTAGTGTACTGCCACCTATGTGGTAATTCATGGGTACATGCTATTTCCCAAAGGGGATAACTATACACTTCTTGGCATTGAGCTTGAGCCCATGGCTCTGGCACCAAGCATCTGTTTCTGTAAGGATCATGTGCTGTTAGCTCCCAGTTTGCAGTCATCTATGAACTTTGTTAGCCAGAGTCCCTTAGTGTTGGCCTGTACTTCAGAGAAGTAGATTCCAAACAAGAGTGGTCCCAGGACTGAACCCTAAGATACTCCACTTGTCACTTGTCTGGAGCTGGATTTTGAGTCTGCTACTTTTACAGTATGGGTTCTGTCAGTAAGCCAGTTGGCAACCCATCGAGTGATGTAGGGATTAATGCCCAGCTTAGCAAGTCTATCTATTATTCCAGAGTGGGGGATGGTGTCAAACGCCTTGGCAAGGTCCAGATAGGCTTTGTGGACCACCTTACCCTCGTCCACGGCTCTGGAGACTGATTCAAAGAAGTTAATCAGGTTCAGGAGACAAGATTGGCCCTTCCCGAACCCAAACTGGGTGGAGTCCAGTGTTTGAAGGTTGCCAATATCATTGTTTATAAGTTCTATGATAATACATTCCATGGCCTTGAAGATCAGGCTCGTCAGACTGATGGGGCGATAGTTCCTGGGATCCAAGGTGGATCCCCCCTTGTGGAGTGGGATAACTGTAGCTGTGCGCCACTCAGTGGGCATGAAGCCTGAGGTGAGGCTATGATTAAACATGACCCTTAGTTGAGGTGCCAGTTCATTTTGTAGTTCATGTAGTACACTGCCCAGGATGTCATCTGGTCCCATGGATGCTGTATTCTTAGCTTTGGAGAGTGCATTTTTTACATGTGCAGCCATTATTACCAGAATTTGGCAATCTTCTGGTATTGAGATGGGCCGTTTAGGGGGTGAGAGGGGGGTGAAGTTGGCACTGAATTGATCTGCCAGGATAGTGGCAATATCCTTGGGATCAGTATATTTAATGCCATTCTGTTGTAGCTAAGAGCAGATCTGAGCATTGCCATTTAAATTCTTGACATAGTTATACAATGCCTTGTGGTTGTCTTTGGAATCTTTGGCAATTTTATTTTCGTAACTAGCTTTGGAGGATTTTATGAGGGATCTCAGCTTCTTACTGAGGCTGGTAAGTGAGTTTTTTGCATCCTGGGATTTTCTTTTTCCTGCAACATTTTCTTCCCTTTGTTGTAAAGTTTGTTTATAGCAGGGGACCACCAGACTAGCTTTCTTTTTTTGGAGGAGAGCATCTTGGTTCTATTTGGGATGGCATGATTCATGCATGAGTGGATATGCTCATACAGTGCCTTAGTGTAGGATTCAGCAGTCGAACTTTCAGTTCCCATCTGCATGGGTGTGATGAAGTTTGTCACTTCTGACTTGAGTAGCATGAAGTTGGCTTTGAATAAGTTTTTTATGGAGGTTTCCTTACTGTGGGGTGGGATGTGGATGTTAATGGTGATTAGCTTATGGTCAGACCTTACCAACGAGGGGGTGACAATAGGTGTGGAGCATCAATTTCCCATGTTGGTTATGACCAGGTCTAGGATATTGGAGCCCTTGGTGGGATTATGGATTAGTTGATCCAGGGTGTTGGAATTTATGAATTCAAAGAACCGCTGGGCAAAGGTATTGGTACATGAGTAGTTTCCCAGTTAATGGCAGGGTAGTTGAAATCACCCAGTATTAGGGTGTTTGGTTGTATCTTAATATTTTCCAGTATGTTTAGAAAGGTGTAGTGAGAATCTTGGGGCATGGTGGGGGATCTGTAGCAAGCTACAATTTGGATTGCAGTCTTACCTAGTGTTAGTTGCACCTGGAGAATTTCAGACACATTGTGTTGGGCAACTAGCCTGGTGGTGTGAATATCCTTGGTGAATATGGACACTCCTCCACATTTAGTGTTTTGGTCCTGGTTTGGTGGCTGAAAAGTGTGGTAAAAGTTGTAGCCTGATATTGCAGGGGTGCTCTCTGGAGCCTTGAACCAGGTCTCAGTTACTGCACAGATATCAATGTTCTCCATTTTTAGGAGTGCCTCGTGAAAGTGCATTTTGAGGTTTAGACTTCTAGCATTGAGTAGCATTACCTTCAGAATTTGCATGCTTCTACCTGTTACGGTGGTTGTTTCATCCTTTGAAATTTGCCTAAAAAAGGCACTATATGGGTGGCAAGAGCCTTAGCCAGTAACCTGAATCCTAGGGGCGACAGGTGCAGACCATCTCTGGCAAAGCATTGTGGTCTGTCGATCATGTCGTCCCAGGCAGACAGATACTGGATCCCCTTTGAATGACACCAGAAGCTTAGCCAATTATTGAAGTCAGTAATTTTGTCCTTATATTGTGGCATCATTTTGGGCAAAGGCAGGATGCTACTCTGGGCTAGGGTCATACTTGCCTGGAGCACATGATCCGAGAGCTCTTCCATGTCTCTTTTCATGTAGTCCAGGGAGGTACGTCTCAAGTCATTCACTCCAACATGGATGATGACAATGACAGAGTCATATTTGTACTTGTTGTAGTAGATTGACTTGAGTGCATGCATTATGTGGCGGATCCTGGCACCCGACAGGCAGCTGACTGTAATTTTCTCCTTGTTCAGCCTGGTTTGTGAGACATCAGAGTGCCTGACTATAGAGTCACCTATGACTAAAGTGTTAGATACATTGTCTTGCCTTAAGAGCTGTTGCTGGGTGGAACACTGGTGTTGTGAGCTATGTGACACTTTGGTTGTGATTGGTGTTTGTTTGCATTTCAGCTTTGGAGGTCCTTGTTGCTTGGGCAGGTTACAGTTAAGGGCCTCCGCATATGTGGATTTAATGTTGCTATGTGTGGGTGTTGGTGGTGTGGGTTTAGAAGGGCTATGTGTTGCTTGAGGTGTAGTGCAGGTGTTAACCTTCTCCTCTTGACTGTCTAGCACAATCTTGGTTGGAAAGAGCTTTGCTTCCAGTTTGGCTATGTAAGTGTATCTCTCACAGGTTGTAGTGTTGGGTGGTAGGAGGAGAGGGTTGTCTGTGTACATGAGGCAATTGCTGCATTGCCCAAGTATGCCCAGATTCACCAGGTGGACAGGAGAAATCACCAGAAGCTAACCCTTGGACATGCCTGGTTTGGTGCTTTTTGTTGTAACGTACAGGAGCTGTTTTCCGTTGCCTTAGCAAGGTACTTTGCAGTTATAGGCTGTTTAGTGCCTACAATTAATTTCTCCTTATTAACAAAGAAAGTTGAGTGCTTGTATCAGTTTAAGGCTTCCTAGTGCTTTCCAGCAGGTATTAGAGCAAGTGCTAGTCACAGGGATGCTTAAAGGTAAGATGAAAAAAAAATGGTTTATCCTAAACACTGCAGTGTGCACTAGATAAGTTAGATGTGAAAGTAGGTAACTTAAGTTTTACCTGCCTAAAAAGTTAAGATTTAGTGGAGAGTCACTATTTTTAAAGCAGCAAGCTAGATTGAAAGGGGTGGTCACTTTTTGTATTCTGGTACTATGGAATACAGTAGGATGGCCAATAAATGTAAATAGTTGAAGGGGAGTGAGTTCACAAAATTAATTAAACTCAAGTATATGAGGGGAAACTACAGGTGGGTTATGTATTCAATAAATTATCAACTTTTGTGAGCTTTTTCTCTGAATGAAATGCTGCCTTATGGTCTCTTTTTGAGGTGTAAAGTTAATCTTGGCTGACTTGGGTGTTCATGTCTGACTGCTGGACCCATAACTGGTACTCAGCTGAACTTGGAAAAGGCTATATTAAAATGCCACATAGTTTTCTCAATTCATTTTCAGCTGAATAGTGTGGTACTAATGTTTACATTGACTACCACACTTCATATCAGTACTGGCTTAGGCTCAAATGATATCTATATGGATGACTTCTTAACAAGATTATTCAGTGTTTTGAGAGGTTACATTGGATTTTTTCCTTCAAGTACACTGACTATTAAGTTGTGTATTAATTTGCCTGATATCCGGATTCTAATTTCTTTGGGGCACAATGTGGCCCCCTTTGCCTCCTGTTTATCTCTATCTACAGATGACTGAATGTCATTCTTCTCCATCCATTGCACATGTTCTTTATGGAAAACAGAGTGTTATAGCTGGATGAGTGAAGTTAGAACAAACACACACACTTAATCTGCAGCAAAACTCATGCTAGCAGTGTGGTCTTCTGACATGGTGATACCAGCTAGATGAGGAATAGTAGCACAGACTGCTGAAGCATACATCATATAATATAATATAACATAATATAATATAATATAATATAATATAATATAATATAATATAATATAATATAATATAATATAATGTAATGTAATATAATATAATATAATATAATATAATATAATGTAATATAATATAATATACGATATAACTATATTTTTGCCAAGGTTCATGTTCAGTGTGTGTGTGTGTGTGTGTGTGTGTGTGTGTGTGTGTGTGTGTGTGTGTGTGTGTGTGTGTGTGTGTGTGTGTGTTTGTGTTTGTGTTTGTGGTGTGTGTATGTGTAAGTGACACTAGTAGGGGAAATTTGGGTAGAGCGTTGAGGAAATTCCCCTACTCTTTACATACAAGGACCAAATTTGCTGTTACACTTCCTGTCTTCCGGTCAGGGTGAGGAGGCGTCTCGAAGAAGCAGGAAGTCTGAAATTACACAGGGAGGAGAAAGAAGGTGTTTTCTGTGTTTTGGAGGAGAGTGAAGATGTTAATTTCACAGCTGTGGAGCTGAATGTGGCAAATGCTGAATCAGAAGATATGTGGAGTGTGGATAATGGAGAAGGGAGAAAAGAAAGTAGAGGAGAGTTGCGTAAAAGGCAAAAAAGAGGGAGTTGAGATAGATATGGATGATTCAGGGGAGTTATTCCAGCAAAACCTGTCTGCAACACCTGGGTGTGTTATTACTACCCTCCAGTCAGCAGGAGATTGTGGGATGTTTATTTTAAAGACTTAATTAAATAGAACAAACTTTAGTGTGAGAAGGCAGTGTTCTGGGGAAAAATAATGGACAGAATTTAAGAAGAACTGACACAAATGTTCTCAAGGAGGGGCTAACATAGACAAACAACTGGTATCAGAGCCATGGACTAAAACTAAATGCTAAGAAATGCATAATAGTATCCTTTGGTAAGTCATCTACCCCTGGTAATTATCATATTGACAACACACCCCTTACAGATGATCCAGTAGTCAGGCACTTAGGGACACACATAGATAGTAATCTAGCCTTTGGCCATCATGTGTCTACAGCAGTGAGGAGATCATTCTATGTTGCACAACTTATAAACAAAAGTATGGCATCTAACTCCAAGGAAGTCATTGTTCCACTGTATTTGGCATTCATCAGACCTGTCATTGAATACAGTGCCCCTTTGGTATGTACCTAACCAGTCATATTCCACAATTGGAATGTACACAAAGGTTCCTCACTAAATGAATATAGGGAGTAAGTAAAATGTCCTATGCAGACTGCTTCAAGGCTCTGCTTCTGTATTCTGTCTCCTACATGCTTTTGAGGGGAGATCTATGCTTGGCATACAGGGCATTGTCAGACCCCACTCTGATGGACCACCTGCATATCCACGAAAAACAGCACCAGAATTACCCATTTTAAAGACTTAAACCTTGCCTGTGATAGAAATAGGACCTGCTGGAGAGACAGGTATGTATCCCAGAGACTATCCCATCTACGGATCAGGCTCCCCATCCATGTGAAGCAGAGTTCCTCCCTAACACAATTCAAGTAAAACTTGGACAATTGGATGGGTAAAATGAAATTCATCCCTGGTTTGGCACCTATGTCTTTAATGGACACAGACAACCTGTAAATGGTTCATGTCCCAGGCCCCTGCTTGCAAATGTTTCATCTCTCAAACCCCTGCTTACACTTATCAAGGGTATCAGAACTTGTCAGAGATTTGAGATGCATGGTTCGACCCTTGTGGTCATTAGCCTAGTAAACACCTATGAACCTATAAGAAGAATTTTGGGAAATAAGGAAGGAAGAATAGAGTCTGTATGCACAAACAGTGAGAGAAAGTGAAAGAAGAGAATAGAAGAAAGTAGAAGTAAGAAGAAAGCATCAGGTGAGGATAAGTAGCAAAATGGAAAAGGATCTGGGCACATTTAAAATATGGGACAGCATCATTTCACTACAGGGTATTGAGCCCAGAGAGGTATGAGCTTTTATTTGTATTAACAAATATACTTTCTGTGACATTTCTTTTGAGGAAGTGTGGTATATGTAGTTTTTAGACCAGTATGAAAAGAGAAAGAATGTAAACCCCTGAAACTTGTATGTTGTGCAGGCATTTAACAGAGATGATAAAAAAGAGTATTTATACAATTTTGAACTGAAATTGAAAGAGACAATTTAAAATACTATTTAAAACTGTTTGTAGAGATGCAATGAACATTACAAAGATCTATGACAATAAAGGTTTATAGACTGGGGGATGGGAATGTGGTGTTACACTTGTTGTGTCTTTCGGCTTTTCCCGGTTAGAGGTCGCCACAGTGGAACTCCAGTCCGTTAATGATAGGCAGTAGATTTTTACATGCTGAGTTGCCAGCCCTGACGCACAACCTTCAATGAAGGTACGCCCATTCATGAATACCTCCACACAGAAGATGCTCTAGCTGAGAATCAAACAGGACAACGTCTTAACTGTGAGGCGACAACGCTACCGCAGCACCACCACCGCAGTGGAATGTGGTGTTACACTGAAAATGCAAAATGACAAAATAATACATTTGCTGAGTATAATTAATGTGGAGGGGAATAAGGGATTGGTTAGATACTAGGGATAGCCAAAGATATTTTTTTGTGTTGTAAATATGGTCATTTAGGTAACACTTGTGACAAAAGGAAGTGTTTTATTCATGGTAAAGATGGTCATGAAGCAGAAAACAAATGTGTGCAAAAATGTATAGAGTGTGAAAAAGTAGGACCTTCATTGATGGACTGCAATGCTAGAAAAAATTATACACAGGTGACAGTTAGGCCAAGATAGGGAGAATGTTTTAGTAGATAATACAGAAGAAATGCAAAAATAAAACATGAATGAGAAAGATATAAGAATGGAAGTAAATGAATGCATGAAGGAAACAAAAGGAAAATGAAAGATGGGGAAGGAGTAAGTAATTTAAGTGATGAAGGGGATGATAAATGGATTAGAGTTAAAAGTAAAATAAGGTCTGTTGGGAAAAGAGTGAATGACAGAAAATGCAAATTTAAAAATATAGGTATAGGAGGAAATAAGAAAGGAAAAGGTTAAAAGCAACAAAAATGTTTCCACAAGGTGAGAATCCTAGCCATTAACCTGAAAAATATAAAGAATGTTCTATGAATGCTAGGACTGTTGGAATGGTGTAGAATGTTAGATATGGACATTATAGTATTGCCTCCCTCCCTTCTTCCATACCTGTGTCAGCCTACTTCCTTTCTCTTCTACTATGTTTCTCTAATTACTCCCACTTGTTATAGTTTCTCTGCCTTGTACCTGCATTTTACTAGAGACGCATACAGAATGTATTGTGCCTAACTAGTTCTTTCCCGCTGCTACTATTTACCTGCTCTGATGATAAAGAATGTAAATGTTTCTATTTGTTTACCTTTTACTCGGTACTGTACAAGGTGTACTTTCCTGATTTTTAAACTCTATTTGTCACTCATTTTAGCTCAGCATAATTTTTTTTCTATTGGTAACGTTTGTTTATATACCTATGTATTATGGTAATGTAGTTATGTAATTAAGTGTTTATGTTTTGGGAGCTCTTCTCCCTAGGTCTCCACGGAAAAAGGACTCCGACTCAGCTGTACTAACCCGGTCAACAAATGTCAAATAAATAAATAACTAAATAAATAAATAATAGACATAAGAATAACAGAAGAAGAAAGAATACACGTTAGTGGGTTATGGGAAGGTAAGGTGATGTGGAATTTAGGAGATGAAAAATGCTCAGGCCTAGCAATTGTATGTAAAGAATGTATAGAAATTCTGGATTATACATTAGAAGCATTAGGAAGAAGAGTAATACTAGCTATAAGATGGAAGAGCCAAATATTTAGGGTAATTATGTTTTATGCATACACTTTACAAAAACAAAAAGAGATTATAGGAAAATACTTGATTATGTAAGTGTAAATATCCAAGTAACTGTGGTGGGAAACTTCAAATGTGATTTAAGACATAGACAAAAAGAAGGGGCAGATGTAAAAGTTATTTCATATATGATCAAAAGTGGTAAACTTTACTTATGGGAAAACAAACAGTGGACAAGTCGGCGGATTAGCTTAAAAGAAAAATATGGAAAAGAAATACTGGAATAGCAAAGGACAAGAAGAATGCAAGGTAGTTACAAATATAAGGAAATAAATAACCAAGCCTTTAAAAAACATAACAGATAATAAAGGAGAGTTTCTAGAAAAAGAAAAAAAATGTTATATGAAATTAGTCAAGAAAAAAAAAATATTGAAACAAAGATATTTTTACAAGGAAGAAAAGAAGTAGCATGATATCTAAGTAAATGGTTAAAGAACAATAAGAATAATAAGATAGTTAAGGAATGAGGAAGGATGTATAGTGAATATACAAAAAGAAATTATGCAGACAGTAAAAAGACATATTTGAAAACATTTTCCATATGTGGCCCTATAGGAAAAATAAATGGAACTTAAAAAAACTTTACTGAAGAAGACAATAAGATAATGAAAGAAAAGATTACAATGATGGAGTTTTAAAAAGTGTTGAAAACAGTAAATGCAGAGGCAGCTACAGGTTTAGATGGACTTGAATATCTAATGTACAAGGACATGCAAGAATGGTAAAAAGAATATTTTTAGAGGTATTGAATGAATGCTTTGAAAAAGTTGTAAATGAAACAATATGTATGGATGCAATTAAATTTATATGGAAAAAGGGAGAAAGAACATAGGTTCATAGGTTCGTAGGTAAGTACTAGGCTATTGGCCCTGGGGCCTATATTAGCCTAGGCAGAAAGGTTCCCAGGCTTTTGCCACCCAAGAAAATTATTTTCCTGTGCTACTTTCAAGCAGTGCTGCAGAAGTGATCCCCAGGGTGAATTCTCTATTTCCCATCCAGTCGTCAAGGTTTTTCTTAAAGAAGGCCAATGAGGAGCTTTGCTTGACATGAATGGGTAGTTTGTTCCAGAGTATGGGAAGTCTCTGGGACAGTAATCTATTCCTCCACCATGTTCTGTCTATTGTGGTGACAAGGTTTAGGTCTCTGGAGCATGTGGTTTAGAGAGATTGGGATTTCTTTAAGTGTAGCATGTCCAACAGCTCTGGGTTTGGCATAGCTTTGCATGTTAGGCAGAGATTGCCTCTGAGTAGGTGATATGCGACGTAATAGAGCTGAAGTTTTTTGAGACGGTATGCATATGGCATCTGTTTGAGGCCGGTAATCTTCTTAGTGAGGTATTTCTGTGGCCTTTCCAATTGCTGTAGGTGTCTTGAGAGATACATGCCAAATGGGGCATTGTACTTTATAATGGGTCTGATGAGGGATGATTAGAGAGGAACAATGACCTCCTTTTTTTAGAGGAGAACCCTTTTGTGATGAGGTGTGCCACATAGAAGGATTTCCTGACTACTGTGGTGATGTGGTTATCAAAGGAGAGACTACTGTCCACCTGTGTCCTGAGGTATCCTATCACAGTTTCAGTGTTTAGTGAGCTACACCTGTGTCCTGAGGTATCCTATCACAGTTTCAGTGTTTAGTGAGCTACAGCCTATGTGGTAGTTCATGGGTACTGAGTTTTTCCTAAAGGGGATGACAATGCACTTCTTGGCATTGAGCTTGAGGCCATGACTTTGACACCAAGCATCTGTCTCTGTGAGGCCCTTTTGCAGAATGTCTACATCATTACTTGAGCATGTTATGGCTCCCAGTTTGAAGTCATCTGCGAACTTTGTTAGCCACAGTCCTTCTGTGTTGGCCTGCACTTCAGACAAGTAGAGGCTGAACAGGAGAGGACCCAGGACTGAAACCTGTGGTACTCCATTTGTCACTGGTCTGACGTTGGACTTGGAGTCGGCTACTTTTACTGTGTGGATTCTGTCAGTAAGCCAGTTGGACACCCATCTTGTGGCATAAGAATTTATGCCCAGTTTAGTGAGTTTATCTATAATTCCAGAGTGGGAGATGGTATCGAAAGCCTTGGCGAGGTCTAGATAGGCTGTGCGCACTACCTTGCTCTCATCTACAGCTCTAGTGACTGCTTCAAAGAAGTCAATCAGGTTTAGTAGATATGATCTACCTTTTACAAACCCAAACTGAGTGGGGTCCAGGATTGGAGGTTACCTATGTTTTTGTTTATAAGCCCCAAGATGATACGTTCCATGGCCTTGCAAACCAGGCTCATCAGGCTAATGGGGCGGTAGTTTCCGGGTCCGTAGTGGCACCCCCTTTGTGGAATGGGATAACCATCGCTGTGTGACATTCAGTAGACACATAGTATGAGGTGAGACTATGATTGAACATGGTACTTAGGTGGGGTTCCAGTTCGTTCTGTAGTTCATGCAGTACACAGCCTGGCATGTTGTCTGGTCCCGTGGATGGTGTGTTCTTGGCTTTGGAGAGTGTGGTCTTTAATTGTTTATCCATGATTACAGGGGCTTTGCATTCTTCTGGTATTAAGATGGGCCCTTTGGAGAGTGAGAGGGGGATAAAGTTAGCTCTGAACCTATCTGCCAGGATGTTGGCAATATTGGTTGCTTCTGTATATTTAGTGCCATTGTGCTGTAGCTCAGAGCAGATCTGAATGTTGCCATTGAGATTCTTGACATAGCTGTAGAATGCTTTGTGGTTGTCTTTGGAATCAGTGGTGATTTTATTTTCATAATTGGCTTTGGAGGTTTTTATGAGGGATCTCAGCTTCTTGCTGAGGCTCACCAGGGAGTTCCTCCAATCTTGGGATTTTACTCTTTTTTTACAACAGCTTCTTCCTTCTGTTGTAGAGTTTGTTTATGGCAGGGGACCTCCAGATTGGCTTCCTTTTTTTTGAGGCTAGCATCTTGGTTCTGTTGGGGATGACACAATCCATGCACTTGTGTATGTGCTTATACCGTGCATTTGTGTAAGATTCAGCAGTCATACCTCTATTTTCCATCTGCATGGGTGTTGTAAAGTTTGGCACTTCTGTCTTAAGAAGCATGAAGTTGGCTTTGGAGTAGTTTTTGATGGTGATTTCCTTAATGGTTGGGGGTGGGGGGTGGGATATGGATGGCTAGGGTGATTAGCTTGTGGTTGGACCTGACCAGCGAGGAGTTGACCTCTGGCGTGTAACACCAGTTACCCATATTGGTAATGACCAGGTCCAGAATATTGCTGCCCCTGGTGGTGGTGTGGACAAGCTGATCCAAGGCATTGGAATTTATGAATTCCAGAAAACATTGAGTGAATGAGTTGGTACATAAGTAGTTTTCCCAATTGATGGTGGGGTAATTGAAATCATCCATAATTAATGTATTGGGTTGTAGCTTAATATTTTCCAGTATCTTAAGAAATGAAGAGGGGGAATCCTGGGGCATGGTGGGGAATCTGTAACAAGCTACAACAACCTGGATTGCAGTCTTGCTCAATGTTAGTTGCACTTGGATAATTTCACATGCATTATGTTGAGCAACTGGCCTGGAGGTGTGGATATCCTTAATGAATATGGACACGCCTCCACCTTTAGTGTTTTGGTCCAGGTTAGGTGGCCGAAAGGTGTGGTATGAATTATAGCCTGGTAATGCAGGGGTGCTCTCTGGTGGAGCCTTGAACTAGGTCTCTGTCACTGCACAGATGTTGATGTTCTCCATTTTAAGGAGTGCCTCGAGTGAGTGCATTTTGAGGTTTAGACTTCTAGCATTGAGTAACATTACCCTCAGAGTTTGCTTGCTTGTACCTGTTATGGTGGTGAATTTAGCATTTGAACCTTGCCTAAAAAAGCACTATAGGGTTGGCAAGAGCCTTAGCCAGTATCCATAATCCCTGGGGCGACAGGAGCAGGCCATCTCTGGCAAAGCATCATGGTCTGTCGACATAAAAGATCTGGAGACCATTAGTTTTAAACAATGTTGATTATAAGACTTTTATGAATAGTAGAAAAAAGAATAGTAAGTAACGTTAATAAGTGATGACTGTAACAACTTTTGGAATAAAAGAAAAAGGAGGTCCAAAACTTTTAATGTTAATAAGAGAATTGGTAGATGATATAATAAATAGGGAAACAGATTTGAAAATACTAGAAGAAAATGTAAGTAAAGCATTTAACAAGATCCAGCATTAACCATTATGGGAAACTTTGAAAAAATATAATATAGGTAATACAATAATAAACATTTTGAAATCTGTATATAGGTAACATAAAGTGAGATTAGTGGTTAATGGTTGGTTAAGTGAGAAAATAGAAATAAAATGTGATATTCAGCAAGGATGTCCAGGAAGTAGTATTCTATTTGCATTAATTATGAATGGGGCAGTTACCAAGAAAAACTTGGCATTGGAGGAAGCTAAATATTGTTCACCAGAGGGAATCTAGATTCATAGGTTCATAGGTTCCTAGGTAGGTACTAGGCTAGCTGCCCGAGGGCATTTATAAGCCTAGCCAGAGTGTGTCAGCTTTCGCCATCCCATTGATTAATTAACTGATCCTCTGTCAAGCAGAGCCAATTAAGTGATCCCAAGGGTGTATTTTCTGTTATGCATCCACTCATCAAGGTTTCTCTTGAAAAGTGTTAGTGAGGGGCTCTGCCTGATGTAATTTGGAATTTTGTTCCAAAGCATGGGGAGTCTCTGTGACAGGAATCTATCCCTCCAGCATGTTCTATTTATTGTTGTGGCGAGGTTTAGCTCACTAGAGCGTGTGGCTCACAGTGACTTGGATTTACTTAGGTGGAGCATGTCCATCAATTCTGAGTTGGACATGGCTTTGTAAGTCAGGCAGAGATCACATCTGAGTAAGCAATATGCCACTGAGTGCAGCCGAAATTTTTTCAGTCGGGCTGCATAGAGCATATGCTTGAGGCCAGTAATCCTCTTGGTGAGGTACTTTTGTGGTCTTTCCAGCTGGTGGAAGTGTCTTGTGAGGTACATCCCAAATGGGGCATTGTACTCTATGATGGGTCTAATGAGTGACAAGTAGAGGGGCACTATAACTTCTTTATTTCTAGATGCGAACCCTTTAGAACTTAGATGGGCCACATAGAAGGATTTCCTAACTACTTTGGCAATATGATTGTCAAAGGAGAGATTACTATCTACCTGGGTCCCCAGATCTCTTATTATCTCTTCTGTATTAAGGGGGCTGCTACCTATGTGGTAATTTGTAGGTGTTTTGTTTTTCCCAAATGGGATGACTATGCATTTTTTGGCATTTAGCTTGAGACCATGACTTTGACACCAGGTGTCCATCTCAGTAAGGCCCTTTTGGAGATTGTCCATGCCAGCCAGAGAGTCAATTATGGCTCTCAGTTTGCAGTCATCGGCAAACTTGGTTAGCCATATTCCTCCTTTGTTTACCTGTACTTCTGGGAAGTATATGCCAAAACAGTAGGGGTCCCAGGTCTGAGCCTTGTGGGACACCACTTGTGACTGGTTTAGAGTTGGACCTGGTGTCCGCTATTCTTACCGTGTGAGCTCTGTCTGTAAGCCAGTTGGCAACCCATCTTGTGATGTAGGGGTTTATGTTCAGGCTGGTGAGTTTTTCTGTAATACCCGAGTGGGGAATGGTTTTGAAAGCCTTGGTGAGGTCAAGCTAGGCTGTGTGAACCACCTTTCCCTCGTCTATAGCCTTGGTGACTGTCTCGAAGAAGTCTGCCAGGTTTAGTAGGCATGATCTGCCCTTAACAAAGCCAAACTGGGTTGGGTCAAGTGTTTGGAGGTTCCCAATGTCTATGTTAATGAGTTCCATGATTATGCGCTCCATAGCCTTGCAGACCAGGCTAATCAGGCTTATGAGGTGATAATTACTTGGGTCAGTTGTGGCCACTCCTTTGTGGAGAGGAATAACCATTGCTGTGCACCATTCTATGGGCATGTAGCCTGTGGAGAGGCTGAGGTTGAACAGAGTGTTTAGGTTGGGGGTTAGTTTGTTCTGTAGTTCATGCAAGATGCAGCCTGGGACACCATCTGGTCCCATTGATGCTGTGTTTTTGGATCCAGTGATGTTTTCTTATGTGGACAATCTAGTATTAGTTGGTAAAAATAAAGAATGGAAGAGTATAGCTATTAAGACACCGGACAAAGAACTAAAAGTATTAGATTTAAGTATCAATGAGGAAAACAGTAAAGGGCTGGGGTTCTCTGGAAAAATAAGAGATATCCAGTGAACAACTGACAGTGATACTATCGAAGGATATCATACTTAAAATAAGGAGTACATGTATATTCTGGAAAACATTTAAACTCACATATAGGAAAAAAGCATGTTTAATTAATTCAGCAATATTAGGTAAGATGGCACATCTAGCAAGTGTATTTATGATACCATCAGAATATGAAAAATAATTATTGAATGTGCTATTTACATTTATATGTAGATCTAGACTGAACCACATTAAAAGAGGAATTATTTATTTTGCCAAAAGGAAGGAGTTTTGGATTTACTAAACCCAACTGTATATATAGCCTCATTAAATGTATTAAATATTGATAGGAATACAGGAAAAAGGAAAATTGTTAATAAGGATTATAGAGGAAAAATATAAATCAATATGGGAAAAGCTTAAATGTTTAAAAAGAGGTAAAGGAATCAACTTGTATGGAAATGAAATTATATCAAGAGAAAATAATGCCACGGAAGATTGATTTAAGAAACATAGAGAAGAACAGGAAAACGTGGTATGAAAATATAATGGGAAATTTTTATTAAATTTACCCTTGAATGCATTTAGGAGATGGAAAAGTGACAGCTATAAAATCAAGAATGAAAAGATGCGATAAAATGTAGAATGTACAGATTTTTGTGGCGATTTTCTATAAATAGGCTTCTAGTAAAGCAAATATGCCATATAAAACAACAAAAGATAGACTCTGTATACATTGTAGGGAATTAGAGACCACTGGACATGTTTTTCTGAAATGTAAAAGAGTAAATTGTTTGTGGGAATAAATATGTGATAAAGAATGTTTAAAAAGATTAAAAATGTTAAAGCTATAAATATAGACATGATAGAATATGGATACTATGAAATATGAAACAAATTTATATAGATTAGATGAAAAATTTTTTGTATAATGTGGATTATCTGGAATGAAAGAATGTTGTTGTTGAGTCTTTTGGCTTTTCCCGGTTAGGGGTTCGCCACAGCGGAACTCCGGTCCGCTAATGATTGGCAGCTGATTTTTATGTTCCGAGTTGCCAGCCCTGACGCACAACCTTAAAGAAAGGTACGCCCATTCACGCATGTCTCCACGCAGAAGACGCTTTAGCTGGGAATCGAACCGGACAGCGTCTTTGAGATAAAATGCAATGGGAAATGGGTGTTATCAGAAATTTTGAAGAAAATAAGATTTTGGTTGTGGAACAGTGAGGAGGATTGAAAATGTAAAATGTTGAAAATGTATGAACTACTTGTAGATAACTATAAATGAGTTATGAAATTTGTATACAGAATATGTATATTATATTCTGTGAATTTTAATAAAGTACCCCTACTCATTGTGAGGAGAGTCACATTTGCGTGCATTTTTTGTTTTCATTAACCAGCATATGAAATTCAGTAATATGCTGTGAGGAATATCATTTGATGTACCTTAAAGTACATGAACTATCATGAAAATATGGACAGTACAGGATCATATATCAAGAGTTAGTTGACATTAGTGCATATTCACACTGCTACCAAGCCATTAGTTATGTGCATATTCACACTGCAAACAAGTCACTTGTCCTACATCTATACAGCTAGCATGTTGGCATAATGCATTTTTTATTTTCCTGGAATACACTAATCCTTTATATACAGTTGAAGCAAGCAGACAAAACATATGATTTAATTAACTCGTACCTTTCCCCCTTAACAAGAACGACACTCATTAACCACATTCTCTTCTTTAACATACCCTTAATCAAAACTAATGCATATCCATGAGGGCCAAAGTAACAATCTCTTTAACAGATGAATTGCAGTTCCTTAGATCTCAGGGATCACAAAGTCAATTTACTTGATATTGACCTATTTATAGGCATACCTGCACTAACAGTGTCGGCAGCTATTACTCATGTTCTTACTGAACTTATTAGTTGTGCTAGTTTACTATACATAGTGCAATCCAGCTACAGCTGCCATATTCTAGTATCAGAGAGACAGAACGTGGCTTGGGAAGAGTAACAACAATTGTGCAAATGCCAAGGCCAGAAGGGGGGAAAAGGTCTAGGAGTGTTGCAGTATGTTGCAAAGTTTACCAAATAAGTGTCCTAGAGAAAGATGTAACCTGGGAATGGAGCTTTGAACAAGAAAATAGTTTTGAAATGCTCAGAAAGCTACATAATAATTCATCAGTGCTAAAACTACAATAATGGGAAAAAACAGTTGTTCTGGAAGTAGACCTCAGTGAGAATAATATAGGAGCTCTGATTCTATAAAATAATTGTTTAACTACCTTTGGACTGAGAGCATGGATGGATGCTCACTCAGGCAAGAAACTGTAGTAATGGTGTATGAATGTAAAAAATCCGTAACTATGTCTGTAATAAAAAAAGTGTGAGTCAGGACAGATCATAAACTTTTGCAAAGCATAATAAACTGTATGTGCATGCCTCTCTTAAATTTTACACAATGCCATTTAATGTACAAAACTATGATATAACAATGAGAACTACATATAAGAGATAAAGTGAGTAGGCCATATTTACCAAATATGCAAAAAAAGTTGCTAGAAGAACTGAAAATTCTTTGAGTAATGCCACTGGTAACAATGACAGAAGAAAAAGTAAAAGAATTTCACACACATACTGACCCTGGCTTAGAAATGCAGTTTCTGAATGACATTACAGAAAAAAATCTATCCAGAGAAAAACATTTGAATGAATATGCAAATTCATATTCAGGCTGAAAGGCATTACACTGCTTATTTTGTGTGTGTATATATATATATATATATATATATATATATATATATATATAAGGTTAATTATTTATAAGCACTACTGTGAAAACTGGAAAACATACATGATAAAAATTTAAAAGATAGATTATAAAGTAAAAGTCCCAAAATTATGTCCATAGGTAAAGGCCAAATGTGGCGGCACAGCTTGTCTGCTCCAAGCAATGATGGTAATAAATTATATAGTATATATGTTTACCAGACTGAAAGTGTAAACATTCTGCAAAAAAAGAAATCAGTCACAAACCATGATTCTAACTTCAAAAACTTTGTCTTAAGCAGGAATCAATTCAACAATCACATGAAAATGAAAAAAAGCTAGGAAATACAATTTTAAGACGGGCAAGAACATGATTCATTGTCTCTGTAATACAATTGTGCTGTAGATCTAACCAGCAATCACAAAAAATATCCACAATCACTGAGCCATAATATAACAGGTGACAAGCAGGTGTAAAGTTTAAAAATCCAAATACCATGCCTGAAAATCATTGGACCCTTTTAATGTTCTGACTGTAGCAATGTAGCAGAAAGCTGGCAGCATAACCTCAGATCTACTAAATGTCTGAATCACTGGCATCCTAAAATTAGATATAACATGCCAAATGTTTCACCACAAACAGCATAGCTATTACATAGACCAAAACTGAAGAAGTTCAGTAATAAACACTGAGTTCAGATTTCTTTCATATAGTTGAGTAGCACAGATTTGTCACAGGTCAAGGAAGCCATGTATCTTACATTGCCATTTACTTGAAATAATTAAATTGGCAGACAAAATGCATGTGTAATTAGCTTGTGAAAAATCTCTAATTGGATGTAAGAGATATATGATGATTTCAAATGAGAAAATGGTCTGCAGTGCAAAAATCAGTTATTTAGATAAATAGCTTTTTAGGCATATAGCATCCAAGCAACACTATCTGCATTCCTCTGGAGAGCTAGCTATAACTATTCAGACAGTGAAGAATATCGAGGGAAAGAGATAATGCTTTGATGGCTGTTATTTTACAGTTTTGGAAAATAAGACTACACCATTGCAGCCATTAATTTTTCTCACTGGATAAAATGTTATTGTGAAAAAGGTTCATAGGTTCATAGGTTTATACTAGGCTATCTGCCCTAAGGCATTTATAAGCCTAGCCCAGAGTTTTGTGGCTTACGCCACCCCTTATATGAAAAAATACTGTGCCCATTAGTTTGTTGTGCCTCTGTCCAGCAGCGACACAGAGATGATTCCTGGGGTAAACCTACGATCTCCCATCCACCGGTCAAGATTTCTCTTGAACAGAGCCAGTGAGGTGCTCTGCCTCACATGGACTGGGATTTTATTCCACAACATAAGGAGTCTCTGGGTGACAAATCTATCCCTCCAGCATGTCCTATTTATATCCGTGCTAAGGTTTAAGTCGCTTGCTCTAGTGGATCTGGTAGATTTGGATTTTTTGAGGTGGAGCATGTCCATTAATTCCGGGTTGGACATGGCCTTGTATGTCAGGCACAGGTCACCTCTGAGCAGACGGTATGCGACTGAATAGAGCTGGAGTTTCTTCAGTCTGGCAGCATATGACAGATTTTGGAGTCCCTTTATCCTTTTGGTGAGGAACTTTTGGGGTCTCTCCAATTGCTGCAGGTGTCGGGTAAGATACATCCCAAATGGGGCATTGTACTCAATCATTGGTCTGATAAGTGAAGAGTACAGGGGAACAATGACCTCACTTGATCTGGATGTGAATCCCTTCATGATCAGGTGGGCAATGTAGAAGGTTTTTCTAACCACTTTAGCAATGTGAGTGTCAAAAGAAAGGCCACTGTCAACCTGGGTCCCCAGGTCCCTGATAACTTCTTCTGTGCTTAGTGGATTGCCACCTATATGGTAGCTTGGGGTTACCTTGTTTTTCCCGAAGGGTATGACTATACATTTTTGGCATTTAACTTCAGGCCATGGCTCTGGCACCAGCTATCAGTTTCCGTGAGACCCCTCTGAAGGATATCTGTGTCCGATGTACTTTCCACTATGGCTCCCAGTTTGCAGTCATCTGTAAACTTTGTCAGCCATAGTCCTCCTATGTTTGCCTGTACTTCTGAGAAGTAGATGCCGAACAACAGGGGGCCAAGGACTGAGCCCTGTGGGACACCACTTGTGACCGGCTTGGAGTCTGACATGGCGCAGCTACTCTAACCCTGTGGGTTCTGTCCTTTAGCCAGTTTGCAACCCATCTTGTGACACATGGGTTTACATTTAAGCTGGTAAGTTTCTCTATAATACCCGAGTGGGGTATTGTGTCGAAAGCTTTTGCAAGGTCAAGGTAGGCTGTATGGACTGCCTTTCCCTCATCAATGGCCTTGGTGACTGTTTCGAAGAGGTCGACCAAGTTCAAAAGGCATGATCTGCCCTTGACAAAGCCAAACTGGGTCGGGTCCAATGTCTGCAAGTCCCCTATGTCTTTGTTTATGAGTTCCATTATGATCCTCTCCATAGCTTTGCAGACCAGGCTTGTTAAGCTTATGGGTCGGTAATTATCAGGTTCCGTAGAGGCACCACCTTTGTGGAGTGGGACCACAGTTGCCGTACGCCACTCCTTGGGCACGTATCCTGTGGTAAGGCTAAGATTAAACAGCTGCCTTATGTGCGGGTTTAGTTCCTCATTGAATTCGTGTAGCACACAGCCGGGGACACCATCCAGTCCCATTGATGCTGTGTTTTTAGCTTTAGAGAGAGCAGCTTTCACCTGCACATTGGAGATGTCTAGGAGGCTGCACTCCGCTGGGATAGTTATCTCTCCTTTTCGGGGGGAGAGGGGGGGTGAAGTTTGCACTGAACCTGTCTGCCAGTTGAAACTCAGATTAGTTACTCCAGCTGTATTACTGATGTTCAAAAAAAATGCTGGAAAGAAATCAGCAGAGACAAAGATACTTATTAACATGTTGAATTTATTTTCATCTCTAGAACTTCTAATTCCCCAGTAAATATTGGGATATCCCAGAATGAGTCCCTTCCCTAAAAAGGTTTCAACTGTCCAGATGGGAGGATATCTTGGATTCAGGCTGTGAATAAGCTTATGATTGAGGAGTGGAGTTGAGATACAGGGACACTTATACTACAGCCAGCTGTGATTATCTTATGAGCTGGCTAATATCACATATAACCAAACATGGTTCAAACGTTGTCCCTGAAAAGGAAGTATGTTTCCAGCAGACATACCTAGTTAATACATTTTTATCCATATCTGACTATGTATTTTCATTCTTTTTGCAACAGACATAGTAATACAGTTATACCATTTGTATTTCTGTGCGGGCCTTACATCTGAGTTTAATATTTTCAATTATTGGCCTAGAAAGTAAGCTGTAATATATGCAATTATCTAATTATGGGTTGCTACCTTCATGCGCAAACTTTTTGATTTTGAGTTTGAGTACTTTGGATTAGTTGATGTTTACCAAAAACTGTGGCTGGGTGTTCATGTAGTGAGGTAATATTTGTAATCTGAAGCAGCACTGGCCAGTAGTAAGAACGTACTATGGTGGTTCCAGGTACAGCATACTACACTATGTTTGGAAGTGTATATTTACTTCTGGGTTTGGAGATATTTCATATTTATTTCCTCATACATCACTTTGACATACAGAGTGGAGTTGTGCTGATCTTTTCAAACACAAACTATGTGTAGTTCTCATTCGCCTATGTACTCAAAAGAAAAAGCAAAAAAATATTTCTTCAGAACATTTGCAAGAGCATTGACAGTTTTCTTTCATAAGGAAGGAGAGGATAATGTAATATAAAATTACTGAAGCTGCTTAATTTACAAATATTGGAATCCAATACACCACAGAAAATAATGTCTTGTCATGGGAATTCAGCATTATCCTCAAATAAATTAGCTGTTTAATTGTTGTGGCTCTGAAAAAATAATTAACTTCATTATGTTTTTCAAGCTGCAACTTACAAAATGATATTAAATATATAAAGGACAATTTTGAGGTCAATAGTCATGCTATATAACTTGAAAAAAAAAACATTAAAATATTGCCATAACACTGTTTTTTAAAATATGTTCCTTTTTTAATTTCTTCAATGGGCCCCATTCCTAAGTCAAAGTACAATTAAAGCTCATGGAATTAGTATTGTTTCAATCTTTGATGTCAGCCAGAAGTGATCTTTGTAGCACCCATAATGTGCCCAGAAATGATGCCTTCTGCAATTCATAAGGAGTTACATGTAGTGGCATGATATCTAAATATGGTTGTAGATTCTTTTTTATAAGACTCATTGCTCCTACTACTATTGGAACTGTTAGGCATCTTTCTTTCCACATTGCTCTCACTTCTGTCTGTAAATCCTGATATTTTATGACTTTGTGTCTCTCTATACGCAAGACACTATCATCACTGGGTGTAGTGATTTCAATGACCAATGCTACTTTTGTCTTCTTTTCATGGACCATTATATCTGGTTTTCTCGCAGCTATCTTTTGGATTGTTGGTAATGGGTGATCCCATGTGATACAGACTTCATCATTTTCTATAATGCTTTGTGGCTCATGTTTCCAGTGTTTTTCAGCCATTTCGGTATTATAATGTTTGCACAATTCCCAGTGCAAAAGTCTTCCCATATTATTAGGCCTTTCTTCATACATTCCTTCAGCCATCAGTATGTCTGTCTTTGGAGGGAAAGCCAAGAAGAGATAACCTTACAGAAAGAGGGCTGGATGAGAACTATCAACCAAATTATAAGGAAAAATTCAAGAACTTTTCATGCAAATAGCAGGTCCTAGAAAACTTTTACCCATTTCTCTATCAGTGTTCTACACTACAAAAGGACACTCTCACCATATAAGCTATGTAAAATTTATTAGTGAGCTGTCATATTTTGTATTTTGCTTGTAGCCACAAAACAAAAATCAATCTTATGGTTCTAAGGCTTTATTATAAAAATTACTGCTAACTTACAAAAAGAAGTAAAACATCCAGTTACTGTTTCAATATGTGGTCAGTCTTAGAATGTCTTACCCATCAGATGGACCCTTTTCCCCTGGAAATGTTCAGCCTATAAAGCAAATAACAAAATGTAACTTTCACAGATTTGTACAAAGCTGTTCTGACATATTTGCATTTGATTTTTAAATTCTGTGATTTCCCTTATATTTTGATTTAACATTTTTGTATGCAGTGCAGCCTTCACAATACTTAATGGAGTGCTGTTTTTTAAGTGCTACCCAAACAAGAACTAATATTTTTCAGGTGGTTCTGTCTATGGGTTACATAAGCGTACCTTTAATTATGGTCCCCCATCTAAAATGTTAATTCATACTCAATTTTGAGCATGGGATTTTCACTGTACTTTGCCCCATATTAATCAAGTATAAAGATAGAGGGGCATATAATGGATATTTAGTGCTAATGTCATATGATGTCTAATAAATGAATAAGCAAGCACCTATTTTATCTTTCTTTTTTCTTTCCCTTCTTGGAGTGCATTAGTGCTCAGAATTGTACTCTTGGGTTTCTCTTTGTACAAAAAACCAGCTAAATAGATAATGTTGCTTGCAATTGGATGCTTCAGTTCTACTTGGTATTATTGCAAATCGATAATATTTACCTTAATGTCATGTTTGCAAGACCCACTTGAGAACAACTTCAAACTTCTTCTTTTGGAATGGCTGAATAAATAAATAAGGATAAAATAATTGGCATGAGTTTTGTGTTGAATGTATAATAAGTGCTTTTCCAAAGTGTGTTCAATGACTTCAGATTTCTGCTTTGAATTTCAAGTAATAAGGAGCTCATGTTATATATGTTAATTCAATTTCCTGTCTCCCTAATTACTTCAAAACTTGGAAAAAACTCTTAACTGAATTAGATCTTTGGCTCTGCAACATGTTTGAATAAGCTATTATGATTCTGGAGATTATTTTGCATACTTTGTATATTAATCTGTTGTAACTCTGTTCTCCGTGTGGTGTGTTCAATTGAGGCAAATAGCTAAAATGTTGAAGAGGCATTGCAAAAGTTGTTTGATGGTTCTTCCCTATACTGCAGACATAACACATACATCTCAATCATTATATTTAAGACTAAAATGTTTATTTACCAGATTGATTAATTCTGTTGTTTGAGTGTGGGGACTCCAATAGAAGGAAGGTGGTCCTTTGCTGTGTCACACACTGTCAGGACTAGTTTGATTTCCATTTCTACTTGACACGGAAATGTTTCTGCTAATGTAAACAAAGATGTCATCATAGACTTCTTTACTTCATTAGAATGTTTGTATCTGATGAGGTTTGCAGATATGTATGCAGTCCCATGATTGCAAATCGGTACATGTAATCAGTTTCACGGAGGCCCATACCTCCTCACGAACAACGAATATACAATCTTGGTATACACACCAATTTTTGTATATCATATAACCAGAATGAATAATTTTTCTTGTTTTTATTTCCAATTGATCCAATACTTTGAGGCCAGTTGATCTCCCGAATTCTGTAAGTTAGAGCAGGAAGAGCAAATTGAGTTATAGCTTGAACTTTATTCCTAGCTATCAAGACACTTAGCAAACTCATATTTAGTCTTCCAAAGTATTTCTTACTGAGATTTATTTGCATTTTGTTCATGTTTTATTGTTAATCCTTCATTTTTTCCCAAATATTTATATACACTCACCTGTTGAATTCCCTTTATATCACATTACTAACCCATGCTGGTATTTTCTTGGTGCTGCAGCTTTCTCTTTTTATAATATTGCTTTTGTACTTTTATCAAGACCAAAAGTTTTTTATGTTATCTGAGAAAGTTTTAACCATTTGTAGTTGTACTTTCGACTCTTCATCAGATGAACTGTACAGTTTAAAGTGTGCACAAAACATAGATAATACATTTTTAAACAAGGTTGTTTTTGGGGAGCCATATTATAACCACGACCTAACTGATTAAGTAACTACCTTTGCTTGTGAAGCTAGATATTGAGGAGGCATTTCACTTACTGCCAGTTAGAAGAGAGCATTGGCCTATGTTAGCTTTATTCTTAAGAGGTGTATTTTATTTTCATAACACCATGCCTATGGGTTGTGCAACAGCTTCTGCAACCTTTGGGAAGTTTAGCTCACCATTATAATTAGTTAACATGGCAGTCTAAGAAATTTCAGCATATGCACATTGCAAACAAGTGATTTCATATTACTATATCTGCAGTAGCAAGAATTTATATTGCATATTAATGGAAACATGCAAACATGCTTTCCAGAAAGGGTGTAAGTGAATATGTTAGGTGCTATGTTGTAAAATTTGTGAGCTGTAGTGACTTTCTGGTTTTACTGATGGAATCTAGCATTATAAAAACCCAGGACATTGCATTTATACAGACCTGGCAAAGGTTGATGAGTATCATTCCCAATTAATGCAGATGCAGAAATAGGTTAATTTAATCAGTTTCATTGTAAATAGTTTATCTATGGCGGTAGATTCTCTATTGTTGGATTGTTGTTGAAGTGTGCTGTTGTTTTTATTGTTTTGTTATTTTAATTGCAGTTTTTTTAAAAAAAGTTTAGTTCTGCATTACAGTGGCTGTGAGAAGATATGGTATCTGTGCCAAATGTAGATCATTATTTAAATGAGTTTGCTTTGACTGGTGAATGCCATGAGGGCCTTTAGGAAGGGTTGAAGTGTGTTTTTTTTGCAGCTCTATGATAAATTAGGATCCTTTTAGTGCCAGATAAGTAAGAAGGCCCAGTAATAGCTCTTACATTTCAAGATTTAGAGTCAGATGTCTCATTGTGCCTTTTTGCATTTAACTGAAATTAACCTGTCAACACTGCACTCCACATGGTGCAGCGGTTAAAGCTGTCACCTCACAGCAAGAGGTTTTCTGGTTCGATTCTCAGCTGGGGTGCCTTCTGTGTGGAGTTTGCATGTTCTCCCTGCGTTCGTGTGGGTTTCCTCCGGGTACTCCGGTTTTCTCCCACATTCTAAAGACATGCTTCTGGAGCGTTTTTCCCCGGGCCTCCGCTGAAAACAGGATCTGTGGAACCTAGTCGGACTTTCCCGGTCAACAAATGTTAAATAAATAAAAAATAAAAATAAATTAAAAAAAAGATAAGCAGTGAGATAGTTAAAGAGAAAACTAAAGTGAAGGAAGTCATGGGGCTACACGAGTTGTTGTTTTATGTGTAGAGTAGTTGACCATGGTAGGCCCTTTACATGGTCTTTGGCAAATTTATAAAGAGAAAGAAGGAAGGAAAAAAAAACACCAAAAAGTGCGAGTCTATAAAGGAGTGAAAGAGGGCTTGTTAATTTGGAATCAGTTTTTTATTCATTTCAATGGAGCAGCCTTTTGGCAAGAAGAGTGGATATGTTTGAATGAGTTGCAAATGTTGCAGCTGGTGGTCTGGCTATGAGTACTTCTTTTAAGGACAAGTGATTTGCTACACCATGGCTGGAGTAGTGACCTTTGACTTGGAGGAAAGATATTACCTAGAAGTGATGCTGATTTGAGTGGCAATGGTTGCCTGACATAGAATTAAAATAAAATGGTTCTGATCAATTCAGACAATGAAGCAGAATTGCAGGTTTTATTGAAAAGAATTTCAAAGTTGGGTAGAGTATAATTCTTAAGAAGGAATTTAATTTTACAATCATTAAAGATTAATTTGTCGATTTCCACAAAGTATATGCCAGGTAAATTAAGCATCATTACTGACAGTTTGTCTCATCTTTGGATGTGCAAATTTTGTGGTATATAGCCCAAAGCGGAAAGTTTGCTTACAAAGGTGCCAAGAGAAGTTTAGTAGATAGGCAAACCGTAGCACAGTGGTTGATTTAGTAATCTTGGACTAGATTGACAAAGACTGCTTACAATTCTGTTTTGCATTCATTGTATAAATTTGTAGGTAGTTTTTATTACATGAAAGAAGTTGGTCTGTTAGGCTAGTTGAGCAGTATATGGTGTATTGATGAGGGTTAAGTGATTCGACATGTTCCGTAAGGTTACACTTTCCAATGCTGAGTACAGCCCTGAAATGCTTAGGATGGAATTATGTTACAAAGCATTGGCTTATACTACATTTTGGATTACTCCGGGGGAAAGTTTTGTTTTGGTAAGCTAAATGTAACATGGATCAAGTTGGGAAAGGGCAGCAGGTGATTCTGGAAAGGCAAAGGGATATTTTATTCTGTCCTGTGAGACTGATTTGATCATTGACGATTACTTTGTTGAAGGATAGAGGTTTAGTTTTTCAAATTTTGGAGGGTAGACCAGTGCATCTTAGGCATTTTGAGTCAGTTTTCAAAAGGCTTTGAGGTGTCAGGGGTTGGTGAAGGACAGATATTCTTCACACACATTTCATATTGGCAAGACCTCAGACTTAGCAATGGATGGCAGGTCTATCAAGGTTATTAAGAGGAAGGGGAGGCGGGCAACAAAAGCTTTTAGCAGTTACATTAGGTATCTATTTTACATCTCAGATATTTTGTTGTTAGCAATTTAAGTTCAGTTTGTTGTCAGATTCTTATTTGTCTCTTGGTGTTATATTGCTAAAGAGATTTTGAAGGTTTTTGTTTGTTTCTTTTGCAGGTCACAAGACTATACTTATAGCTGGTCATTCCTGACCCTACTGGGCTGCATTGAGGTCAGCTGTCAGACTGAGAGGAAACTGTTTAGGTTGTGAAACTTCAATTTGGAATATCATTTGGAGAGAAAGGCAAGGTATGCTGTGGCACCAGTTACTACCTACATGGAAGGAACTTCAGCTATTAGCTATGTCAGTTAAAGCAGTTATTGTTCATCAGGGTGGGAATGACCTGGGCAAAGTACCAAAGCAGAAGCTTTAGTCTTTCATTATTATAAATTTGCTATTTCTTTAGCAACAATTTCTGGGTAGCTTGATAGTTTGGTCAGCTATTCTACCATGGTGAGTTTGGAAAGGGACAGTCATGGTGTTAACTATTGAAGTATCAAGGTGATTTGTTATTCATAGGGTGCCCCAGGAAGCAACTTCATTACGTCTGGTGGTGACTGAATACTGAGATTTTGTGGATAAGGATAGGATGCTCTATAGAGATGATGGTATTCACTTAAGTAATGCTGGACTTCTTTTATTTAATGTCCACTTGTTATTTTTACAGGAAAAAGTTGACTGATTTACAGGAAGGAGGAAGAATTAATTTACCAGTTTTGGGTGAAATGGGGGGATCAGGTTGCTTTAAATAGCCTGGTGGACAAGTTTAGGGTGAACCACTCCCCTTTTCTCCTGGTATTTGACAACTATGTTTAGTGGTAGGAGTGAGAGGCATGGCACGCTGTTCTGTGGGCTATGAAGTTTAGTGGAAGGAGTGGTTAGTAGCACTTCTCAAATGGCTGAGCAGTCTGGAATTATGCCATTTAGTTCCTGTATTATAACTGCACTGACTGTTTATAGCTATTATGATATATGTATGTGAATTACAATGCCATTGTTCATTTGTGGAATTGTGGAATAAACACAAGTTTGAGTTTTATGGCTTGTCAATTCGCAAATAATGATAGTGCAGTTTGGTATGGGTATTGTCTTTTGTCAGGGTTCATGGGCAATATGGGCTGGCCTGGAAAGACTTTATTGTCCATGAAACCTGCCTGGGGAAGATTGTATAAGATATGGGATCAGAGTGAGTGAGGTAGGACTACTTATGAGATGGGAGCGCAGGGGTTGTTTTCTTTGGCATGGTCAGTCTGTCATCTCACCTACCGTCCCCTAATATTGGAAGTTGATTGGTTGCACAAGTTTAGGTGAATTCCATCGTCCTTATTTTCTTTGACATTTGGCAGGTATGTTAAATGGTAGGAGTGAGTGTTACAACGCACTGCTCTGTGGGTTATGAGGTTTAGTGGGGTAGCGGGCAGTAACACTTCAAAGGCTGAGCTGTCTGGAACACTGCCATTTAGCTCCTGGATTACAACACATTGCTTGTATATAGTTATTATGATATTTGCATGTGAATTGCAATGTCAATGTTTATTTGTGTAATTATGAAATAAATACAAGTCTGCATTGTATGGCTTGGCAATTTGGTGTAGTTATTGTCTTTGTGCAGGGTTCATGGACAAACTGACTTCTATAAGTTAATGATTTTGTTAGTGTTGCATTCACATATTTTGTAGTTGTTACAGACCAAACTGTGAAAAAAGGAGAGAAAAGCTGCAGTTTGAGTGAAATATAACAAGGACTGAAAAGCTGGAGGGACTAGTCCATGCCACTTTTAGGGTCAGACTGTTGGATGGCAACCATAATAGAGTCAAGTGTTATATTAGCCTTACTAAAAATATTCCTAATCTTCAAAAATAAACTAAAGATGAAGATTTGTGAGAAGAACCTTTAAGGAAGCATTGATCTGTGCTCCGTTCATATTGCAGAAGCAGAGTGTTTGCTAAGCACATGAGGTTGGGATTGGCATAATGCCTAAGGAGTTTACCTCACCAAAACAAAGGAGAGGCTTTAATTCTCACCTTTGCAGGAGTATTGGCTAGGCTTAACATGGCTTGCAAGGGCAACTAACCTAGTGTTTACCTATTAAGCTGATTACTGTTGCCATATGAAAGCCAAAATATGGAGCAACACATTTTCAGTCACCAGCAAAACAGCAAGTTTAAAATAAATATAACTATGTACTACAAGCTGAATGACATTTTGAACTCCAGGATCAATATACAGTACCACTGCATTAAAGACTGGTAATTAGTCACAAAATATATAATGAATAGAATGAGTAGCCATGGCAAACATTATTCACTTTTATCAGAGATAGTATCACTGCATCAAGATGGGTTGCCAACTGGCTCACTGACAGAACCCACACTGTAAAAATTCCAGACTCCAAATCTGACCTCAAAGCAGTGACAAGTGGAGTACCACAGGGTTCTGTCCTGGGACCTCTCCTGTTTGGTATCTATTTCTCTGAAGTACAGGCTAACACAGAAGGCCCCTGGCTAACAAAGTTTGCAGATGACTGCAAACTAGGAGCCATAGTCAAGTCCCCAGATGATGTGGACATCCCACAGAAGGGCCACACTGAGACAGATGCCTGGTGTCAGAGCCATGACCTTAAACTCAATGCCAAAAAGTGCAGTGTCATCCCCTTTGGTAAAAACTTTGTACCTATGAACTACCACATAGGCAGCAATCTACTTAACACCAAATGAGTGATAAGAGACCTTGGGACCCATGTGGACAGTAGTCTCTCCTTTGATAGTCACATCACCACAGTAGTCAGGAAGTCCTTCTACATGGCACACCTCATCATAAAAGGGTTCTCATCCAGGAAAAAAGAGGTCATTGTTCCCCTCTACTCGACACTCATTAGACACATTATAGAATACAACTCCCCTTTTGGAATGTACCTCACAAGATATCTGCAGCAGCTGTAAAGGCCACAGAAGTACCTCACAAAGAGGATTACTGGCCTCAAACAAAATTTACTCCATAGCATATCGCCTACTCCGAGGTGATCTCTGCCTAACATATAAAGCTATGTCAAACCCAGAGCTGTTGAACATGCTACACCTAAAGATATCCCAATCCCAGCTACATGCTCTAGGGACCTAAACCTTGTCACCTCAATAAACAGGACATGCTGGAGGGATAGATTCCTGTCCCAGAGGCTTCCTATACTCTGGAACAAACTACCCATCTATGTCAAGCTAAGTTCTTCATTAGCACTCTTCAAGAAAAATCTTGATGAGTGGATGGGAAATAGGAAATACACCCCGGGGATCAGTTCTGTGTCTCTGCTCGACAGTGGCACAGGAAAATAACTTTCTTGGGTGGCGTAAGCCATGGAACCTTGTTGGCTAGGCTTATGTAGGCCCTTGGGCCGATAGCCTAGTACCTACCTACCTATGAACCTATATCTTTCATACTGTTTGGGCCATGTTACATTTATAAAGAGCCTCACAATAATAGTTTCTCTTCCATGCTGTAACACTGGCATCAGCTGTTTTAACTGAAGCTAGGAATAGTAGTCTGATACCCATATAGCCTTTGCATCTACATATCATCAAAGGAATACAAGTTTAATCTTTTTATACTTACTTTGACCTATTTTCTTTTCAAACAGCTTTGGAAAAATTGTTTAGCACAACATAAAGTGACTTGTTTTATCATATAAGTGGAGTAAAAAAACATGGACTTTCTCACTATAAGCCACAGGATTTTGCAAACTTCCAAAAGGTTAAAAAATAAATAAATAATATATATATATATATATATATATATATATATATATATATAATATATATATATTAATCACAACAGCCACTTCTAGAGTAACAATGGTTTATTGAGTTTGTTATGTTGTTGTATATGTTTAGTTATGCATGTTAGAAATGTAATGACTAGAATTACAGATGTATTAAAATGGTAGTATGTGGATAAATAATGAATGATTATCAGAGTGACCATGAGTGAATGAGAAGAATGCCAGTGTTGAGAAGAAGAGAAGTGTTGAGGAAGAAGAGGTATAAAAATGTGTATTGTATGTGTGATATGTTGTTAGTAGTAGTGTGTGTGATGTTATTCTCATTTCTGTTACCCATATCTAACCTTACATATCTATATATTATTATTAATAATATATTATATATATATTATCTATATTATGAATAGATGGCATGTGCACACCCCCTATGTTATGTAGTTATATTTTTTTATTATGTGTTATATATATATATATATTATATATATATTTTTTTTGATTTTTTAGTCCCAATTTTTATGTGCATATGTTTTTTTTATATTTTTTTTTTTTTTGACATAGATTTCATATTATCATATAAGTTTTAATGGCAGATTTTAATATGAATTAGATTTATTTTTTTATATTTTTTTAATATATATAATATATAATATGAGTGTATTTGCTTGTGCATATACTATTTTAACATAAAGTTTGTTAAGTTGAGCATATTATATATATTTTGTATTTATTTGTATTATTTATTCTATAGAATGGAGTGTGTTTTTTTATGTTTTATTTTTTTAAATATGTTTTCTGGCTAATCCAATAGGATTTATATATTTAGATATTATTTAAATGATGTTATAGTGTTTTTGTACCTGAAGAGAAAGCCAATGGTGAAAGCTTATAAGTTAAAATAAACTAGTTTGATAGGTTAGTCTGAGTTCTTAGAGTTGATTTTACAATTAATTGCAGTTAGTTATAGTGTTTTTTTTTTTTGTCTGAAAAGTAACATTACAAGTCTTGCCAAGAACAAGAACTCACGGATACTCTAGAAGTGTGTGATTAATTTACTTTTTTTTTTGGAGGGAGTCCGTGTCGCTTGGCTTGGTGCACTTGTTTGTGTGATATATATATATATGGTCTACTTTGTTTCGTTCAATCTCATTTCACTGAATTTCATTTCACCCCAACCACTTTGCTGAAAACACAAATTACTGAAAACTCATTTCACTGAATCTCATTTCATTGAACTACAGTTAGTATATATGGCCCTGTGTAGAGTACTGTAAGGCACGTATAAATGGTATATGCCATTTTCCCCACTGTAATGCGATCCTGGAGTTAGTGTATATAATTGGGGGGGGCACAGGGCATACCCCCCATTTAGTTTGAGTACATATTGTCCTCTGGGGAGAGGTAGTCATTGGTGTTGTAACTATGCATGTCTATTGTTTAAAATGTATTGTTTTGAAGTTTTTGGTAAAATACAATATAAAACAAACAAGGTGGGGGCTATGCCCCACACCCCCCCAATGTGGGGGGCTGTGGCGCCCACCATAACTATATAAATTAACTCCAGGATTGCACTATAGTGGAGAAAAGGGCATATACTTTTTACTTGCTTTATAGTACTCTACACAGTGCCATATATACTAAATGCAATGGTATTCACACTGCTTTAACTTGATTTGTGCCTTGATTTTGCTGTACAGTTAATTGTGTGTCTGTGTGAGACAGGTGTCTGAATATGTGCAGGGGGCTAGGGTAGGGTAATAAGATAACTATCCTGCAAAACATTATTTTCACAGCTAGCTGTGCTATACTGTTGCTGAAAAGTTTCCCAAAACAAGTTTGAAACAATATGCTAACAAGAATAAAGTGAGTTCATATCCTTACAGTTAAGCAAGCTTTACAATGAAACACTCATTTCTGGTAGAAAAGTGCACAATGAGTAAGATAAATTGAATACAAGTAATCAGTTATAAAGTCAGTGTGCTAAATCCTCAGTGTTTTGTGACTGATATGGCTAGAGGACTGTGTAGACTGTTAACCACAGGATGCAGTGACTCACACTTTGAATTAGTTTCTCATGTGGGAAGTTTTGTGGGACAAAGTTTGCCTCAAGCAGATTCACCTTTCATCAGTCTTTAATATTAATTGACAGGTTTATAAAACTGACTCAGGCATTGCTTATTAGCATTTTGTAGCAGAGTGAACATTATTGAAAACTTATGAAAGCAAGGCATATTAGGAGATGACAAATTGCAGTACTCTTATTTATGTCAAGAAAATTATTATACGGTGACACAAACTTTTATCAGTCACCACTCTGAAAAGTAATTAAATTCAAAAGCCAAGAATAAGTCCCTTAAACTTTGCTGGTTTATTCATAATTTAAGTACTAGCACATCACATATCTGAAAATGTTTCTCAGTGGCATTCAACAGATTTCTTGGGTGGTAGGTCTTGTGTAGAGTGGTAAGAGTACAGGTGCTCACTCTGACACGTCTTTGCAGTTTTCACAGAACTCATGCTAGCAGCTCATATCTCAGTAAAAGCTAAAGGAAATTTATATACTTATTTTTGTATTTATTTAGTTTGTTAACTGGGATGGTTCACTGGTTTGAGGAGCCTTTTCAGGCACAGCCTAGTCCAAAAGGCATCAAAATACAATAAAACTGATAAATGCATGCATAGAAATCATAAAAAGTCAGTGTATATATAGTTGTAGATATTATAAACAATAAAGAATTATAATGTATTAGGATGCAGCAGCAAGCAAAATAACAGCTATTAACTCATTTACATCAATGTAGCAGAATGCAATTCGCAGTGAAATTCAGGAGACCAAGCTGATAGTCATGTTATTAATGATTGCAGTATTTAACTTGTTTGCTGAAACATCTTTTTTCTAGGGAATAACTAAAAAGAGGCATACCTTTCAGGTACCAAGTAATAGTTAATTTATGACTTTTCAGTGTTTCAACTAATCTCCTAGATCATAAAGCTTTAGCAACAAACTATATAGTGGAATTGATAAAAACACAATTGATAGTCATTTAGAAAAAAAGTCAATTATGGCAATAGAACAAAATGGTAACAAAACAAAGTCATATAGAACAAAGGATCATTTGTTGTTAAATAAAGTCATAATAGAGTGGGCAAAACTGAATGCACTGAAGATCAGAATCCCCAAACTGCACTTGCTGAAAACAGTGGCTGAAAAAAAACCCTTTTACAGTTCTTTTTGCATGGGGCCAGACCCCCCCACATCTCTTGAAGTGAGGGGGGCAAGCCCTCACCCTGAACTTAAATATACCAACTCCATGGTTAAACCAACATGAAAAAGGGGGTACAATCCCTCAAAAAGGGCATCACTGCCAGAAGAATGCATTCACAGTGATTTCCTGTGGAATAACTCTGCTTGTGTGTGGACTGAACCTTGGGCAACTAAAGCGCACGGGTTCAATCTTCATCCGACCATAGGGTATCCCATACAAAATTATAAAAAGGGGAAGAATTTAAGTATGGCACAGATAGATTGCAAAAAATAAACAAAACATTTTATAGTGTTCCACATTCATGGGTGAAGGAATGTTTACAGATGTACAAGATGCACCCTACCTTGATCAATTACATTACAGTGAACATGAAACTGTGGCAAACGACTTTGCATGTGAGCCATGACAAAGGGCAAATTATTATCCCAGTGATAAAAAATTCAAAGTGGATATTTCAGGGTGATTTATTGTTATTGTTGTTGTTGTTTTGCCTTGCCCTAAACCTATTAAGCTTAAAACATGACCAAGGGCTGGGAATTATAAAACACAATTTGATTTGATTTAGTTATGCTACTGACATTTCCAAATTTCAAGCCCAAAAATGAATGAAGGGCAGACATGATGCAAGAACCCCTTGCAGTCAGACCACAATGGGTCCTAACATCCAATGAGATTATGTCACCCATACAGACCTGGCCACTTCCCAATGCCGAGAGGCTGAGCTGAGCTGCATTATTGTACAGACATGCACCAACAAAACCTCCAAAGTACACAGGCAACCAGTGGTAAGTGTACTGAACTGCCAATGTTTATCTATTTTTATTTAATTCATCTTTATTTTTTGTCTTAGGCTAGCTGACCTTAGCAGTATGCTACCAATAGAACAACCAATAAAACTAATGATTACCTTTAAGCTTATGCTGCTTCATTGCCTTTATATCACATGTTGGAGAGGTAGAAAGGGAGATGGACCACAGTACTGACCCATGTGGAGAATCACTGTGTTTATCTTTTGTGTAGTTGTGTGGAGCAAATGAAGAGGAAGGAAGGGGAATGGGAATTACTGCTACAATGGCAAATACCCGAATTAACACCTAATGCAATGCCCTAGTCTTTTTTTAATCCTGCTCATGCCCCGTTTCTTCTTCTTTCTTACAGATATTATGGTCTAACTCCCATCCCTGATGATAACAAGCTGGCTCCCCTTTCTCTGTTACAGATATTACGGCCTAGCTCCAAGCCCTGACAATAACAAACTAACCGGCTGGCTCTCCTTTCTGGTGCCACCACAAAATTGAAACATACTCTCTGAATCATGACCAGATTTCACTGTCTCAGAAAACACCACACAACAATTACATGCCTGCACAAAAAACATCTACTGGGTTACCTTAATCCTAACTTAATGGCCTAGCTGGTATTCATCTGGATGCTGGCAAGATTTTCATTTGACAAAACACTCACACTAAAGAGAGCAAATCAAGAGCTCCCAAGTCATAAATAGTCCTATCCTCTTGCCATCCCTAAACTAGCATCTACCTACCTTACTTCCTCTGATTCCTTATCATGTCATCTCCAGTAACTCCCTCCCCTCCTGGGCAAATCATACATGCTAGTGAGTAAAATGCAAATATTGCACACCTAAGAATCTGCAGAAAATAATTAACAATGCATCCTGAATTTTCTTGCATAAAACATAATAATGTTTAGAATTACTTAACTGGCACATGGAGTCCAGATAGTAACCATCATGCAAGCAGTCAGTGAAAAACTGCAAACTTGTCTCTTTGGTAAACATGGACCTAAAAACATTTTCAAAAATAATAGCTAATCATCTTCTTCTTGGAAGCTCAAGACGTTGATACTGTGAATTCCTAGACTATGAAAAATTAACAGCAATTCAGGTGAAGTGATAGAGAGGTGCAAAACTTGCTTTTACACATTTAAAGATTTTTTCAGAGTGAAATCTCCTTCATCCCCTTCAGTCTCACTTGTCAAATATACTAACCTTAGATTGTTGTAATTCAAAGAAAGAGGAATTATCGAGATACAACCACTTTGAATTAATATATATTTCTACATAATAACAATTACATTTTTCTAATTTCAAAGCATGAAATTAGCTTCCGCAATATTACAGTGTGCATCTTGGACAATCAAATCTGCCCACTAACCTCCTGCTTTTTATTATAGTTTGTGAGTCACATTCATATTGATCCAATGGCTCTTTGACCAGTTAAGGATATCGACTTTTTCATTTGACATTATTAAGAGCTGCCACTGTTTCTATGTAAAGGAGCCTGGTGATTTTGCTTCTTAAAAATTGCAATTACTGTTTTTGCAATTCCAGTACTTCATGATGAATAAAGCTCTGTATTAAAAGCAAAACAAAATGAAACACACACACACACACACACACACACACACACACACACACACACACACACACACACACACACACACAAAAAGAGAACAACAAAAGTCAGATGCTATTAGGTAACACATAAGGACGTATTAACTTGGTCAAAGAGATGAATAGTTTGAGAATACACCACCACCACATCAAGAAACTTTTAAATGCATGTGCAGGTTAATTAAATGTCTTTACTAAAATACTGACATATATGAAAAGAGGAGAGATGTCACCATCCTTACTTTTGAAAGAAGACAAGTTTTGTTCATTTCTAGTTTAAGGAAGCCAATTTCATGCCAGAAAGATCATTTTACTAAACATTTTCCTCCCAACTAAATTAAAAGTTGCCTTGTTATGATAAGGACCCTAGTAATTATTTCTCATCTAAGAGCCAATGTGGGACAATATTCTGGATGTAACATGTTGCACATAAGAATGTTTGTAATAGCATTTCCTGTGCTATCACAGAAAACAAGTTTTCTTTCTACATTGAATGGTAGTAGTGTTCTCAGGGTTCAGTCAAATAAATAAATCTACAGATTTTATTTCTGGTAGTCCAGAAGAGACTAATGTTGTGCTCAGAATTTATAGCAGTGATCAAGAGAACATATTCTTGCCATTAATAGCTTTAGGTCAGTACTTTTCTGGACCTTAGTATAAGGAAACAATTCTGTAGCTCATTTTAAGTTGCTTTAACACATTACCTATGTGGATTCAAAATGGTGCTACACTGACAGCTACAGATTCAGCCCCAGTCACAGGTAACCATGACTACAGGGCTGCACTCTTGATCTAGGTATTTTAGCATGCACTTTCTCCCAGGATCTGATCTATAGCAAAAACCACAGAAGTGTTTTTGTGATCTTCCACTTATTTATTACACTATAAGCAGCATATTAATTAGCGGAGACTTTTTACCATTTCTTTTGTGCAGTCTTGATATCTCGATCCCCCTTAATAACAGATTACCTTATTTAGAAAAAGATCCACATGCAAATTAACATGCATGCTGGGTATAAAATCTAGGCAGCGATAAACAGAAAAAAAACAGAATTTTCCCCAGAAATTAGCTTTGGGGGATTCCAGACATAAAGTCTCTTGTGTATGTTCAGTATTTTTGAACATATTTGAAGGTCCTATCTTTTAGATTGCTTTGGAACCATTTGATATGACTGTGATAACAATAGCTACAGAGCTACTAAGCTTTGATAAAAGTTACTATATCCCTCTTCTGTAGGGTGATGTGCAAAATATCAACAAGCAAGCTAGTAGAAAAATAAGTTTTGGTCAGTCCATATTTTCATTTCCTTCCAGGCTTACCAGGCTTATTGTTATAAGCTCAGTAAAAAACTAAAATTAAGAATAGCTGGCACGCACCTGTTGTCTTTTTGTGCACAAGTATAATTTATTAACTAACAGCAGGTGTCTATATAATTATTTTAATAAAATATATTAAGTCAGCTTTTCAGAAAAATATTGTTATAAAGAAAAAAATATTATTTGCATTCAATGTCAACAAACTGAGAAGACTCAGAAGCTTTAATCTGAAAATAGTTACAAATGTCACGTCAACATTTGCAAGTTAAGTGCAGTCCCAAATTAATGCCAGAAATTTTTTTCTTTTCTTGTTTCTTGGATCCTTCTGGGTTGAAACAATGTTTTAGGAGTATCCTTGCAGACCTTGTACACTGCTGACTTATGTCTAAACTGGATAGGAATTCCTATCATTAGGCACACACATCACTGCCCATAATATTAACTTTTTCCTACCTCCCAGGTTTGATGATTTCAACTGCTATGTGCTATGTTATTGCAGCACTGCCCCCAACACTAGGGGTGTGTTACATAAAATGCAGAAATTGCACCCTTCTTCATGGAAAGGGTTAGCTGACAATGTATGCTTCTTCTTCCCACTCCTCACCACCTGACTCCTCCAACTCCCAAGAGATTAATCAAACTCAGGTCGCCTAGGTGACAGCCAATCCTCTATAACAAAGAGCCGGGGTCCATGTTTTATTTTCCCTTAGACTGCAAACTCTCTCTGTAGAGGGCAGAGACACTCTGACTAGTTGAATTAGTAGAATATAAAGTAAATAGTACAACTGGGAGTTTAAGGCTAGTAAAGAACCTTATTCAAAGATTTCATAGCACCTCAGTAGGTGTCTTGTAGGGAGTTAAACGAATAAATAACATTATAATAATTCCATAGAGACAACCTCCACCATCAAATAACTAAGACTATGGCTTATCAGTCACTAAACTTTCAATCTCACATAAACAAAGAGCAAGCCAAAGTCTGTGCATTGTGAACCTCAGAATAACCAGAGTCATAGATGAAGGACTCTGTGGGTTTTCCTGTTGAACAGTGTCCTTCTGCACCTGTCCTATGTCTCTCCTGTTTTTCCCTCATCCTGTCTCCACACCATCCAGATATAGTACTTCTTTCTTGTTGTTTTCATACTTTGTCTCAGTTTTTAGCTTTACCCTCATTTTCTTAAAACACACCTACTGGCCAAGACTCCACTGTAATAACTATGGAAGAAATAACAAAATTAAGCCTGAGGTTTGGATGACACTAGGCACCAGAAGCCAAAAGGTTGCAGATACTGTGATGTACACCTCCGAGCTTTTTCTTACACAATTGGATCCAGTGATCTAGACAAAAACTCATGAGGAAAGAAAGAAATTCAGTCTCATTTTTCCGTCATGGAAAAATAAGTTGTGCCTAAAGTTTAATATTCAAAGCTAGCAAACACTGGTCCCCCAAAAAACTGAGAAAGAAATGTTTGCAACTGTCACTGAATATTGCCTACCTTCCTACTCTTCTAAACAGAGATAGTTACCATCTATGTACCCCTCTGGTGTTAGTTTGGGGTGAAAGTTAAGCACAAATTACAAGAGATGTATATTATATAGATGAGGGTCTGGGAGAAGAAACCAGTGGGCTTGTACAAAAACCAACTGAGAAGGTAGTACATGTGCAGATTCCACATATAAGGCACCATAACCAAATCTGAACTAAAAAACAAGCATTGTAAGGTGACAGCAATATTCCCCTATTGACCAGCTGTTAACAAATAATGCTTTCCCAAACTGTCACAAACAGCCACTTATTGTGTCCAATGCTGTCATTTGACTGCGGTGAAAACTGAAAAAAATATGTCTGACTTGTTGTTTTAGGTACACTGCAACCCTCCCTCCCCACAAAGAGCCATTTCATCACAGATTACTTTCATCTCTATCAACTGTTATTTACTTGTTTTGTTTCTGGTCTTGTAATGAGGGTATTACCCATCCATATTTATGTTGGTGTTACTGCATTTGTCTCTGTTTCTGGGTCATGGAAGAAAAAAGTCCCTGGACAAATCCACCTACCTGATAAACTGTAAATTAATAAATAACTTACAGACAATTTATTGACTGTGCCTACCTCAGAAGTCTGACTATGTTAAAATAGCCATGGTAAAGTATTCCAGATGACATCACACAAATGTACACTTCTGCAAAGCCAGAATAAATAAATATGTAACTTGAGCAAATTACAACAATATTAATCACGTCCATTCATAGACAGCGCATATATCCAACAATTTAAGTCAAATTTATTGTTTTTGTATACCTCAGCTATCAGATTGTAATAAATTAAAAAGTACCCCACAGTAATTTATTTTAACCATGCCTACACAAATGTATACACCTACACACACGTGATCCCCGCAATTACAGACACTTAAATGACTGTGACTATACACTTCAGGTGTTTGAATGCAATCAAATGAATGATACATCAATAAATAACTGCCAAAAAGGAATGTAGCATCTCGGCTCACTGCTGCCAGAACACAATGTGCAGCCCACTGTAACCCACATCCCCCACATACCTCTCAATCACTTAGCACTAGAATTAAGGAGAAAGACAAAGTACCGAAATGAGGGACAGCTATTGTACTTATATGTATAGAAAGTTGTTAGAATAACCATCTTTGGATTAGCGGCATTTTTTTCTGAAGGCTATTATGAATGAAAATAAAATGTCTGTTATTATTTATGTTACTGTCAGAAAAACAAAATTACAATGAACAGACCAAAATATAATGCAAAAGTCAGGAACTTTCTGGAAAATCCAGGACAATTGACAGAATCTATGCCCCACATGTATACATACATATCTATACATACAAACACACACACAGTCACACACACACACACACACACACACACACACACACACACACACACACACACACACACACACACGTGAGCATCAGTTATAGCCACTTGTATGACTGTGACCATACACATCAGATGTCTACTTGCAATACAGTGAATGAATAATAGATGAATAACTGCCACATAGGAATTTAACTTCTCAGCTCACTGCTGTTAGAATATAGTGTCCAAACCACTGCACCCCCCCCCATATTTTTCCCTCTCAACCTAACTGAAAAATCGGGTGAAAGCTATAAAAGAAGGGACAAAGGACCAAAATCATCTATCTATCTATCTATCTATCTATCTATCTATCTATCTATCTATCTATCTATCTATCTATCTATCTATCTATCTAGATAGATATAGGTACACTTAAATGATTGAAATAATCAAATGTTGATGTTTCTAAAGATTACAACAAAAGAGCAACAAAATCAATGACAAAACATCACTACTCATAAGCTAAGGATTATCCTTGGAACATGCAAATAAAAACAATAAATATAAGTTAAAAGCATATATTTGTGGGGCGAGGGTAGCAAGCTCTCTACACTCCCCACACCCCTTTATAATTTTATATTCTAACTCCAAGATCACACATTACCATGGAAAACACATATTCCCCAAACCTAGTAATGTAGGGATCTCACACACCTGTTAATTAACTGTTAAGCTGTCCAAATTGTGTCAACCAAACATATATCAAGGATAGACAGTGAAATTGCTGGCTCCCAGATACGTCTATATTCTTTTTGGTTTGCTGTCTATCTGTGTGTGAGTGAGTGTGTGTGTGTGTGTGTGTGTGTGTGTGTGTGTGTGTGTGTGTGTGTGTGTGTGTGTGTGTGTGTGTGTGTGTGTGTGTGTGCGCGCGCGTGTGTGTGTGCGTGTGTGTGTACACACACACGCACACGTGCACACACACACACACACACACACACACACACACACACACACACACACATTCATGTATACATGCCATGCACTACCACTTAAATCGATTAAAAGTAAATTAATACCCAGAGAGAGCTGTAAGATGATTTTTTTTTAGCATCTTGGATTTACTCAGTGCTCTGCATGAGTTCAAAGCACCAGAAATCAAACAGAAAGATGACTATCATTTCTATTTTAAAAATAATGCTTGACTTTCTGACTTTACATGTCAATATTTTATCCATTTAGTTGAGAGGTATGTGGCCCAGCAGCCAACACTATGAGCTAACCTTGCAGTAATACCCTCATTTTCTTAAAACACACTAACTGGCCAAGACTCCAGACAACACTGTTTTTCCTCACAGTACAGTCACTGCCACACACTTTAGCACCAAACCACTAATTATATTTTAAATATTATAGCAGAATCAATAGCCTTGAGTGAAAAATCAGAAGTAGAATAGCATCTGGATATAAAGCATTTGACAATATGTTCAGCTTTTATTATATAGTCCATGCAAATCCTTCCAATTCATCAAAAGACAAGGTGAACTTTTTATGTTTTAGATGAAATCCTGAACTTGGAGATGACTAACAGAAGTACAAGACATTTTATATAGTTTAGTTCCAAGATTGCCATTATATTCAGACAGTGTTAAGTCCAAACAATCAATTTCTACTTTAGATATTTTTCACATAATCCAACATAAACATACTGGAAGCAAGTTATCTGGAATAACTTTCTTACTTTTTTCTGCTGAAGAATATATTTTTGTCTTAACTCATTCACATTTATCATTTTGTTTTTCCATACTTCCATTTAACATCCATAGTCCCTTAAGGCATCCTGACAAATTTTGAATATGTTATTAAGCACATTAATTTGGGATGTCCTGCAACGGAGATATTAACTACTGGTTGTCACTTGTTATGCACGTTTTCAAATTCACATTTATATTTTCATAACTAATAAAACTACATGAAGTGTATGATGTGAAAATGATTTATTTATTTTATTTGTTTACATTTGATAACCGGGTAGTGTCGACTGGGCCAGGAGCCCATTTTCAGCTGAGACACGAGGAGAAAAGCTCCAAGGAAGATTACATAATTATACATTTGTACATTTGACAATTACAATAGGAGTTCAAACTTAAGTTCCTTGACATTATATCTAAAAGCATATAACAATGATTGTACAATAAGCTTATACTATTCATACAGACAAATATATATATATATATATATATATATATATATATATATATATATATATATATATATATATATATATATATGGGTCTACCTGACAACGTCGACAGCTTAGAACGCCGACAATGAGAACACCGATGCCAAAAGATCGAAAACTGAGAAGACCGACGGATGAAAACCCCGACGCTGAGAACACCGACATGGGAAAAGGCTGTGTAAGTATGCGGTAGTGACGGATGTTGGGGTGCGAGTAAGGTAAGTGTGCGATATTGACGGTCTCTAGGGATAGAGGTGGGTTAAGTGAGTTAGGGTTAGGGCGCGGGTTAGGTAAGTGTGCGATAGTGACAGTCTTTGGGTTAGGGGTGGGTTAAGTGAGTTAGGGTTAGGGCGCAGGTTAGGTAAGTGTGTGATAGTGATAATCTTTGGGTTAGGGGCGGGTTAAGTGAGTTAGGGTTAGGGCGCGGGTTAGGTGAGTGTGCGATAGTGACGGACCTTAGGGTTAGGGTTTGGGTTAAGGTTGTAGATAGTTGTGTATGTGAGGTTTAGTGTGGGTTTGTAAGGATTTTGGTGTGCTTGTGTTGTGTGTGTGCTTTTTGGACAGGGGATTTGTTTTGTTTGTTGATTGTCAGGATTATGGTTTGTTGGGCATGTGAGGTTTCGTGTTTGTGAACTGTCGGTTATGTGGTGTCGGTGATTTCGTTGTCGGTGTTGTGGTGTGTCGGTGTTGTCAGGTAGATCCATATATATATATATATATATATATATATATATATATATATATATATATATATATATATATATAGTTTTTTTTTTTTCAGGATGGTACAAAATGAAGCTAAGAAGGCTCAATTGCCAAGAAATATTGACAATGGGTAGTGGAGTAAAGGAAGTTAGACAGTAAGGGATTAAATTAGTTAGCCTGTTGGAGAACATGAGCAAAGCCTATGTTTGGTGAAATATTCCTTTAGGGACTATTTAAATGAATGTGTATCACTGATGGACAGAATATGCTGAGGTAGAGAATTCCAGTGTCTGGCAATGATATGTGTGTATAAGGAGACGCTGTAAGAGTTTTGAGTTTTGTTAACCTTCAACAATACTTTATCAGCAGACCTAACAGATTTTAAGTTAGTGTAGGATTGGACAAGGTCAGACAGAGCTGGGCAGTTATCAGGTTTGTATAAGACTGCATGGGCAGTTAGTAGCTGAGTCTGAGTAAGCAGGTAAGGGAGCGCTAACCAGTTCAGCTGGAGAAGGGCAGTGCAATGGTGAGATCTTTGAGACTGATTAGTGGCAAATTTGGCTATTTTGTTATAGCAAGATTCAAGGCTATTCATTTCAGATTTGCGAAGATTGGTAAATATTTGTGAACAGTAAAGCAGGGAAGATAAGAGAGGTGTTCTGGCTGTTGGAAGTCTGGCATGGTCAGAAAGATACGATTTAACCCTATAGAGAGAGAGCCCAGTTTGACATGAACCTTTTTAATTGTTAGAGCAAGGTGTTTGTCAAACTTACACACACTATCAATTGTGACACCAAAAAGTTTTGTATGTTCAATGGGTTCTATTTTTGTGCCATTGGAGGAGGAAATAGAGATAGGTGGTTGTTTGTTGTTGAGGTATTATAGAAGAACATAAGCTTGATTTTATTGGGGTTAAGTATAAGTTGATGGGCTGTTAAATAGTTTTCAATATTGTGAAGGGCTGCTTGAGTTTTTTTTTTTTTTGGAGTTCCTTGATAGAGGCGGCAGAGCAGATTAGGGAAGCATTGTCAGCATATTGTATGACTGAGACTGGATTTGCTGAGGAGTTTAGGTCATTGGTAAAAATTGTGAATAAAAGTGGGCCAAGGATAGATCCTTGTGGAACTCCTACACATATAGGGAGCTAGGGGGAGAGTTTATTATCCCATAAAGTGGCTTGTTTCCTATCTGACAGGTAGCTATGAAAGCAGCTTAGGGCTTCAGAGCCGCAGTGGTAGAAAGCCAGTTTATTGAGAAGTATTTGATGAGATACAGTGTCAAATGCTTTTGACATATCTAGGAAGGTAGCACAGACTAGTTGGTTTTTGTTTTTGAGTTGATTTATGGAGAGCTGTACTGGTGCTATGCCTAGGTCAAAAACCATGTTGTGCATTAGATAATAGATTATTTGACAGAAAGTGGTCTAAGATCTGTTTGTGTATATATTTTTCTAAGATTTTGTCAAGTGGTGACAAAATGGCTATGGGTCTGTAGTTGGATACATCAGTAGAGGGACCGCCTTTATGTAAGGGTATGATGTGAGATATTTTCCAGAGGAGTTGTATGCACTGTTCAGAGATAGAATGGTCAATGAGAATAGATAGATGGTAAGTGATGGAAGTAGTAGCTAGTTGTAGAAAGTCACCCGGTAGCTGGTCTGTAGGTAGTGTGCAGGGTTTTAGTTTAGAAAGGAGATTTTTAACATAAGTTGTTTGGATTGGTTTGAGTTAGAGGAGGGTAGAGTTGTTGTTGGAGGTCTGAGTTATAGACAGAGGCATATTATGGGTTCTGTTTAGTAGAGAGGTTATTGAGATAATAAAATGGGGGCTAAATTGAGTGGTTATGCAATCATTTGAGTTGGCCAGAGCTGGGGCTGGGGTAGTGGGTTTTCCTGGGTTGTGAAGGAGGTTCTTTGCCAGAATCTTTTGGGATGTTTCTGGTATTTTAGCTGACTTGTTTGGAAGTAGTTTTTGTTTGTCTTGTTTAATTAGTTTTTTTGGTCTGATTCAAAGCTGTTGTTAGGTAATGATATTTTGTTTACTTTTATTATTCTGAAAGAAATACCAGGCTCCATCACTTTGTTTTACAAGAATAATTGTGTCTTTTGACAACCTGGGAAGCTGTTTGGATTTGGTACAAAATTTTCTAACTGGGGCTAGATCATTAAATATGTGTAAGAAAGCACTATTGAAGTACTGTACTGCACAGTCCAATTGAATAGTTTTTAGAGGCGCCCAATCATACTGCTGAAGAAGAGTATTAAATAAGGTAGGAGAAAAGTATTTTTATTGTGAATGTAGCAAAATGAAATGTTACAGGAATTGTGTGTATGTTTTCTAATCAAGTAGGTAAGGAAATGATCACTTAATGTGTCAGGGAGACACCCAGCATCATAGGTAATATTGGATTTGTTTGTTAAAATCCACTCAAGAATGGATTTCCTATTGGTGATTTTGTTCATGCATGTGGGGTGGTTAATTTTTTGACAGAAATTGTACAGGTTTATAAAGTTAGTGGGGGAGGGGGGGTAGAAGAGCAGGTAGTCCAGTCAAGGTTAAAATCTCCAAGTATAATAGTTTCATGGATGAAGCTGGTAGAGGCCCATTCAAGCATGTTTTCAATATTTTGAGATTAGCAGGGGGCAGGTAGATCACTATAAAGATAATGGACTTATGATTATTCATATCTAGGCATGCTACTGAAACGTCTGAGATAGGGATATCAGGTGGAGTAGAGTTAAGTTGTGCCAATTTAAGATTGTCTTTAAACAAAATGGCAGCCACACCACCATGTCTAGATAGTCTATCAGTTCTGAGAATGTTATAACCATTGGGAAGAAATTCTTCAGATTTAATATGAGGCTTAAACCATGTTTCAGTGATGACAGTTATATCAGGGGAGTAAAGGGCAATAGCAGCATGACATTCATGTACTTTGTTTATCAAGCTTCTGAGGCTGATGTTAATGATGAGAAGATCAGAGTTACTTTTTTTCAATGGCAAATAAGAGTTAGATGTGGAGTTAAGGGAGGTGTGGGAATGTGATTTGGGGTGGGGTAGACAATGTGGCTAGGGTTGGGCCTGGATTAGGATGGATGTCACACTGGAATTTAATATGGATAAGGGAATGGAGGGTAAGACATCTTAGTTTAGAAAACAGTCTGTGAGATATATATATATATATATATATATATATATATATATATATATATATATATATATATATATATATAGTGTAGTAGCAGAGTTGTGGGTTTGAAAATATCTAAGAGAGAATAGTAGAGTTGGGGAGGTGTTGAAAAGGTACAGGGAGATGTGAAGAATGAGTGTGTCATGATGCAGGTCCTCAATTACTAGCAAGAAAGGGGAAGGGTTGCTTGTGAGAAGGTATGATTGGAAGGAGGTGGTATAAAGAGCTAGGAGTAACAGAGCTAGCAGGACAAGGAGATAGATGATAGGTTTTATTTGAGGCATAGTAAAGAAGGTAGATTGTAGTTAAGGTCAGGGGTGATAGACTGTAGATAAAGCAAAAAAATCTTATGTAGAAGAGTCAGAAAGGACACCTGAGCTAATGGATGCAGTGAGATTGAAAATTGTAGGTGGGAGTGCTGATTGGAGGATAGGGAGAAGGGGAGGACCCTGTCTAGGAATAAAGGAAAATGATTCTGGCGTGGGTGGGAATGAGGGTAGGGTAGAAGAGTGGATTGAGCCGAAGTGCAGTGGGGCAAATGGAGCTGACAGCACCTGGAGTTAGCAGAGCAATAGCAGAAATGATCCTGCAGAATAAAAACTATCAGTATCAGTGTAGACACTAACCAGATAAGTCAGGAATAGAGGAAAAATAGTAAAAGGTGGCTTTAAAATAACAAATTAAAGAAAGTACTTGCAATAGCTTTTGGAAGTCAAATAAGAATTTCATGCACTAGTCTGTGAATGTCCAAGGGAAAAGCCTGGTAGTAATATAGAGGGTCAAAGGTATCCTTTTGTTAGGGAATTAAAGGCCCTGGGTAAAAATATGCTTCTGAGAAACCAGGTCGCAAAACTACAAGAAGTATTGAATGGAGTCACTGGAGGGAATCAGTGTGAAAGAATGAAGGGGGGCTATGTGAGGGTGGTATGCAGCTGTTATCCATGACTTAATGAGTTCTGGGATGCTATATTCAAATATTTTATCAATACTCGTATAGTACATAGCAGCTTATAAGTGTAAAAGTTAAGGAACATGTTCATCATGAAAGAGGCACCTACATTCACTTGTAAAGTAAAGTAGTGTCCTGTTAATGTTATAACAAAAGCCATTGCAGCATGATCCACTGGAAGGCTGTCCAGGAGAGCACTTTGAGTGTTGGGGGGAACCACCGAATGTATGAGGTCATTCTTTTTTATTCACTTGTATAGTAAAGTAGTGTCCTGTCAATGTTATAATAAAAGCTGTTGCAGCACGATCCACTGGAAGGCTGTCCAGGAGAGCACTTTCAATTTTGGCAGGGGAAGGGAATGCTGAATGTATGAAGTCCCTGTTTTTTATTCACTTGTAAAGTAGTGTCCTGTCAATGTTATAATAAAAGCCATTGCAGCATAATCCACTGGAAGACTGTCCAGGAGAGCACTTTCAGTTTTGGGGAGGGGGGGACTTCCGAATGTATGAGGTCACTGTTTTTTCTTAACAAACTATAGGCTTAAATCTAGTCATAAGACACACAGTCACCGAAGGGAACATCCAGCTGCAGAAGGGAAAATTGTCAGAGAGGGATAAAAGCATTATCACTGTCTATGTCTATGTGTAATGTACTTTAGTGAAGATATTGGTAGTTGTTTTCTAGTAATTGTGATGATATGTAATATTTTACCTGTATATTAATATCTCCAAAGCCAAGTTACTTACAAAGACTTCATGACATTGGGTGAAATCTTAGATGATTCTGAGGAAAATTGTCACTGCTGCTTGTACTTTCATTAATACATCCTGAGATACTCAGTGTTATTTAAACTGTTCATAAATTCATAAATGTTAAAACCATATAGCCATATCAGACTAATCCAGTTGTCTCTTAAAGGATTCTAAGTATTAAGTGTTTACTGTCTCTAATAGGAAGATAATTTATTCTATAATATCATAGTTTTTGAGTTAAGTAAGAGTGATGCAATTGTGCCTTTATAGCATGTAAATCAATGATGTCTCTATGTTAAACTACAGTTGTAAATTGTTATGCCCAAGGTAGCTTGTAAACTTGAGTTATGAAAGATTTTGTACTCAAATATTAATTTACTAGGAATGTAACTGCAATGAATAGCAAATAAATCAAGGTATTTGTATATATTATTGCAGTTGTAATCTTGGTGAAGTAAAATTCTTTTGAATTTTCCTTGTACTCTCTCAAGAAAATTCAACTGACTTGAATCGTATATACAAAAACTATTATTGCAGTCCAAGATTGGTATAATATATATTATATATAATAGCATAAGAAATATATCATTTTTTTGTGTGCTAAGATTTTTAAACATACACAAATGCCATAGATATAGCCAACCTGCTGGCAGACAGGTTCAGTGAAAAAATTCACCACCTGTCCCCCATCAGTAAAACAGGACTTCCCTAGCACCTACCCCCCTCCCATCATCACCAGGGTGCAGGTTATTAATGCCTTCTCAAAGGCAAAATTACAGCCTCCATGGGACCCAGCAACATCCCTGGCTGTGTCCTACATGAACTCAGGCAAGAGCTCTCAACACCACTAGGCACCCTATTCAACCAAAGCATGTGCAATGGCTTTGTCCCAGCAGAATGGAGGACAGCCACTGTCATCCCTCTGCACAAAGGTGGAGCATCCACTGACCCAGGCAATCTAGGTCCATCAGCCTAACTGACCTGATCTGCAAGACCATGGAATGCATTATCGTGGACCTTATCAACAAAGACATTGGCAACCTCCAAATGCTTGATTCCACACAGTTTGGTTTTGTCAAAGGGAGATCATGCCTATTAAATGTGGTCACCTTCATCAAAACAGTCACCAAAGCCATGAATGAAGGCAAGACAGTGTACACCGCCTACCCTGACCTAGCCAAAGCCTTTGACACTATTCCCCACTCAGGTATAATAGATAAACTCTCCCAGCTAAACATCAACCCATATGTTACCAGATGAGTAGCTAAATGGCTCACTGATAGAACCTACTCAGTCAAAATAGGAGATGCCACCTCTAGTAGTAGAACCGTAACAAGTGGTGTACCCCAAGAATCAGTCTTGGGGGCTCTACTGTTTGGGATATGCTTTTCTGAGGTGAAAGCAAAAACCAGAGGTCTGTGGCTGACCAAGTTTGTAGATGACTGCAAGCTGGACATTGTCATAAGTTCCCTTAGTGATGTGAATATCATCCAAGAGAGCCTTAACCAAACTACTGACTGGTGCCAGAAGCATGGCTTCAAACTGAATGCCAAGAAATACATCATTATCCTCTTTGGGGAAAATGGTGTCCCCACTAATTATCATATTAATAACAATGTGCTAAGCATGCAATCAGTCATGAGGGACTTGGGCACCCAGGTTGATAGCAACCTGACTTTTGACCACCATGTTGCCTCCATTGTATGGAAGACTTTCTACATGACCCACCTCATAAGTAAGGGTATTTCATCCAGGAACAAGGAGGTCATAACATCCCTGTACTCCTCCCTTATCAGACACATTATCGAGTATAATTCCCCCCTTGGCATGTACCTTGCCAAGCATATGCAGCAGTTGGAGAGAGCACGGACATTCCTGTCCAGGAACATAGAGTCTCAAACACCTATCTTATACAGCTAGGCTAAAAGCCCTGTCCTTCTACTCAGTCTCATACAGACTGCTCAGTGGTGACCTGTGTCTGGTATACAAGGCTATCTCAGACTCAGCCTTGATGGAGTTACTACATATCCATAAGTCAGACTGCACTCCCACAACCCACATGCAAGGTCTCAACCTGGTTTATGACATTAATAGAACTTGTTGGTGGGATAGATTTGTATCCCAATGACTCCCCCAGCTGTGGAGTAGACTTCCTCTCCATGTCAAGCAGAGTACCTCACTAGCCCTCTTTAAGAGGAACCTGGATGACTGCATGGGAAACAGAAAATAGACCCCTGTGATCCCACCTGTGTCCTTGCTGGACAGGGAAAACAGGTGCTGACTTTGTGAGAACATGGGTGAAATTCTTGGCTAGGCTTATAAGGGCCTACAGACTAATAGCCTAGTATTGCCCTATGAACCTATGATGCATAGCTCTAATATGTTTAAGTTAAAAATGTGTCTTAAAGGAAAGATTAGCAGTCCTGGTTATTCCCAAGTCTTCACATTCCATTACCTCCTTTAGTCGATGTTCTATTAGGTACACAGGTGAATGAACTGCAGTCTTTCCAAAAAACATATTACATTTGTCATAATTAAAATGTATACCTATGTTGTGTGCCCAGTCATCAGTCTGTCTCATATAAGAATTTAAATTCTAATATCAGATTCATTTTGTGCAGTGAACCCCATCTTATAGTCACCTGCAGTTATTTATTCAACATGCCTTAGATCTAGGGATGAAGATACATACAATATATGATAATGCTGGACAAACAGCAGAGTCTTGTGGAACTACAAGATGGATAGGAAGAGAATATGCCCTGTATGGCTGTGCATTGGGACCTATCAGTTAACCATGACATAATCCATTTTACCAGGAATATATTGGCCTTAGCCTTGATAAGGCTTTAATAAATTACATGGAGAGGAAGGATAAGTCTAAGAATTTTTTTATTTATTTTATTTATTTATTTATTTATCCTTTGTTGACTGGATTAGTTACACTAGGCTAGTAGCCTCTTTCCAGAGGATACCCATGGTGGTATTTATATTGCTACAGGAAATGTGGCCAGGGCATTATGGAACTTTTCCTACGCTTGGTAGTTAGGGAAGGATTTGTATGTTGCACATCCTGACTTCCTGTTTCCTGTCTAGGTGCGGAGGCAGCCAGGAGGAACAAGAAGAAAATATAGCTGATTCAACGTTGGCTGAAAAAAAGTGAAAGTTGATGAAAATGTAGCTGAAATGGTAGAATCACTACCAGAAGTTTTTTCTGATGCTGTGGGTGCAGAAAAAACAGTGATATTGGAAGAAAACGATATTGTAGCTGTAACAGAGATGGATTCAGAGGGAAACCTTCAGAGGTGATTATTTGAAGGAGAGACAGTTGAAATGTATAATTACAACCCTCCAATCAGGAGGGTTGCAGGATGATTATTTGGAAGAAATGGTAAACCAAAGTAAACCAGGAAGTGGGGCAGCAATTTCATGGGAGTGACATCATGGAGAAAATAGAGGAAGATAAAGGAGAAGAAGAGACTGTGCCAGAAAAAGTTCAAGAGGCAAAAACTTGTGCACAAATTATGGGAGAAGGAGCAAAGAAAGAAAAAAAAAAAAAAAGAATGCCATATGTGTGAGCTGTAAAAAAGAAGAAAGTTTGGAAAGGTATAAGGTCTGGGACTCTGTCATAGGACATCTGGGTGTCAAAGCAAAAGATGTAAGAGCTTTCATTTTTAATTAATTAAGAGACTTTTTGTGACTTGATATTTGAGACTAGGCAGACCATTGAAAATTTTTTGGGTGCATAGGAACAAAAGAAAAATATTTATCCATGGTCAGAATATGCTGCGCCAGCTTTTTACAGACAAACAAAAAAAAATAATAATGATCCAGTTTAGAATGGATGTTGAAGCAAAAGAATTGAAAGAACATGTGTTATCTATATGTAAAGAAGTAATGGACACTACAAATATATATGATGAAAGAGAACTATGGACTTGGGGATGGGAATGCGGAGTAATATTGAAAATGGAAAATGATAATGTTATGGACGTACCTAGTATTAATAATGTTCATGATAATAGGGGTTTTGTGAAATACAGGGGTCAATACAAAACTTATTATTTTTGTGGAAAAATGATTAGTTAATCAATGAATGTGATAAAATGATATTATTTATGTGGTAAAATGGGACATAATGCAGAAAATTTGATTTAAAGTGCAAATAATGTGGCAATACTGGTCATTCATAGCTAGGATGTGAAATGAATGTGCAAGAAAATGAAAATAAAGTTATACAGGATAAAGAGTTTGTAGAATGTGTTATACAAGAAAATGTACAAAAAGATGTAACTGATAAAGAGGTTATACATGAAGTTAAAGAAAATAACAAGGATAAAGCAACAGGAGACAAGTGAGGAAAAAGTGGATTGGTGCACAGTAAGAAATAAAAAGAATTCAATAGGGAAAAGAGTTAAAGAAATGGAAAGAAAATTCAAAAACATACTGCTTAGAGAAAATAGGAAAGGAAAGAGATAAACATTTTATTATACTAACTGTTCTTAAAAGCTAAAAATAGCTTTAAATGTGAACAGTATGAGAAATCTTAAAAGCAGAATAGGTATATTACAATGGTGTGCTGTAGTAGATGCACATATTATTGTTTTAGCAGGTATCAGATTATTAACAGAGGAAGAAAAACACAAATTGAAAAACTTTGAAATGGTGTGGTAGTTTGGAACTTGGGGAAAGAAATGTGCTCAGGCATATGTATATCATGTCAAGAAAGCATTAAAATATTAGATGTAATAAATAAATATATTGTAATATTGTAATAAATAAATAAATATTAGATGTACCCATAGTGGAACTAGGCCAAACTACCTTAATAGATGTGAGATAGAAAACTATGTGTATATAATTGCAGCTTTATATGCATATGTACACAAAAAGAGAGAAAAATTATGTTTAAAAATATTCTTGAATATGTTTGTGTAAATATGGACATTATAGTGGTGGATAATTTTAATTGTAATTTAAGGAAAAGTAAGAGGAATTGTGATGTTAAAATGACTAAAGAAATTATTAGAAGTGGGAAGTTAAGTGTACGGGAGAATAACCACTGGACCTATAAAAGGAATGCAATTAGGACAGAATTATTTTTTTTTAAATATCTGATAGTTTAAAATGTATTAAAAAAGGAATTAAGTATGCTGAAGTTTCAGATTATGCGGCAATATGTGTTAAAGTACAGGAAAATGAAGACTATATAAGAATAGGAAAAGGAATAAAGAGAATTAATGAAAATGAATTAGATTTAGAAGAGAAAATAAGAACTTGTGGAGTTATGAAAAAGTCATATGACTATGAGAGAGTTTTATGAGAATTGGACTGATTGGCAGCTTAATTTTAAATAAAAATATAAAAAGTATTTTTAGAATGTATGAGGAAAAAAAGAAATAAGAAAAAGAGAGATATATGACATTAAGTCAAGAAACAGTTAGAGACTTATTAGAGAAGAAAATTTCCTTTTATGAAAAAGAAAGAGAAATATATAAAATGAATCAAATTAAAATTAACTTGTTATATAAGCAAAAATATTGTTTACAAGGAAAGAAAAAAGAGGTAGCACCATATATGAGTAAAATAATAAAAGAAGAAAAATAATAAGAGAATTAAAAAATAAGGAAGGTAAACAAATAAGACAGCAGAAGGAATATACAAAATAATTAAAGAATATGTATTGCAATTATTTGTTAAGACAGAAGGAAATATAGAACAAATTTATAAATGTGAAAAACTAAATAAGAAGATAATCTCAGGGATTCAGCAAACTTCTGTGCAATAATAGCTTATTCTTGCATGGAAGGGACCGTTCCCATGCAGCATGGCAGCGTGCCATGCATATTCATGAAGGCGTTCTGCCGTGCTGCAAAACGGACACAGTGCCGTGTACAAGTGCAGGGGGTGTGTCTCAGAGCAATGCTCTCATAATACACATGCCCCCTACACACTAGAATTGCTGTACAGCAATTTAAATCAGGCAAGAATGCTCGTAACTCCCCCAACCCATCAGGGTAGGAAATCTGGACAAAGCCATACAGGACGATCATCATTACAAAGCCAGAAAGTGGATAGAATAACAGGTTTAGCATAAGCATGAATATACACTGGTATGAAGCACATAGCACCCACCTCCCAACCTGTCATGGTAAGGAATCTGGACAAAGACATAAGAGACAATCAACCCTACAAAACCATAAAGTTAATAGAATACCAGGTTCAGCATTAACATGGATATTCTGAATGGTACAAAGTAAAAAAACGCAACAAATATTTTTTTTTTCACATATGCAGTAAAGTTTAATCGTAGCTGCATGGGTTTGCCCGTAGCTCAGCTATGCTTAGCCCAGCTGAAACAGCAGGATAAGTTAAAAAGCAATAGACATCCAGCATAAGCATAGTGTAGCGGTTAGAGCATACGCTTTGCATGTAGTCATTCGTGGTTTGAGCATCACCAAAGCCATTTTGTATGTGTAAACATTAGAGTTTTAATTTATTTGTATATTTATGTAGGAAATAACTTATTTTTTCAACCAGAGTAGTGTATGGTGGGAGGTTGGTGTAATGGTTAATGTGTTTACCTTACAGACACAAGGTGCAGGGTTTGATTCTCACATGGGGTAACTGGCTAGACATAAAATGGCCCACAAGTGCAGTTAGCATAGTACTCAGCCATAAACCATTAGGCCCAGATGTCAGGTGTCAGTGTAATAAAGTAGTGAAACCCCCATATAAACACAAGTGCCCCATACACTATAGTCACACAAGAATAAATATAATTACAGCACATTGGGGGGTGTCATGGAAGGTAAATAAATCTATATTATATAATAAATGATGAAGTAATTCCATACAGTTGATAGTCCAATAAAATAAAACATAAGCATTGCAGAGCTATTCTGACCGGGTGTAAGCATTGTGTACATATGAATACTAAGCAATGAGTAGCCCAGCTAAGTGGATTTGCCCATTGGTAAGCAATGCTGAGCCTGCCCCTTTAAGCACTGCCAACCTTAGCTAAGCAGGTTTGCCTGTAGCTTAGCTCAGCGTTTTCAAAACCTTCCAATCACTGCAAAAGGTGGAAAATTGGCTGTATTTAAACCCTCGCAGTTGGGATTACAGCTCATAACTGGTTGTAGCTCTCCACTGTAGACATTATGGCAGGTTTTTTAGAAGGCATGCACTTTCGGGTGCAATGCTGGGTCATGCAGGAGTCCAGGGTCATGGTAGGACTCCTTGTAAAAAAACATGACATGACACTGCTGCAGGACCAGTACCAGGGCTCCCAATATAGAGCAGAAGCCTGGGAAAGTCTCGTCCATGATCTCAACAGTGCCAATGGTATCCCTCAGACTGGTGAGCAGGTCTGGCACCACTGTGCTGACTTGAAATGGAGGAAGAGGGATCCCTTAGAACAGTAGGTCCAAGAAGCAAGAGAGAGGGCAGATGTCCCAGCAGTGTGTAAGTATTCATAGCAATAACTGTTTACCAAAGTCCAGCCTGTGTATGTGATGGATAGGTATGCATAAATGTTTCTCTATTTTCATTACAGCTCCAGCTGAGTGGGCTGTGAACCAGGAAGCCCATGTCAGTAGGTTGCAAAGACTGCATCACGAGGCTGGTGAGTAACAACTCTGCTTGTAGTATTCATACCAAATAAATATAAAGGAGTAAAATGTCACCTGGCAGTATAAAAAATGTGTATGGTTTCTACTGACTAAACCAGACAATATGACAGTAATAGTCCCATATAGGTCATATTTAAATAAAAGTGTAACTGCCTGCCACTAAAGTTCTAAATCCTGGACTGGTTGTGTTTACTCTGGTATTGTATAGCATGAAATGGTGCATTCACCAAGATCTGATATCTGAATAGTAATGTATTATCCAGGGTTTCCAACACTGTGCTACATAAAAATATGTCTAGAATGTCTGTATAAGAATGTTGTAATTAAAAGACCAGATTGTACAACCAAGAGAGACTTGGACAGAAAACAATGAAAGAATTGACAGCAACGTCTCAATAGCTCACTCTAATGATATACAGACTGTTGTATTTTTAGCAGACATAGCCATGGTTTGAATCCTGGGAGTGGTAGTAAGCTATATGCATAATTTTAACTAGGATTTTGGGAATATGTGTAGAAACAGTCAGGTAGTGTTAACAAATATTCCCCTGCAGGTCTTCCAGTAAGAGAACTGTAAATGCCTCGCAATAAAGGTCTAAATCCTGGACTGGTTGTGTTTACTCTAGTATTGTATGGCCTGGCATGTTGCATTCACCAAGATCTGATATCTGAATAGTAATGTTGTGTTAACCACTGTTTCCCATACTCTGCTACATAAAAAATGTCTAGGAATGTCTGTATAAGAATGTTGTAATTACAAGGTCAGATTGTACAACCAAGAGAGACTTAGACAGAAAACATTGAAAAAAGACAGAAGTTTCTTAATAGCTCATGCTGATGAAACACAACTTGTTGTATTTTTAGCAGACACAGCCATGGTTCAAATCCAGGGAGTGGCGTATGCATACTTTTAACTAGGATTTTTGGAATAGGTGTAGAAACAGTCAGGTAGTGTTAACAAACATTCTCCCACATGTCTTTCAGGTAAGTGACATAGAAAATAGCTATAAGATGGTTGAATTATACACTGTGTAGAAAAATACCACTGGCCAAACCAAGACCATAGGGTATTGTAATAATTCCTGTAGAGTAATGATTAGAGCAATGATCATTAAAGCTGTGAATTGTGCAAGGATATACAAGTTGTTAATTGACATCTCCCCCCACCATATCTGCAACCATAAGCTGAACACACAAATCAATGTGTATGTTTTACACCAAGCCTACTGTTGAACATATGTCCTATTGTTCAACAAATATTGAAATATAATATCATTGGTGATCTTTTGCTATCAACGTAACCTGCATGCCATTGCAATGGCCACTGTGATTCCATTTATGCATGTGTTCTGTTTGCTATGGAACTGTTCCACATCTGTTGTTTTGGATTAATGGGAATATCTATGCATGCTGTTATAACTAATCCTGGATTGTGTTGACTATTACTAGCCAACATTTGCTCTAAAACTGCAACACCATAGCACATTTGGGAAGGACAGTCCCAATGGACCCACCTCTCCCACCTCTTTTAAGCAGTAGTAAGTGGGATTAAGCTTGTTTGTGCAGTGCTAAGCAATGCCTACACAGATTAAGCACTTTTTAGGCTAACTGTTGTAAGCATATTTAACCGGAAGTTAGCATTGCTTACTGCCACGCAAACCCAAGCAAACCCACTTACAACTGCTTAAAATTGCCTTAATCAGTTTGTATGCAACACTCTTGTTCTGCCCAGCAGCAAAATAATCAGCCTTTGCAAGTCTTGAACCCAGGACTCTGCACACCACAGCCATAGAAATTTACCACTAAGCCATGTGAGCTGTATACATACACAAATATATACAGGCCCACAGCACAATACAATGTGGGCACCTACATAGTGGTATGGTCATAACAATACCTGACAACTGCACATCTGTACAGTGGACAGACAGAAAGTAGATAGGCAACAGGTTATGCATTAGGATGAATGTATTGAAAGATACACATCTGAAACTGAAAAGTATGCCATTACTACTTGACAGCAGTCTTCAATGACATGCCCAATGAACATAGTATTCTACAGTTAATATCAACATATCAGATCAATATCCAATAGGAAATACAGATAAACATACAGCTCAAACACCTAGAACAAAATACTCAGTACTCAGAGTCCAGCTTTCCATGCAGGGGTGTATGGTTCCAGTACTACAATCTGCAATCTACTCTTACTTAAAAAAGCACTGCTAAAAGTACTAATGTAATGATACCATATGTGTTAAACTATTTCTGACAACCAGTGCCATGTAGCTGGTGTAACATGCAAGTGTGACTGCATATAACTTAGGATACTACCCATGTATGAAACAAATCCAACGAGAAAAGATTGTGGTACTCCCCATGTATATCCAGGTGTCCCCATACAGTATACTCACACTCCATGCTACTGTAATGACAGCACATAGAAGCATATTATGTACAGAGAATTAAGTACACTTATTAAAGATGTCATTACCCTGCTATTTTATCTGACTGGAATATGATCACTGGTTACCAAGGCTAAGCTAGGCTTAGCAGGTGTAACCATTGCTTAAATGTAAATGTTAAGCAGAATTGCACACTGGTAAGCGAAGCCTATGACATGTAAGTGCCTTCTCATTTAACCATAAGTTAACACCGCATACCTTCTACCAAACCTGCGCAAACCCGCTCAAAGCTGCTCAACATTGCCTTAACCACTCTATATCCAACAGTCCTTTTTCTGCATAGCAACAAAAGCAACAGTCCTTGCAGGGCTTGAACCTAGGACACAGCAATCATAGGTTAGGCAATTTACCAGTAAGCCACCTCAGCTGTATTGTTTTAGGATGTTTTCTCAAACATATCCTTCTTTACAGCCAGTTTACAATAGGGAAGAGACAAGTGTGCAATTAGGAAGGATTGGAGATATGCAGGGAGATCCATATATGTGTACAACAATATACAGATATATTACCAATAAATACTGAGGTGTACACACACACGCATATATATATATATATATATATATATATATATATATATATATATATATATATATATATATATATACATATATATATATATATATATATATATATATATATATATATATATATATATATACACACATACATATATATATATATATATATATATATATATATATATATATATATATATATGTGTGTGTGTGTGTATGTGTGCGTGTGTGAGAATTATATACATATATAGGTTCATAGGTTCATAGGTTCATACTAGGCTATCTGCCCTAGGGCATTTATAAGCCTAGCCAGAGTGTGTTTGGCTTTCACCACCCATTTTAAATTAATTTTGCTATGCCCTTTTTCGAGGTTAGTGTACTGTGCCTCTGTCTAACAGTGACACATAAGTGATACCCGGGGTAAACCTATGATCTCCCATCCACTCATCAAGATTCCTCTTGAAGAGAGTCAATGAAGGACTCTGCCTAACCTGGACTGGGATTTTATTCCAGAGTGAAGGGAGCCTCTGGGTTATGAATCTGTCCCTCCAGCATGTCCTATTTATTTCAGTGCTGAGGTTCAAGTCTCTCGAGCACGTAGCTCGATGGGATTTGGATTTTCTGAGGTGCAGCATTCCGGGTTGGACATGGCTTTATACGTCAGGCATAGATCGCCTCTGAGCAGGCGGTATGCCACTGAGTAGAGCTGGAGTTTCTTTAACCGGGCAGCATATGGCATCTATTTGAGTCCTTTGATCCTCTTGGTGAGGTACTTTTGGGGTCTTTCCAGTTGCTGCAGGTGTCTGGTAAGGTACATCCCAAAAGGGGCATTGTACTCGATTATGGGCCTGATGAGGGATGAGTAAAGAGGCACGATGACCTCCCTTGATCTAGATGTGAATCCCTTCATGATTAGGTGGGCTATATAAAATGTTTTTCTAACCACTTTGGCCACGTGGTTGTCAAATGAGAGATTGCTATCAACTTGGGTCCCCAGGTCTCTAATTACTTCTTCTGTACTTAATGGATTACCACCTATGTGGTAATTTGTGCACTGTTTTGCCAAAGGGGATGACTATACACTTTTTGGCATTTAGCTTGAGGCCATGGCTCTGGCACCAGTTGTCTGTTTCTATGAGGCCCTTTTGGAGGATGCTTGTGTCGGCTGGAATGTCGATTATGGCACCCAGTTTGCAGTCATCTGTGAACTTGGTCAGCCACAGTCCTTCCATGTTGGCCTGTACCTCTGAGAAATATATACCGAACAAGAGAGGTCCCAGGACAGAGCCTTGTGGGATGCCACTTGTAACTGCTTTGGAGTCTGACATGGCTCCAGCAATTCTAACCATGTGGATTCTGTCCTTGAGCCAGTTTGCAATCCATCTAGTGACATAGGGGTTTATATTTAAGCTGGTAAGCTTATCTATAATGCCTGAGTGGGGTATTGTATCGAAGACTTTTGCGAGGTCCAGGTAGGCTGTGTGGACCACCTTCCCCTCGTCAATGACCTTGGTGACTGTTTCAAAGAAATCGACCAGGTTTAAGAGGCAGGATCTGCCCTTAACAAAGCCGAACCGGGTAGGATCCAGTGTCTGTAGGTCCCCAATATCTTTATTTATGAGGTCCATGATGATCCTTTCCATAGCTTTGCAGACCAAGCTAGTCAGGCTTATGAGGTGATAGTTTCCAGGATCCACTGAGGCACCACCTTTGTGGAGAGGGACCACTGTTGCTGTATGCCACTCTTTGGGTACATATCCTGTAGTAAGGCTGAGATTGAACAGTGGTTTTATGTTTGGGTTTAGCTCTTCTTGGAGTTCATGAAGGATGCAGCCCAGGACACCGTCTGGTCCCATTGATCCTGCGTTTTTTGCTTTGGAGAGGGCGGCTCTTACCTGAGCATCTGAGATGTCAGGGGGGCAGCACTCTGCTGGGATAGATATTTGCCCTTTTGGGTGGGAGGGGGGGAGAAGTTTGTGCTGAACCTGCCAGCTAGGATGTTGGCAATGTCTGTGGGTTCGGTGTATGTTTTGTCATTTTGGACTAATTCTGAGCATATCTGGGAATTCCCACCCAAGTTCCTAACATAACTAAAGAAAGCCTTGTGATTATCCTTAGTGTCCTGTGCAATTTTTCTCTCAAAGCTGGCCTTAGACGATTTTATGAGTGCCC
>NC_056725.1:1587456714-1587501714 GCF_019279795.1 Protopterus annectens
TTTGCCAAGGACAACATCTGTCTGGGGAACAGCCCATACATAACAGGCTAACCTGTGGCCATTATGTTGATAGCCCTACAGTTGACAGCTATGCAGAGACAGAACTTTGTCAGACTGAAACCCATGCAGAAGTAGCATGTGCAGACAAACCCTGTTAAGCTAGCAGTATTCCAAACATATAACAGCAATACTCACATTCTGTTCCTAAGTCTTGAACCTTCCCTATAATTTAGTTGGCTTGTCTCCACGAGTCATTTTGTAAAAGCTAGAAGCCCACACAACTCCAGGATGTCTTCCTCACAGGTAAGGGAAAGGGCCAACGCCCATATGGAGTACTCATTTATAGGAGTGTGTTGCTATGACATTGGCCATTGGAAGAACTACACAGCTGCTCTGCATGCAATCAGCAAGTGGGGAACCCCAATAGGTGCACAGGCCATCACTTGGTCAAGAGTATCACGTACAAAAGCCATGCTGCCACCTATTCAAACCAGCACTATCCCTCTAGTGCACAGGGAGAGAGAGAGAGAGAGAGAGAGAGAGAAACAACAAATGACACATAAAGTGGAAAGAGAAGAAAGAAAAAAGGTAAGTGGAACATGTAAGCAGGTATCTGAATGTAGTACTTGGTCTGTAATAATGGGAAATATGTTTTGGAGGAATATATGTCCCAACAAGACATGCTATACCAATGTCCTGCTAAAGAGCTGCTATGGCCATATGGCCCTCTCTGCAGTGGGAGATATCACAGACATACCTCTCAACTATACAGATCCTCACAGAATGTCCACAATTTACCATCATGTATTTTTGTCTGCTCCTCCTGAGATCTGTACTTTACTGGCAAATAGCTGAGGATTGAAGTCATCAGGTAATGACAAACACTTGAGTTTAAGACTCCACATCCTTAAGAATATTCGGTGTAATGCTAAATGTATCATTCTATGAACTTCCTATGTTTGTAACAGGTATATCTAAAGTCTGTCACTATTTATCCCCCCATCATTTTTGGCATTGTCCAGATGTGATGCTCTGAGAGGTTGTGAGGTGGGATCACAGCTCAGGAGCCTGACTCACCTGGGAAACTGCAGCTCATATATGACAACTACAGGGGTGTCTGTTAAACAGTTGTGACTGTGCCACTGCAAGGCCAGTTAATGGGATGTTTTCCATATCCATGTTACCTGTGATTATGAGTATGACACATGTTTGCCTTGTAAAGCTAAGACACCTATAGAGGGTGTGTGCATAGTAGAATACTGTTGCAGATGTGTGTTGAACGGCATGTGATATATTGACTTAATAACATTCAACTATACAGTGTTCTGCTGAACAATAAGCACATTTGTAACTAATATCTGCAGTCACATACACATATGCCTGTGTTATGTCAGCCAAACGATTGGCAGGTCTGTGAGGAATGGCATTGTAACATAATAGCCTACTTATGACTGTTGGACATCTTCCAGGTTATCATAGTGATGTCAAACACTACTGTGCAATCAACGTACTAATGTATGGTGCACCTATATTAATACAGCATCAATACTGATGTCCCTTTTGACACCCATTTATGTGTGCCATTGTCCAGATGTACTGCTGTAACAGGTTGAGAAGTATGATTGAGCAGCAAGAATGAAAATACTTGCATTCAACAGAAATGCATTTCAGCTATCCCCTGAGGACATGTATGTATGCACAAAACTAATCACATGGGTTTCAAGTAGTCAGGTAAACAGGCTGTGCATGTTGCATGTGTGTGATATCAGTGTCAGTGTATACAACAGACATATATGTGTACAGCTACTGGTGGTTGCATTGCCCTGACACTGATGTGGGTGCTAGAGTCGGCATGATTATCAGGTATTACTTAGAGAAGTGTCCACCTGTGTTATGGCCCTCTGTCCATGCCTACCACTACCAGGTATATCAACACCTATATGCAGTGGATATCACAAGTGCACACACCCCTGCTGGAATGCCATGTTTTTGTGCTGTATGAAAATCAGACCACAGAAGATTATTTCATAAGGTTTCTCATCTTGAATGTGACCCCTAAAATGTCCAATTCCATTGCAATACAATCAAAGGTGTTTCTAGGAAGGTGAGCAACTATTGCCAAGTGAAGATGTGCCATGATGTTAGGGTCCAGACCAAGACAGATGAATGCTGTAACTATTTCAAGAGGTGCATACATAACTTTAAGGGTGTGCACACTCATTCAACTGGCTTATTGTACTGAGTATTACTTCCATATGTTTTCACAGTCAGGTTATGTTTTCAATTGAATTGTACAAGCTATAGGTCACACTACAGGTGGGAGTTGTTATGAAATGAGTTATTGTGGTGTCTTGTTCCAATTTCACAAATACCAGGCAGTGTATCAGGGATGTGTACCCTTTATATCCACTGTAGCTATATGGACACAGCAGTACCTGACCTGTATATCCAGCCTCCTCCAAGGTAGAGTCATCCCCTTTGGTGAACAGCAGCAATACACAAACCACATAATAGGTTGGAACATTGGCTCTACAGGGACATATAGGTGCAGGCAACAACTCTGAAGCAAGTCCACTTATATCTGAGCAAGCAGGTAGGTTCACAGGTGATGTCCTGTAAGGCTGACTATAACTATGAATCGGACATATCCACACAACCAAGGGCAATTGCAGCCATACTTCACATATGTTGTACGTCTCAGATGCAACAACACAACTCACCCTGTACTGGGGGTAAAGAACACTTCATGCACACATGCCGTGAATATAGGCAACCTGCATCACACAGATTAGGTGGGAACATTGCCACCTTGTCCACCCCAGTCGTACATGGAGAAATGCACACTCCTCCCGACAGCAATGGTGAGCATGTACATATTGTCTACTGATGGCAACAACAGCATCAACAACAGCATATCTCCATGGACCATAATAACATCAGTGTCTGCCTCCATCATGAACTCAGGCATGTGCTCAGAGCTCCATCACACACCACAGTCAAACACAGACCTGCCACTATACACACAACATCCACATGGAAGATGACCACTGTCAACCCTCTACACAGAAATGAATGGAGGATAGAGGATTATGCAATCAAGTGCCCAACATTGGGGGAGAATAAGTAGCTCAGGGACAGGCATGTAATGCAAGCTGCTATAGCTATGATAGTGTGGAGGTTTCCAATGTAGTCTGGATTATTTGCAAGTAATATCCACTGTTGATGTGCATTTTGACAACCATATGAGGTCCTGTGACCTTTTCCTGTTTATAGCTTCCAGGTAACATGCAGAGTGCTTGCCTACCAGCATTCTCTATTGGGGAAACAGACACCATCACCCAATATGTGATTGGACATTATGCCCTGTCATGTGGACGGAGAGCAGAAGATGTGCGGGAGAGGGCTGACCTGTGGAACAGTGTGGTCCACAGGGTAAATGATGCTGGCCTTGCGCAGCAGAACTTACATGCATGTGCAGCATCGAGGCCATAACCTCAAATGTCATGCCTATCAGTTGGCTGCTGCTGTAGCAAAGAAATGGCTAGACTCAGGTGGGGGCCCAGCCCCCACTGACATGCACTGAAGAGCTCGTCACCACACTTGGGTCACACACCGAACGCACAAGCCATGACGCTGAGGGAAGTATTGTTGAGGTGGATTGCACACACACACACACACACACTCACACACACACACACACACACACACACACACACACACACACACACACACACACACACACACACACACACACACACACCGGAAGAGGAGTGTACATGTAAGGGCCCAGTAGTGATTAGTACACTAATGTATCAGACATACATGTATCTGTATTGTATCTACATGCATGTGTCAGGTCTAATTGCAGTTGTGGATGGGGTTTTCTAATGTACAGAGGTGCACATCTATGAGGACAGAACACTGTGTGTTTTTGCAGTTTGTACTGTAGATGTGCAGACATGCTGCATTCATCCTATACCAAGGCCCCATCTGCGTCTACTAACAATAACTCCCTCTCACAACTACCTAGGTGTCTCTGGTCTGCATATGGGACAGCAGCCTGAAGGTGGTGGGTATTACATTATTCTGTTTTTGCCTGGCAATACCCTAGGCATGTGAAGAACATGCAATTTACCATGCACCACAACCATCAGTAATCGTTATATTGCTTTATGTAATAGCTATATTGCTTGTTGTGCATGTTCACTTATGCTGGGGTTAACTATATTGCATCTCAGTGGCCACCACTGGGGCCTATCTGATGTGAATTCAACATTCCTGTAGTATACTTGACAACTTGTCAATGCCAAGACATCTGGACAGAGGCCAGCAAGTTGTGCTGGACAAATGTCCTAAGGTAAGGGCATGCGTGACACATTACTGGTATACAGTGGATATAAATGGTGTACACATCCCTCTTAAGATGCAAAGTGTTCCTCTTACATGCTATTTAGGGCCACATTATCACAGTACACACCACATCCACCTTTAATGTGACCCATAACAGGTACAGTTCACTTGAAAAACCAAGCATCTGTACTCATGTAACACACCTACAAGGCAGAGGGTGGCAGACATCCTATCAGCATGATGTTTCAGTCAGGTATGATACCTCATGCTGCCATATGTGTCAGTATACTCACTGTGTCCTATTTGGCTTTAATATCACATACACAGGCATTGTTAAGGCACACAGACCACTTCTGACCATGAATAGATTTCAAACATATGGATATTTCAGACACATCTGTACAGAGGATTGTACAATGGTTTATCCTGCTGCATGTGAGGCAGATGCTGTCACCACACTATATAAAGTAATGACAATGGGAGGTGGTCGACAGCCATGTATGGTATAAGCTACACATGATATTACCCACAAACACACACACACACACACACACACACACACACACACACACACACACACACACACACACACACACACACACAAACATTTGCCAGCATTAGGATTAGAACTCCTGTCTATCTAGGTATTCCTACTATAGTGTTACAGAGTTATGAGATGTGCCACAGAGCTTATACATTTCCAGTTCTTCCACAGGTACTTCTGAGGTGGATGACATCAACAAGTCTACTAAATTGGAGTGAAGGGAAGTGTAAAGGGTAGTACACAGGCAAAAATGGTATGAGCCAGACAGTAGATGATTCACACACACACACACACACACACACACACACACACACACACACACACACACACACACACACACACACACACTCACACACACACTTGCCAGTATTGGGATTAGAATGCCTGCCTATCTAGGTACGTCTACTATAGGGTTACACAGTTACCGCACATGCTACAGAGCTTACTAAACTTTCACATGGCCAAAGCTGCTGCTAACTGCACAGCTGTAGTGATGTATTACAGGTGGCAGACAGTCTGCCTTCTGTTCCACCCGTACTTCATGCTAGTTATTTCTGTCTTGCACTTCAACAAGCATTATGGCTTGGCACTTCACCAGGTTATTGTATCATGAAGTGTGGCACACCTGTGAGCAGTCAGCAGTACTCGTTCACCATCAGCAGTACTTGTTCATCACAGATGTCACCCCCATACTTACTAGTTATGTCCACCCCTCCTGGCATGTTTGAAGGGTGGTTCTCTGTGCTTTCTCCCATTGACCTGGTGCATATGTCCATTCTGGAGCACTGTTGCAACTGCCGCATGTACACAGACAACCCTCCCCTCTAAACTCCAAACACTCAGACTTGTGAGTATTACCCAAATATCATCCAATGTGGACATATGCACTCTACAGCAAATAATGGACTAGCAGGTCAAGAGGCTAAGATCAAAACCTGCACCACACCATGTGGAACACATAGCTCACCATGACACCAACTTTGACAGCCATGACAAACAGTGAAAAGCCACACACCCACCTTCCCAGAGGCAATCAATAGACATCTACCCAAACAGCACAGACCAGCAAGGTGGACACCCACTCAGACACTGCAACATGGCACATGCCAAGGGACACATATTTAACCTAAACAGTGTGCCCCCAACTGAAGCCCCTCAGGCTAACCACCTTGCACAATACAGTGATCATGGGTAACTCAATACTGAGGCACACACATCTCACTCACTAGTTTGAATATGGAGCAGGTAACAGCCAGATATCAATCATATGCCAGAATCTAACACATGACACAGCCAGTCATGTCACTCCACAACAACTATGAGTATCACTTTGTATCCATGTTGGTGTGAATTAATTGGGGCACACCTCCCTGGACTACATGACAGGAGACACAGTTGAACTCTCTGATTATGCAGTTCAGGCAGGTGTGACAGTAGCTCTGGGTAGTGTACCGTTGTCAGCCAGAATGATGCTGCAGTACTATCAACAGATGGTTGACTGCAACATTGGCTTCAGTGTTATGTGCCATTCTCAGGGGATGCTTGGGATGGCATGATTTCCACAACCCACTGACTTGCCACGAATGTCCTACATCTGTCACTGCTAGGTTGCCAGGTACTGGCTACGTGTCTTGCCACCGCTATAGTGCCTTATTAGGCAGTGCACTTTCTAAGCACATTATAGACAGTGATAATACACATTCATTTGTATTTTTAGTTATACAGATCAATGAACCCAGTGTTAGGGGAGGGGATATATGCAATTACACTGAAATACTGGAATTAAAATGGATTATCAGACTTAGAGCAGACCGGAGACCAGGTTTGAATGACAAAATTCCCTTGAAACCTGTTCTTAAGAATAGGAGACTTACTGTGAGATAAACATGCATATTTTAGAATGTTAACAAAATGTTTTATACTAGCCTTTATACACAGATGTGTATTTTTTATATATATATTGTTTATATATATAGTTTTTATATACAAATGTATATATATATATATATATATATATATATATATATATATATATATATATATTGTTTTTATATACTGAAAAGTTTTAATCAGGAATAGGAAGTGATGTCAGCCCTACTTCCTTATAAAATGTGACTTGATTTTTTTTCAGTGTTTGTTTCTTATGGTTTGAAAAAGCCCTTACAGGGTGAACGCGCTTACCAATAAAACAGCTTGGATTTTAGTTGTTCTTGGCACAGATTCAGTCATTGTTTGAACTAGCATTTATTTCTGCTGCTTGAATAAGCCTTAATGACTGCTGGATTTATGCTGATTTTTGTTGCCAGCCTTAGTTTGCTCCTGTACTTTTCTTTTGAAATTATTTATTTTTTCAGTAACAGGAGCATTTGGACCATGATAACACTTACTCTTTTAGTATATTTTATTTATTTTATTTGTTATCATGGTGTCATGGCTGAACAGGTTGATATAGAACTGCCTTTTAACTTGGAAACTACATCGCAAACATCCAAGAGCCTGAATAGGTTTCTGCGATGTGTATGTGAGGAGAATAATCCGTTGATGACATTTGAGATGTCTGAGGTCGAGACTGAGGCTGGGACATCACTGTAAGTGTTAAACGACCTTACAGAGCATTTTGAACAACTTGAAGCTGATTTTTTAAAACTAAAGCGTTTACAGACCCAAAGACAACACTTTGAAGTCTGTATTCAATGTAGGATTATTCCAAGAGGTCTACGTGTACTTAAGATGCCGACAACAGGTTCTACTTATCCAGAGTTGTTGAACAAGTGGCAACAACTCGATCTGGAGGTCAGTATTAAGTACGTGACTTTACTTAATGAGTTCTTCTTTCCTGAAGAACTGTTATTGAGGGAGAAGCTCAAGAACTCACAAAAGTTTATTTCTACTAATTTTCCTGCAGTTACTGTAGGTAGATTAACAGAGCAACTGTTAGACAATGTTTTCTTGTATGAGAAGAAGCTACTTGAGCAGAAACACTCTAAAATACAGAGGGACACAGTGGAATTTAAAAACGGCCAAGTGTTTTCTTGGCCGAGAACAGAATTTAATAGAAATGACAGTGCCAATTTTAATAGAAACAACAATGTTAATACTGCCAGTTACACCAATGTTAATCTCTCTTCTATTTTGTCTACAGAGAATAATGGAGTTGCAAGTGTTGTGAATTCTAGTTTAAATCGAAGGCTCAGTCCCAGTGTTCATTTACCTGAAACTGTTGATGTTACTCATGATGTGGATGTTAACCAGGGCACACAGATAGTGGGTAGTGTAAATATAGGTAATGATTTACAAGAACACACTGACTGTACTAATGATATACTTGGAAATACACAACCATCTACCTCAGTACAGACTATACCCACCCTTTAACCCAATGCCACCCCACAACCACTCCCAGTTCCTTCGGTTAGAAGGAAAGAGCCTTCTTTGGTAGGTGTACATGGGTTTACCCCTTTCCCCATAGACGAACAACACAGAGGAGGGAGGAACAGATCCATGAGTCAGGGCAGGTAGAAAAGGAAAGCCTCAGGAGGAGAATTTATGGGAAAAACACTGAAGAAGATGTGGGACAAGGTCCTGAGACATTAGTTTGGAATCTTTCAGATAGGGTGTTATCCGAGGATGAAACAGAGATTCTTAACAGGGGTCTATCCTTTATACCTTCAGTTAGGAGTCAAATCACAGACACTATTGTAGATGTGAGGTTGTTTAGTCGGAATGTCCAGCTTAAACTGGACTATGGTATTTCCTCTAAGGACACTGCATAATAAGATTTTTAAAAAACCTAGTACTTATGTACCAGTATTACACCCCCTACTAGATGCCTTTACTAAAATGGTGGAGGATGATTTGCACACTCTAGATCAGAATAACAGGAAGAAGAAGTGGTATGGAAATTTAACCCCTAGATTGAGAACAGTTTTGAATAATCTAAGGGATGATAAGAACCTCATTATAAGACCAGCTGATAAGGGTGGACCCATAGCGGCGTCTAATAGTGTTGATTTTTTACAAGAAATGACTCGCATGTTAAGTGACTGTGATTTTTATGAAATAATTAGTTTGAATGAAGTCTGGAGTAAGGTGCATAATATATCATATATGTTGCAAGATTTACTACTCAATGAGGTTATAGATGAAGATTTGTTTAATTTCTTACATGTGATAGATCCCTTGATTCCAGTCATCTAAGGTGCATAAACATCCCCAAGACCCACCAATGGGACCAATAGTGGCAGGAATAGGTTGGGCAACAGAGCCCTTATCCATCTACCTTGAGAAACATCTAAGATCCTTGGTGAATGAATCCAAACATATTCTCAAAGACACAAAACATTTTTTACTGGACTTATACTCCAAGGTTGTAGATCTACCATTAGATATGTATTATAAGATGGTTACCCTGGATGTACAATCCCTTTTTACTATGATACCTAACTCTGAAGATGTTGAGAGTGTTATGAGATGTTTACAGAGTTGCAAAGCCTATAGTCCAGCTATGAAAGATTTATTTGGTGCCTTGCTGGAAATTGTCCCAGAAAATAACATCTTTCTTTTTAATGAGGTAGCCTATATTCAGAAGGATGGCGTGGCTATGGGCACTTCATGTGCCAATAGTTATGCCAACCTTGTCATGCTGGACTGGGAACGTAATAAGCTGTTTGTCCTAGATAGTTTCAAGAAACATGTTTTCTATGCACGTTTTGTTGATGATCTTTTCCCCCTATGGACTGGTACAGATAAAGCCATGGATGACTTCCATAAAGAAATTAACAGTCTAACCCTTTTTTTGAACTTTTCTATTGAAAGTTCGATTAGTTACATTACTTTTTTGGATGTTTTTGTTGACAGACTGCCAAATGGGATGCTCAATACTAGAGTTTTTGGAAAAAAACGTGCTATATGAACTCCCTATTACATCGAGAAAGTATGCACCCCAATTACATTTATAAGAACTTGATAAGGGGACAGTCGATAAGAGCATCCAGGATGAATCCAAACTATGATAGCTTCTTACAAGAGTTGTCAAACTTAAACAATAGGCTTTTACAAAGAGCATATAGGCCAGATGAGATCACCTCCCACTTTGAAGGTGTTTTGGAGCTGAGGAATGATATTGCTAGACCATATTTCTCACAACCATATTCAGTGGAGAATGTCCCTGATATATGTCCTGAAGTTAGAAATCCACCAGTTAGATTTTCTGTTAGTTATACGCAAGATATAGACAGTGTAAGAGCGGTTTTGAACAAGAATTGGAATCTACTTTTACTTGATTCACAACTTAAAGACATTGTTGGCGTGGAGCCTTATTTTAGATATAGGAACAAGTTCAACTTACATAGATTACTTTGTTACCCTCGCCTATCTACACAGCTTAATGAGTGTTTGAATAATATTGTGGGTACTATTCCGTGTAATTATTGTAATTTTTGTAAATTTGTAGACACTAGATCCCAGTTTATTCAGCCAGTTACCTCCTATTGTTTCAGGTTTCAACTCAGTGCTAATTGCAATACATCACACGTCATTTATTTAGCCAAGTGCACTGCCTGTCAAGTATTCTGTGTAGGCAAGACAGACAGACGCCTATGAGATAGGGTAAGGGAACATCTTTATCACATCCGCACATTGTCTCCACGCAGTGCACTTTCTAAACACATTATAGACAGTGATAACATTTGTTTGTATTTTTAGTTATACAGATCAATGAACCCAGTGTTAGGGGAGGGGATATATGCAATTACACTGAATCACTGGAATTAAAATGGATTATCAGAATTAGAGCAGACCAGAGACCAGGTTTGAATGATAAAATTCCCTTGAAACCTTTTCTTAAAAATAGGAGACTTATTGTGAGATAAACATACATATTTTAAAATGTTAACAAAATGTTTTATACTAGCCTTATACACAGATGTGTATTTTTTGTATATATATATATATATTGTTTATATATATAGTTTTTATATACATATTTTTTCTATATATATGTATTGTTTTTGTATACTGAAAAGTTTTAGCCAGGAATAGGAAGTGATGTCAGCCCTACTTCCTTATAAAATGTGACTTGATTTTTTTCAGTGTTTGTTTCTTATGGTTTGAAAAAGCCCTTACAGGGTGAAAGCGCTTACCAATAAAACGGCTTGGATTTTACTTGTTCTTGGCATGGATTCAGTCATTGTTTGAACTAGCATTTATTTCTGCTGCTTGAATAAGCCTTAGTGACTGCTGGATTTATGCTGATTTTTGCTGCCAGCCTTGGTTTGCTCCTGTACTTCTCTTTGAAGTGTTCCTAATGTTATTGCCACTATAACAGCTACACATGTATGCAATCTGAGGGTCATGTTGCTCAACAGTGGACATCTAACTGTCACGATGCAGTCACTCATAGCAGTTGGTGTGGAGGATGTACGTCTGCTGTAATGGAGAGGTGGTTCACAGCAGCAGACAGCAGACCTGCAGTATCAGGCTATGACGCATTCCACAGCTGAAAGCCCCCCCCAAAGATGGACCACACCTCCACAGGTGGTGTTGTCTCCATGTTTATTATGGATAGGAACACCTCCAGACTAGCATCCCATCATAATGCATTGGAGATACTTCCGGCACAACTGCCTTGAGGTGATGGTGCTATCCAGACCATAGCCTGCTATGGGTCCACATCTATGTCCCTAGACTGTCAATACACATTCCTCAACACCCTGCCGTCTCTGATGGTCCAATGCTACACTGACATAGTACAAGTCTTCAACTACACCTCCATCACCTTGAGAATGTGGTCACTCTCCAGTACAGTGGCCCAACACTTCTGGGATTCATCATTTCCATTGCCCTAGACCAGCTCATACTGACCCCTGGTAGAGGATGCAACAACCTTGACCTGTGTTGACCACTTAAATATGGGACCATTGCATATCCCCAGATGTCAATCCCTGCATGGTGAAATTCACGCAGGCTGTAATCAACATGGAACTCAACATGACAGCCACATCCCCCCACAAAGATAACCACCTCGCAAAAATACTCCATACCTGACTTTGCAGCCATGAAAACAGGGGTGGATGTCTTCACTGCACCCATGGCAATGGGATGTAGTTGCATGACTGTGGAATCAAACACATAGACACTGTACAACACACTGGGATTACTATACACACACACACACACACACACACACACACACACACACACACACACACACACACACACACACACACACACACACATACACACACACACACACACACACACACACACACACACACACACACACACACACACACTTGCCAGTACTGAGATCCATAGGTTCATTGTTTCATAGGTGTGTAGTAGATGAAAGGGCCTGAAGGCTCTACAAGGCTAGCCCAAGGGAATACCTTGGCATCAGGCCACATGACAATAGTAACCAGTGTGGCTCAGGAGTATAGTCACTGGTGAGGTCCACAGGGGTGGGTATTGTATTCCTCATCAACTCATACAGGTTTCTATTGTGGGTAGCCAGTGATGTGCACTGCTTGCCATGTATGTAATCTATATTCCATAACATGGACAATGTCTGGGTTGTGCACTTGTCCCACATGCATGCTCTTTGACGTGTGGAAGTGTGCTTGGGGTCTCTGGGGCATGTTGTGTGGACAGACTGGTATCTTCTGATATAGCTTTCCTGACCGCATTTGGTGAGACCTGGCTATGTGACTGAGGTAGTGATTGCACCTACACTGATAGTATAATACAGGTAATCAGTGGTGTTAGTGGCATCTGTCCATACAGGGCATGTGTATAAGGTATGGTATTGCCTTTGTGGGGTACATTTGCACACTCTACAGTTGTTGCAGGTGTCCAGTGGGGAACATGGCAAAAGGGTCACTGTACACATCGATTGGGCTACTGAGGGGAGGAAACAGGATGGCATGTCCTTTTACTTGCTGGATAACACACACTCAGTCAGTGCATGTAACACATCAAAGTACTTTCTGATGTCAGTGGCACTGTTGCAGTCAACAGGCAGGTAGTCTACTGCACTCACACCGTGGGTACTATCTGTGAGGCAATATGTAGGGGAACTACCAATATAGTGGTTGTTGCCCAGCCAAGTGTGTTTTTGTATGATACATGGGTGGACAGTGGTCTCTGAGTAATAGAAAGGTTGCTTATATTACCCACTAATCCATACTGACACATTTAGGGCTGTGGATTGCCAACACCAACCTCTCTGGTGTTGGACATCTGTTATCCTTGTAAGGTGGATCCTGTTTTTACACAATCACACTGCCCCCACACAGAATGCTTCTGATACACACACACACTTGCCAGTACTGAGTTTCAAACACATACCTAGTTATGTATTGCTACTACAGTGTACCACATTTATTGTACACACCAGGGAGCTTATAGGATGAATGTTGTTCCAAGGTACTTCTCAGGTGAGGAACATCACCAGCCTTTGTAAATACTGGCATTGGGTGATGTAGTGTATGAGGGATTCCAAAAAATATTTTACCCTACACACAAATGTAGATTTGCCAGGGATGAGGTTCAAACCACTATTTAACTATCTTTTCAGACCATTATGTTACACATATGCCACATGCATCACTGACGTTACATAGTTTAGTGTTGGCAGCAGGTACTTCTAAGGTGGATGATATCTGCAGGACTGCTAAAGTCAGGCTCTGAGATGTGTACTGGGTGTCTATGAGGCCAAAATTGTGGAGGTTACAGACATTCATATGTACGCACACAAACACTTGCGAGGGATGAGATTCAAACCCATATCTATGTAGTAATTGCTACTACATTGTTCTACATTTATAGCATGAGCCATGGAGCTTCCATACTGGAGAGCTGTGCATAGGTATCTTTGAAGGTGGTGACATCAGCAGCAGTGCTAAAGGAAGGGTAAGGGAAGTGTTGTAAGTGTGAATGACCACAAAATCAGGTCTCTACAAGAATACACACACTCTCTCATACAAGCACTCACATTTACACAGTTACCAGGATCAGGATTGGAACACCTACCTAATTAGTTTCCTACACTATAGTATTACGCACTTATCCCAAGTGTCATGGAGCTTATATGTTGGAGAACTGTACATAGGTATTGTTGAAGGTGAGTGACATCAGCAGCAGTGCTAAAGGAAGGGTAAGGGAAGTGTTGTAAGTGTGAATGACTGCAAAATCAGGTCTCTACAAGGATACACACACTCTGTCACACAAAAACTCACATTTACACAGTTGCCAGAATCTATATATGGCCATTGAGATGAATAATAGTTGCAATTTTATAAAAAACAAGGTTTTTTTTTTTTGGGCCGATCTCGGACATTTAAGCATAGGGCAGCAGTACACAAATGGGATTGCCATGAAAATAAGAAAAAAAGGGGGAAATAATAGTCAATGGCATGCATAAGACAACAATACCAGGGAATAGTGGTTGCTAATGGGGAAGGCTCAGTGTGAGTGTGGTATCTATGAATTAGCCTTCTGGTTTATGCAAATGAGGGGACTGATACTGAATCACATATTTCCTGTCAGTGTTAGCTTGCACCCAACTGTGTAGGTGCAGCAACATATTGTATAAGTCTAAGAGGTGGATGACCTCATAAGGGGGAGTGCCATGCATGCTGTAAGCTTACTGGAGCTGCGTGGCCTGTGTTTGCCCTTAGCTAAGCAAAGCTAAGGGAGGGTGTGTGTCTGAGGCTATTAGTGTTCACATTGCCTAAATGGGTGTGCACACTGTGTTTTAAACAAACAAAAAAACAGGAAACAGCAGTTCTGTTCACATCTGAGCACTGGGTATGTGCAGCATGCCCTGGGGCTTAAACAGAAAGGCAATGGAAAGGGAAAACAGCAGTAGGAAGGCCAGAAAGGAGAAATAACATAGCTGGCAGGTGAAATGTATCAGAATCAGCCAATTACACAGGCAGCAGCCCAGCACACTACTATAGACTATGCAAATACCTTTCAGTCTGGTTTTTCCCACAAACCCTACACCACCAGTGTACACAGACGGGGAAATTTTACCTGACAAAACTAACAAAATGTTAGGGGCTGCAGTAGTAGCATACTCTGATGATTGCAGTCAGTAAATGGTAACAGTCATGTGTGTTACTGACTTAATATCCCTTATAAGAGATATGTCACAACAAACCCTGTTACACCAGCAATTTTCTCAGTTTATCACAGCAATATGTCAATATTGACCCTGTGTTTATGCCTTTGTCCACCAAGTCTGTCCCTCTTTGTCCTTATGTCATGCAGTAAGAGCTGGATATGTACAGTATATCATTATTTACTGACATCATTCCTGATATCAAGCCAGTGATATATCAGACTGCCAGACATGTTATGTATAGGAGGCCTTATATCAGAGAACAAAACCTAGACATTCTGTTGTAGTCTGTACAGTACTGAGGTCTGTGTACTTATGCTGATTGTTGACAGAGTGTCAGTATTGTGTAGTAGTGTATTGTGAATATGTTATTTGGCCTGTCTACAGACCGGGGTAGATGTCAGTGTTCTTGGTCCTGTCCTATCTGTTGTTGCATGCTGCCCCAGTTTCTGGTACTCTATCAGCTTATATGTTTGTAGGGCCGGACTGAGACATGTCCCACACCACAGTCAGGCATCAGACTACACTGTAAATTGGGCCAGTATATGTAGGGTAGTGTGTGAGCGGCAAATATGATGATGGGTTTTGTTCACACAGTCCATATACTGTACTATTAATTAGGCTTACCATAATGTGACTGTGACTGTGTTGAGATTGGTTGTGGGTACGCACTTTCACACTGGTGTCTGTTACTCCATGCTGTTACATGCCTGTAGTGCCTGCTATATTTGCAATTACATGTGTATTCCCCATAGGAAAATTGGGTTAGTGTTGTGGCAGTCTGCCTGTAGGTTACACAGTGCTTGGTGACATGCCTAGCAGCTCAGTGTATTTACCCTGATGTGATGTTATGTCCAGATATTTGTCAGATGTACTGTTGCCTGGCCTCCATATGTGTTGTATATTTCTGACAAAGCCGTGGGTTGCTGTGAAGATGTGTGTCACTAATTAGTGGGAAGTATGTGGGCTTGAGACCTCTGTTCCTCCAGTTAATTTGTGTTAGGATAGACAGGAGGGTGTGAATGCCTCAACTGTGTGAGCTTATCTATTCCAGTATTTGTGATATATCCCCATTTTCATGGCTTTAAACATCCCCTTTGTCAGGCTTGGTCCACATTTATTGCACTAAGGAGTTCTGTATATACCTCTCGACTGATCAGATTGTTTCAGACTGTCCACGTTTATTGCTCATATTTCTGCTGTATTCCACAGGATCATTACTGTGATTCAGGTGGTACTTCACTATGATGATTTTATAATGTCTGTCAGTAACTGATGGCTTACATGTCAGTTTCTGAAGATCCTTCATTCACAGCATGTATGTTGACACAACTCTTGTCACTGTAGCAACATTCTACATTTATAACTGCAATACTTACATTACGTTCCCTTGCACTAAGAGGTTGAGAGTTATGGTGCTGAGGTATGACTCCACTACATGTTATGGGCATATGTTATTCATATATATATATATATATATATATATATATATATATATATATATATATATATATGTGTGTGTGTGTGTGTGTGTGTGTGTGTATGTATAACTATATATATATACATATATATATATATATATATATATATATATATATATATATATCCTTGTTATGTGTAAACATGGGTTTTGTATATACCTTATCAGATGTATCCTACCATATTTATCTGATATGTGTATATTTAGATATAAAAACATGACAGATTCAACACTATTTTCACTAACAAGTAGTTAACAACTGTAGTAGTCAAAGCAGTTGTTCACTACTATTCAGTACGTGCACTGAATGATATAAATTTTTACAGCTCAGATTAGTGGATAAGTGCTGTGACTATAGTCAGAGGGTCCTGGGTTCAAGACCTGCAAGGGCTTTTTATTTTGTTGCTAGGCAGAGCAAGGACTGTTGGATACAGAGTGGTTAAGACAGTTATGAGCAGCTGTAAGTGTGTTTGCACAGTTTGCACAATGGTAAGCGGTGCAAACGTATGGTTAAATGAATATGCGCTTACACCGTGTAGGCTTCGCTTACCAGTGCGCAAATCTGCTTAGCATTTACATTTAAGCAATGCTTATACCTGCTAAGCATAGCTCAGCCCTTGTAACCAGTAATCACATTCCAGTCTGATAAAATAACAGGGTAATGACATCTTTAATAAGTGTATTTAATTCCATGTACATAACATGATTCTATGTGCTGTCATTACAGTAGCAAGGGGTGTGAGTATACTGTATGGGACACCTGAGTATACATGGGTAGTAGCACAATCTTTTCTCTTTGTATGTGTTTCCTACTTGGGTAGTATTCCAGGTTATATGCAGTCACACTTGCATGTATTGTATCATTATGTTACTACATTTAACAGTGCTTTTCCAAGTAAGAGTAGATTGCAGATTGTAGTACTGGAACTATACACCCCTGCATGCAAAGCTGGACTTTGAGTACTGACTATTGTGTTGTTGGTGTTTGAGCTGTATGTTTTAAATATCTCCTATTGGATATTGATCTGGTATGTTGATATTAACTGTAGACTACTATGTTTTTAGGACATGTCATTGAGGACTGCTGTCATGTAGTAATGGCATACCTATCAGTTTCAGACATCTATCTGTCAAAATATTCATCCTAATGCATAAACTGTTGGCTAGCTAATTTCTGTCTGTCCTCTGTACAGATATGCAGATGTCAGGTATTCATTTTGGCTGCTTACAGGCAATGTCTGATTGACTGACACTGACATGTCTGCCCAGCTATGTTATGAATGCCACAGCTAGGAAACCCCAATTTGTATACACCAAATGCCATGGATACCTCAACCAGACTACCACAGTCAATAGAATATGTTTGGGTATAGATCTCTCACCCAGAAACTGGCCATGTTATGCAATATATGTTGCATACATGTCAATTGGAGCACCTCACCGGCCCTCTTTAAGATGAGTGGATGTTGAATTTAACTGTCACCCTGGGGATCACTCAAGTGGCATCAGTTGATAGATGACCTGCTGACAAATGTCAGGTGGCATGATACCAGTGTACTCACATGCCCTACTCTTCTCATCTCTCCATGGACATTAGCCTGGCACACACCTAGGAACACCTGCACCTATGGACCTCAGTACTGGAAAATTTGTCTGTGTGCATTACTGAGTATAACAGTGTCTGTGTGTTTGTAAACTTGTAATTGCAAATACTCTGAGGGCTTTCTCACCCACTACACTTGCCATTGCAATACTTAGAAAGAGCTGCTGCTGTAAATCACATTAAATGTACCTTGTGACACTCTTCACCCTAAGGGGTACCTGGAGCATGCAGTACCAGCATAACACTGATCTACACATGGGTAACTAGGCGTGGGTTACCCTTTGAGTCCTGGCAAATGTGAGTGTGTGTGTGTGTGTGTGTGTGTGTGTGTGTGTGTGTGTGTGTGTGTGTGTGTGTGTGTGTGTGTGTGTGTGCGTGTGTGTATGTGTGTGCAATTGTGTGTGTGTATGTGTGTGCAGTTGTGTGTGAGTGCACATATTTGTAGGAGACAGCATTCTGAGGCCACATTCTCCAAATACACTAAACCTTACCATACATTATAAGGGGTGGTGATGTTGTTGACATTAGGAGAGCCATGACAAAACTCTCATCCTACTATCCCTGTGGCATGTGCAATAAATGCATATCCCTGTAGTAGCAATAATTAGATAGACAAAGGTTTGTATTGCATTACTGGTCAATGTGCGATTGAGGGTATGTCAGAGCATTATCATGGGTTTCAGTGAGTACAGTATCCAATGTGGGGTGGGGGTGCTGGGTATACTGTCTTTACACCATGGCACCCCCAGTACGTGTCCCAAGGTCCACTGTATGAGGACTGCCATCATCATCAACCATACAGGTAACTGATGACACTATCCAGCCCAATGATACATGTGCTGTGTGCAAAAACTCTGTAACTGTATGGACTCACTGACAAGGTAGTCAGCACTGCTAAGCCCAGGTCTGTCAAATGTGTCTATGACTGTATCTGTTTGTCAATGTGTATATATGACTGTATGTTATACTAATTATTGTCCATTAGCACCCAGTACATCCTCCATTACCGTGGTGTACACGGCCTAGTGATGTTGTTCACTTTACAGGAAGCTCGGGACACACCTCACCCTACAAGCTCTGTGGTGTGTGCGATTAAGGCTAAACACATTAGTAGCAATAAGTACCTAGGTAAGGGTTCTACTCTCAGTCTTGCCAAGTAAGTGTGTGTGCATGTGAAAGGCTCTACTTCAGTTTGCAGACTACATTTTCCAGGAGATTATTTGTCCGAGAACTAACTGGCAAAAGGTAACATTTCAAAGCAATCATCTTGTGGAAATTCATTTCATCAAAACTAGTAGTGTATGTATAAATGCCCTCTTCCCCACTGTACAGCTGTACAGCAATACTGGAGTTGGTATATATAGTTGGGTGTGGTTGTTGTGGGCACAGCCACTTACATTGGGGTTATTGTTGTGCATATCCCCCCACTTAGTATGCTGTTATACTGTACAGTTTATGTTAAAAGGTTAAGTAGTTGTTAATCACACTATGTGTGGTTCTACACATTCACACACCCTCCAAAGTTTGGGGCTGTACCCCCCCATAACAGCACACCTATGCTTGCCACCTCCAGGATTGCACTACATTGGGGAAGAGGACATATACCCTGCCAGTACCATTTTCAATTACATTAAACTGGTGGAATGATTATTTATTGATGTGTTTTGGCAATTTGGTCTTGGTGGAATTACATAGGCCAAAATGAGTTATCTGCAAAATGAAGTACATCCATGTTAACAGTACTCTCTGTGTATTGCATCAACACAAAAGCCTCTGTGTGTGTGTGATTCACAAACATGTGGTGTGTGCCACTCTGTACACTTACCATTGTCCACTGTAGAAGAGCTGCTTACATCTGCCACCATTCACTCACCTGTATACACCCCTCAGACCTATCAGCCATGTGGCACATGCAGTAACTGTGATACAGACCTGTTACTTGTGTTCAGCTGTATTCAGGATATGATACAGTCAATGTGTCACCACAGTACCACACCCCTTTTAGGAAAGGACAGCAGACCGACATCCTCCTGACACACAGACACCTAGAACACAAACAGAATATATTATGGGGACCACAATCAGTGTTAATAACAGCTATAATGCATCATGGCTGGACAGCTACATGCCCTGCTGTGTAAGCATTAAGCATTCCAGCTGACAACATGTTAAACAGCATTACATTGCTAATCTTTAGTACATTCACTCTGTGCATCAGAACAATATTAGCATGTCCCTGCATCGATGGTATGGATGACAGGGATGTGGCACAGGTATCATCATATGCACAGGATGTAGTGTGGGTTTGCCAGAGCCCTAGGCTGAGCCATTTAGTTGACATCATGCGTGTGGGTTAGGGGGTCTTTATTAAATGGCCTGTGCAGATGTGATGTGTGTAAGTATAGAGGTGCCCTTCCTGTGTTAGTGATGTGTGTGTGTGTGTGTGTGTGTGTGTGTGTGTGTGTGTGTGTGTGTGTGTGTGTGTGTGTGTGTGCGTGTGTGTTTGTGTGTGTGCACACAGTTCTGCCATGTGGCAGCCCTATACAGGTGTATGTTGGACAGCTGCAAACCATACATGGCAGGGTGTACAGTTCACCGTGTCTGTTACGGACAAAGGAACTGCACCTGCCAGAGGTTGCACAGGCACTACCAGGCAGAAACCCAGATATGGTACTCTCCCCTGACCATGACAATTGTCCGCTGGATCCGCGTCTCTGTTGGGACTGGCCAGGACCACGTGAATGTGGTCTGCTGCATTGTGGTGTAGACAGGACCCCCTGCAGTGCTAGTGCTGGGACTACCACTACAGGAGTAGATGTGAGATGGTGCATGTCCACATAGACCTCCACATGTTGGTGTTGCTGACCTACATCCATGTGGCTGATGCCCTTCTCCCACAACATGCTGTACCACAGACACCACATGGTCAAGGATTCCCACCATCTCACCCAACAGTCTCTTCATTACCTCTGCAAAATAACAGTGGGCATCTGCAAGATCACGGATGTAGTCACATACAGCAGGAAGAGTAGCCCTCTGCAGCATTAGACTATCTCTGGTGTAACAATTTATATGTGTCTGTGCTTCCTTGATGGCCCAAAACATCCATCTGGTGACAACTGCTGTGGAACTTCTGCCAGGGGCATGATGGCCAGCAGCCCTCCTATGAGCACCCCTGTACATCTGCCTGTGTGGGACCTCACTGGTCATCTGGCTATGGCTGCTGTGTACAGATGCACTTGCCATAGTCACCACACTTTCCTGTCCAATGCCACCACCTGCCAACTGACCCTCATCTACGGCCACTTGTGATGGGGTATGTATGGCCATTGTGACTGTGTGTGGGGATGGTGTGGATAAAAGTAGGATGGCAACCAATGGCACAGATTCAGCCCCTGACAACCTTATCTGTGCCTTACTAAGCCTATAATCATTGTCAGAGTATGGGCACTAACATCAGTTTGCCTGCAGGAGGGTCCCTGACACACCTTGCCACCTACAAGGGGCAGACAAGAAATATAAATTAAGACCTGTACATTATGGTTTACTTCTACACACACACACACACACACACACACACACACACACACACACACACACACACACACACACACACACACACACACTTACAGGTGAGGTGGCACAAAGATATTTCACAGACCCCTCATTACCCAACAGTCAACATGCATGACATATGGAAGTCAACAGCATGCACTGCAGCTATACTCAATAATTGTTACCAACATTATACATCTCTGTGATGCATGAGTTGTGTTAGTAGGTGATTCCCTTTCCCCAGAACACACTACACCCATATACACAGTATTACTGTGCACCTGTACAGCACATTGGCATGTACTGTGCACCATACCTCACAAGTTTACAAACCATTGCTGAATGTGTATATGTGTAGCAGCAATGTTTGCTCTGTTGCTCACAGCCCCTATGTGTTTGTCTGACACTACCTGGGATGATATGAGGACTGATGTCAATAATTAATGCCTTACCTTTGCTTTGCAGATCTCATCATCAGCAGTGCATGTATGTGCAATAAAATCTGGTTACACTGACAATCTTCAAAGCTTAACGTGGATATGAGGAGCATACACACCCTTGTTGACATGCCAGCCTCTTCTATGGTATGCAATGGGGCCACAATACTGCATTTGTTAACATTACATACACCTGATATGTGACATATGACCTGTGCAATTTAATGCAGTATCCAACAAATGTCTTAGTCATGCAGATGCAGAATGAGATGCATACAATACGTGGGTTGCATAAGTATGCACACCCTTAACACGATGGTTTGTTGAATCACCTGTTAAGTGAACTACAGCAGTCACTATTCCTGTAAGGTGCATGCTACCATGGCCCATCTTCACTTGCCAGTATTTGGTCAGTCTGCCCTACACAGGTCCCCCAACTCTGCCAGATTGCAAGGTCAGCAAATGTGCACAGCCCTTGGAGGTCACACAGTGGCTTCACTATTGCTGTAGAGCCTGGGTTATGTCTGGAACAATTCATAACCTTGTCTGTGTTCAGATACAGTAATTCTTAGCTATCTTTGGATGTATGCTTTAGTTCACTGTTGTGTTTCAAGCTGACACCCCTCCCCATCCTCAGCTTTATTGCAGATGTCTGACAACTATGGGCCACACATGAGTGTTATTTTGCACTGTTCCAATTTTCAAACACCATGTCTAACAGCCTAGTTCCAGCTAATGAACAGCAACCCTAAAGGTGTACACTGGCACCAGCAAGCTAAAAATTGGGGATGGTGGCCCTGAGGTGGAGTGAGGTGTTGCTTGTGCAACACACATATCTTTATGAATACTGTCTGTAGGTTTGAACCTTAGTCTCATGACACCATTACACATTGCAACACATACCTTTGCTTATGCTACCAGTACAGAGCCCTGGATGATGTTTCCTGTGAAACAGCTCTTCCATCTGATTACCCTAATCCATAGGCCACACTTATGCAGAATCCATGTGATTGACAACACAGGTACTGCACAGGCAGTACTTGCTAGATATTCCTGCAAATCCCTCAGTGTTGCTGCATATTTCTGGGCAGCCTCCATGACCAGTGTGCAACATGTTTTGTCATCTGTTTTGGATGGGCATCTGTTTATTTTCTACATCAATGTTGTCCCATAGTTCATACACACATAGATGATTGCACTGTTTGCCATGGTATATGCAATGTTGAGGTAAGGCTACTTTTCCCACTCTTGAGTGCTACCTTTTGGATATGTGATCCATTTCATGGTTTGTAAGATGTATGCAAGCCATGGCTCCCTCTGTTGTAGGTGAGTGGACAAATGTCATGAACATACTTCTTGGACAGCAGACTATTACTTGTTGTGACATTGAGGCCCTGTACTTGATGGCAGGTGTGTACTCAAGAAGAGTGAATGCTGTTAGTACATCACAAGCTGTTTCCACAATATGTTATTTGGAGTGTGTGCACACATATGCTTCCAGTGTTTGGTAAGGTTTGTATTCCCCATATTTGTTGTCCTAACATATGATTCCATATCACACATTAATTGCTCATGTTAGGATCACATTGCAGGTTGTAAAAGGTGTGGAATGTGCTATTGTGGTCTGTCGTTGTTTATATCAGGAACAGTTGTCATTGTAATAGTGGTATATACACTGTTGTATCCACTGTACAAGGATAATGTTTCAGACATGTCCCTACTGTAGGCTATTTGTCCCACCATTATGTTCATCTCTGTCCACACATCTTGCACTGACAGGTTGTTAGGTATACTGCAGGAATCTTACATACCCTTCAGATATGCCACCATGGTGACCACTGTGATGCTTTGCAGTTAACACAAACAAAAATGAACATGTGCATCATGCATTACGGTTAGGTGTGTTAAATGTGTGCATGGCAAATAGCATGACCATAATATGGCTGGTGTATTGGCAAACCTGAACAAAACAGCTCCATATTCACCAGCTACAGGCTGTTGCCCCAGTTGTATACCAGAGGGGCCTAAATAGTTGTGTGGGAGAAGTAATGTCAGTAGCCATACATGTGGCATTGGTACAGGGTGGAAGCAGCATTTCAGCACATTGACAGTACAAACCCACAATACTAAGGATTATGCACATCTATTCATTACTACACTCCAGCAACAGACTATCTTATCTGACATATGCATGTAGATACTTTACAGATAAGCAACAGTGGTCTAGTAATGTGCTCTGTGGCTTTACCTGCATGCTCCTCATCCATTGTGTGGGTGGCACCCACCTCCACAATACTGTCTTCAGCCTGCTGGTTTGCTTGGTGGGCAGGTGCCCCAAGGCTGGCGAGGAGTTCTTCATCATGTGTTAGTGGGGGGTGGATGGCATGACCCCCACCTGTGGCTAGCTGGTCCCTCCTAACAGCAGCAGCACATTGACAGGCATGGCTGTGATGTTCCCATGCCCCATGGAGACTTGCTGTTGCCATCAGTCGGCATTATGTACATGCTCACCGTTGATGCGGGCAGGAGTGTGGTTGATGTGCATATCCCCCTGTACAAATGTTGCAGACAGGGTGGCACTGTTCCCACCTATCCTGTCTGATGCAGGTTGCCTGTATCCATGGCATGTGTGTATGAGGTGTACTTTACCCCCAGTACAGGTTGACTTGTGTTACTGCCTCTGAGACTGCGCACATATGTGGAGACATGGTTGCAATTAGCCTTGGTGATTTGGATATGTCTGATTTCTAGTCATAGTTAGTCTTACAGGAAGTCACCTGTGAACTTACATACTTGCTCAGATAGAGGTGCACTTGCTTTCAAGTTGTGGTCTGCACCTATGTGTCCCTGTAAAGCCATTATAGAAACCTGTTATGTGCTTTGTGTCTTGCTGCTGTCCACCAAGGGGGATTACTCTATCGTTGGTGGAGGCTGCTTGTACAGGTCAGGTACTGCTGATTCCATATAGCTACAGTGGATATAAAGTGTCCACACCCCTGTTACAATGCATGGTTTCTGCAATTAAAACATTACTCCACAAAAGCACATGTCAACACAATCCCCACCTGTGATGTGACATATAGCCTGCTCAGTTCAATATGGAGCATAACAACCTGTCCTGTGAAAACATATGGGAATTAATACTCAGTACATTAAGCCAGGTGAATGTGTGTGCACACCCTTACACTGATATGTTGTGTAAACACCTGCTGAGATGATTACAGCTTCCATTTGTCTTGGTTTGTACTGTAACATCATATCACATCTTCACTTGACAATGGTTGCTCACCTTCTGTGAAACAGCTTTGTTTCTTTTTCAATAGAATTGTACAGGTTATGAGTCACATTTCAGGTGAAAAATGTTTTAACATGACTTTCTGTGGTCTCATTGGCATACAGCACACCGACCTGGCATTCCAACATGGGTGTGTACACTTTGATATCCAGTGTATATGGGTGTTGATATAGCTGTTAGTAGTAGGCATAGACAGTGAGTCATAACACAGTTGTACACTTCTCTGATTACTACCTGATAATCATGCCTACTGTATTACCCATATCAGTGGCATGGCAATGCAACAATCAGTAGCAGTACACATTTTATTTTGTTGCATGCAGTGATATTACACACGTGCAACATGCACATCCTATTTTCCAGACTGCTTGTGACCCATGTTATTACTTCTTTGCCTTTCAGCTGAATATATGCATACATACACATGCTCAGGAGATACCTGGTATACATTTGTGTTCTATGTCAGTATGGCACACTGTATTTACAGTCTTGCAGCTCAATCATACGTCTCAACCTGTTATACCAGGATGTCTGGGCATTGGTCCACATCACTGCGTGACAACAGAGAAATCAATTTTGATAAAATATTAATATAGCTGACATAACACAAGTATATGTGTATGTGACTACAGATATCTGTCACAACTGTGAACATGGTCCAGCAGAGCACTGCACGGTTGAATGTTAATTCAATATATGACATGTAGTTTAAAACACACATCTGAAACAGTGCTTTACTATGCTCATGCTCTATATAGGTATCCTAGAGTTACAATACAAACATGTATAATACACATATTCACAGATAACATATGGATATGGGCAACATCCCAGTAACTGGCCTAGCAGTGACACAGACATGATTGTTTGACAGACACTCTAGTGGTTGCCATATGTGAGCTGTCCATTTCCATGGTGTGTCAGGCTCCTCATCCATAACCTGACCTATCCACCTCTTAGAGCATCACATGTGGACAAAGCCTAACATTAAGGGGGGGTATATAGGGACAGATCATAGATATGCCTATTACAAACCTGTGAAGTTTGTATCATGATACATTTTGAATTACCATGACTGTTCTGAAGGTGGTGGGGTCTGAAACTCATGTGTCTGTCATTACTTCATTGCTTCCATTTACAGCTATTTGCCAGACTAATATAGATGTTTGGAGGAACAGAACAAAGTCTATGATGGTTAAATCTTGACATTCTGTGAAGATCTGCACAATTGATAGGTATGGCCCACTGCAGATAGAGCCAGATGCTATGTCCAAAGCAGTTGTTCAGCAGGACATCATTACAGCAAGTATTGATGGCACGTATAAATCTTTCATAATCATCTATCCCATTATTCCAGACCAAGTACTATATTCAATTACATGCTTATATGTTTCACATACCTGGTTTATTTTTGTGTTCCTTTTGTGTACAAGTTGTCTGCTTGTTTCTTATTTTTTTTTAGTTTTTGTTTATGTTGTTTCTAATTGTTTTTTGTCTCTTTCTCTCTCTCTCTTTCTCTGTCTCTCCACTACTGGGATCAAGCTGGTTTGAACAGGTTGCAGCCTGACTTTTGTAGGTGATGCTCATGTTCAGGTGATGGTCTCTGCACCAATTGCTGTTCTCCACTTGCTAATTGCATGCAGGCAGTTGTGTAGTTCTTCCAATAGCCAATGTCATAGCAACACACTACTATAAATAACTACATCATGTGGGCATTGTCCCTTTACCGTACCTGTATGGAAGACATCCTTCATGTGTGGACAGCAGTGTTACAGACAGATGGTAGGAAAATCTCTTACAAGAAGACTTGTGGACATAGGCAAACTACATGTTTGTATAAGATTCCAGGCCTAGGGACAGTGTGTGAGTATTGCTTTTATATGCATTGAATACTACTAATTTTACAGGGTTTGTGTGTATATGCTTGTTTTGCATGGAATGCAGTCTGTCTACATAGCTCTCAACTGTGGGGCTATCCACATGATGGCCAGATGTTTGGCTATGTGTTTTCTGTTCCCCACGCAGGTCTTGTCCTTGACAAATCAGTGGTATTCTCTCTGTTGATTGCTATCAATACATGGCAACATCCATTTGTGTTTCTGTCTTCATATTCCTCAGTATGGGTATATTGCAACCAATCCTGTAACACCAGCGACTTTCACAGTGTATGACAGCAATATTTCAAATATGGCCCTGTGTTTCAGCCTCTGTCCTCCACTTATACACCAGGCTAATGATAGGTTCATTATTTAGTGCTGACATTCCTGCTATCATTCCAGTGATGTTGTGGACTCCCACACAAGTTGTGGGGTAGGGTCCATATATATGAGGGCTGGACAACATGTGTGACACTGTACAGTCAAGAGGTCAGTGTATAGAGAACACATTTATATGCCCTTGTAAGACATTTTATGGGGGGATGGTATTAAATGTTTTAATCTAGGCTATTAGAACATGTGAGGTATCTGTAATAAGAAACATAAAGGTATATGGCTCTACATTTTCATGCATTTCACCATGGGGACAGTGGTAGGCTACAGCTTACTGTTTTGCACACAGTTCTGTTTGTCAGTGTGATAGTACCATTTTACGTTAAGCATTGCTATGTAATGGATACATTTGCATTGTGACAATAGATACTTTTCCCCCTAGGGGGTTAACTACAGAGTGTAATTGGAGGCTGTTGAACTACATCTGTAATTAAGTGTTGATTGATTCTTGTCTTGAAGGCAAGTGTGTTTTTTACTGTTGTCCTACCTGACGGCTTTAGCCTAGACAGCAAAGTATCTTATATTTGCAGATTACTGTATCATATGTTTTCTTTGAGAGTTGCAGTAATCAGTTATTATGCATTTCAAACACCTAAATGCTATAATAAATGGCATAAACAACTGAAATAGTACACAAATAATAATTTATATTTATGAAAATGTGTGGTGCCATGTCCTTTGCATTGTGTATGGGTATATGTTTTCATGCAATAATTCTCATTTGTAGGAAAGAATCAGACTCTAGCCATTTGAAAATGTGGCAACTGTAGGAATAATGGCTGTTTGATATTCTGTGCACCCTCTATATATACTCTCTTTATATATATATATATATATATATATATATATATATATATATATATATATATTTATATATTTATATATTTATATATTTGTATGTATAATTAGAATGTTTAGTGCTTCCACATTGTACATTCCCTATGGTAGGTTGACTGTTCTGGATGATATCTTAGAGAAATCATCCCAACATCTTATGGCTTGGTGGTAATTTGTTGTGGCTATGGTATGCAGAGTCCTGGGTTCAAGTATTGCAAGGGCTGGTTATTTTGCTGCAAGGCAGAACACTTCAGGTGTGGAGGAAGGGATAAAGGCAATAATTACAAGACGTCCCTAGTTTGGGCCCTTTAACCCCCATTTACACTTCCTTTGGTCAGATGTTTTGAAGTGAGAGGTTCAGAGTGTGGAGCCGATGTCCGAATGCACTACATACATACACACACACACACATATAGATATATATATATATATATATATATATAAATATATATATATATATATATATATACGCACACACAAACACACACACACACACACACACACACACACACATATATATATATATATATATGTGTGCATACACACACACACACACACACACACACACATATATGTATATATATATATATATGGGTTCACTTTATAACATCGAAATACTGAAATGTCGAATATATATATATGTGTGTGTGTGTGTGTGTGTGTGTGTGTGTGTGTGTGTGTGTGTATATATATATATATATATATATATATATATATATATATGTAGGGGGTGCCTCGTCACTCTACATATCCTCCTCTGGTTACAAGTGCACGTGTTACCTTTATTTTGACAATTTATCTAGATGGAAAGAAAACCCCACCTCTAATCATTAGTAAGGGCAAGAAAGATAAGACTGAACGTGTTTCAGGCATTTACATTCTTGAAACCAAAAAAGCCTGGTGCACACAAGCAGTTATAAGGAAGTGGGTCGATGTAATGCTGCCACTTGTTTTGCGATGTGGTGAAAGAAGTATGCTAGTCTGGGATTCAGCCAGCACTCACCACTCTAAAGGCATGAAGAAATTTCTTGCACGGAGAATAATCAAATAATGATTCCTACAGGGTATGACTGCCTATCTCCAGACTCCTGATATTGCAATAAACAAACCATTCAAGGACCATTTGCACATGGAACTCAATGACTATATTGAAAATAGAACGGAGAGAAATCAGTATGGAAACTTTGTAAAGCCTAGCCTGCAAGAGGTCATGACTGGAAGACATGAAAAATTCATGGGATAAAATCACTGACAGCTGTGTTGCCAGTGCACTACAAGCAGGCTACTTAGACAAACGGTGCTCATTTAAGGAAAGCTCTATTGCTAGGCATGACAGATTGAGGCCAATGTTTCTACAGGAAATGGAGTCACAAGAAATTCAGGCCAGAATTTGGGGGGGTGGAGACTTATGACAATGTTCCAGAAGAAGATGACATGACTGTATTTGAATAACTTTTCCATTATCAGGGCAACAGAATGGATTGCTTCTGCTTTCAGTTTTATTTCCCTCCTCCAATACACATGTATTGAGATTTTTCTGTACTTTCTGTTAAGCATGAAATATTGCACTTTTAAAGCCAAGGTGTAGATATTCTGAAGCTGAAATGTTTGTTGCACTGTTTATGTAGAATTCTCACACAACTCTTAATGTGTTACTTAGAACTGTTGCCCAATAATAGAGAAGTACCAAATAAATGTCAATTTATGTACATGAATAAATGTCGATTTTTTATACATAAATAAATGTAGATTGTTGTATGGGGGGGGGGGTAAATAAGACATCCCCTGATAATAAGCCCTAATGCATATTTTGGCGGGGTATAATACCTGGTCTTATTTTCAGGGAAGTGCGGTAGTTGGGTTTTACCAAACAATGCAAAACAAAACCAGAGAACAGAAAACCAAATTAAGTGGGGGGGGGGGGTTACACCCCCCCCGCACACCTCCTAACTATATATATTAACACCAGGATCGCACTACAGAGTGGAAAATTACATATACCTTTGACTTGCCTTAGAGTACTACTTGTCAGTGAAATTAATTTTAGGTGATTTGGTCTCAATGAAATGGTTGTCAGTGAAATAATGGTCTTTCAGTGAAGTGACATGAATCCATATATATATATATATATATATATATATATATATATATATATATATGTATATATATATATATATATATATATATATATATATATAGACACAAATACATATATGAATATATTTCCCCTACTGTTGAATAACTGTGCTGCATGATATGTTTGAGAAAACATCAAGCATATCTGCAGCTCAGATGGTTTAGTGGTAAATTGCTGTGGCTATATTGTGCAGAGTCCTGGGTTCAAGACTTGCAAGGGTTGATTAGCTTGTTGCTGGCCAGACTAGTGACTGTTTGATACAGAGTGATTAAGGCACTTTTAATCAGTTGTAAGCAGGTTTGCATGGCAGTAAGCAATGCTAACTTCTGGTTAAATATGCTTAGAGACAGTTAGCCTTAAAAGTGCTTAATCTGTGTAGGCATTGCTTAGCACCATGCAAACAGGCTTATTCCCACTTACTACTGCTTAAAGGAGCTTACTCTCACTTACCCGCATATTAATTTCTTTAAAAGAAAAGAAAAAATGGGGTGATAGGAAAGTGGTGAAAAAGGGGGCATGCAGAGGAAAAGACAATAAGGAAAGTAGCTAGGAATGTGCAGGATGAGTGTAAGGAAGGTCCATAGCTGTCCATTTCTTCTACAGCAACAGCTGTGCATATATACTGGATTTGGAGGTATATTTGGACACTCAAGCCCTTGATAGAGGGGTGAGGACAACAATAATGTGTTGTGAAGCCAATTAGACTGGATTACATGTGTCCAGTGGACACGTGTGTGTGCAATGGACAGCTATGTATGGGGCAAATTTTTTTTAAGGTGAGAGTGGGATGTTGGGGAAAGATAATAGATATATTTGGAGAGGTAGGTTGGGTAGGTAGACAGACACGACAGCATACTGAGATGGTATATGACACATGTGGGGGGTAAAGCACCTTGGATGAGGAGGGATGTTTGGAAATCAGAAGTCCATGAGCCCCCTAATGGAAACAGTGAGACTGAGTTCCCTACGCATGGGCAGTCACCACTGCACCTTCATGGCCCCGAAGGTAGCTGTGCTGGGGGTGGAGCAGGATGGGCAGGCTGACCCTCTAATTGCACCACACGACCATCAAGCTGGCATAGCAGATCTCCAAACTCCTTTCGGAGCTCGCTACGCACCAATCCCCAGACCTGGCTTCAGGTGACAGTATCCTGTCTGCACCCGCTCCCTGGGGGGGCAAGCCCCATCCCCTGAGGCAGTTCCACCCAAAGGTCATGCAGGACCAGTGGACAAGGAGGTCCTGGGGTGGGACCCAGATGTGATGGGGCCCAGTGCCACGGCCAGATGAGGTGGAAGAGGTGGGTCCGCTAGGACCAGCCTTCCAAATGTGCTATGGTGTTGCTGTTTTAGAACATATATGGGTTAGTAATAGTCAGCATAATCCAGGATTAGTTATAACAACATGCACTGATATTCCCATTAACCCAAAACAACAGATTTGGAACAGTTGCATAGCAAACAGAACACATGCATATATGGAACCACAGTGGCCATTACAACAGCATGCAGGTTACACTGATAGCAAGAGGCCACCAATTATAGTATTTCAATATGGAACATTAATAAAAACACATTTCAGTATTTGTTGAACAATAGTACATATGTCCCAACAGTAGGTGTGGTGTAAAACATGCTCATTGATTTGTGTGTTTAGATTATTTTTGCAGGTATGGTGGGGGGGAGAGATGTCAATTAACAACTTGTATATCCTTGCAGTGTTCACAATGTTAATAATCATTGTTCTTATCATTACTCTACAGGTATTATTACAATACCCTAAGGCCTTGGTTTGGGCAGGGGTATGTTTGTACACAGTGCATACTTCAACTGTCTTATAGCTGCATTCTACTTTGCTTACCTGGTAGACCTGTGGGGGGAATGTTTGCTAACACTACCTGTTTCTACACATATTCTCAGATTCCTAGTTAAAATTATGCATACAACTTACTACCACTCCCAGGATTTGAACCAGGGCTGTGTCTGCTAGAAATGCAACAATATGTGTTTTATTAGAGTGAGCTATTTAGACACTGCTGTTTTGTTCTTCAGTGTTTTCTGTCTAAGTCTCTTTCTTGGTTGTACAATCTGACCTTGTAATTACAACATTCTTATACAGACATTCCTAGACATATTTTTTTATGTAGCACAGTGTGATAAGCAGTGGTTAACACAACAGTAAAATTCAGCTATCAGATCCTGATGAACGCAATATGTCAGGCAATACAATACCAGAGTAAACACAACCAGTCCAGGATTTCGAACTTTATTGCCAAGCTGTAATTTAAATAGAGAAACATTTAGGCATACCTATCCATCATATATACAGCCTGGACTTTGGTAAACAGTTATTTATATGAATACTTGCGCACTGCTGGGACATCTCCCCTGTCTTTTGCTTCTTGGACTCACTGTTTCAAGAGCTCCCTCTTCCTCCGTCTCAAGTCAGAATAATGGTGCTGGATCTGCTCACCAGTCCGAGGGATACCAGTGGCACTGATGAGATCATGGGTGAGACTTTCCCAGGCTTCCATTTTATACTGTGAGCCCTGGTACTGGTCCTTCAGCAGTGTCACATCATGTTTGTTTACCAGGAGTCCTACCATGACCTTGGACTCCTGTATGCCCCAACACTGCACCCAAAAGCGCATGCCCTCTCCAACACCTGCCATACTGCCTACAATGGAGAGCTACAACCAGTTATGACCTGTATTCCCACCTGTGGGGTTTAAATATGGCCAATTTCCAACCCTTTGCCATGATTGGATGGTTTTGAAAATGCTGAGCTAAGCTAAGCTATGGGCAAGCCTGCTTAGCGAAGGTTGGCAGTGCTTAAAGGGGCAGGTTCAACATTGCTTACCAATGGGCAAATCCACTTAGTTGGGCTATTCCTTGCTTAGTATTCATATGCACACAATGCTTACACCTGTTCAGCATAGCTGTGCAATACTTAGCCTTACTTATGTTTTATTATACTGCTCTAACACCTGTATGGGATTGATTCATTATTCATTACATGATGCAGATTTATTTACCTTCCCTGACATCCCCAATGGGCTGTAATTCATTTATTCTTGTGTGACTATACTATATGGGGCACTTGTGTTTATATGGGGGTTTCACTACTTTATTACACTGACACCTCACATCTTGGTCTAATACACTACTCTGGTTCAGAAAAATAAGCTACTTCCTACATAAATATACAAATACATTACAATTGTAATTTTGACACATACAAAATAGAAATAAAAAGTGAGGCTCAGACCGTGAATGACTACATGCAAGGCATATGCTTTAACTGCTACACTATTGCACTTATGCTTATGCTGGAAGTCTATTGCTTTTTAATTTATCCTGCCATTTCAGGTCGGCTAAGCATAGCTAAGCAATGGGCCAACCTGCTCAGCTACACTTAAACTTCAGGTATCGGTTTTGCAGCTGTTTCCACTGGTTGTGTTTTGAACGATATCCCGAGTGGTTCATTCATTGTGTATAAAGAAGGTACTGTAAATTCTATCAATAAGAATCAAAGAAGAACAATGTTGAATACTACTAATGATGAAGAGTTATTGAGGGGGTGTTTAGCCCCGCCTGTTAATTCATTTTCTCTTGAGGGCCATGTTGTACCGGAATCAAGCACTAGCTTTGTTTACAATATGCAAGAGAGGTTTAACTGCTTAGAGAAAGATTTGCTGTCCCTAAAACGTCTTCAGTGGGATAACTTATTTTTCGAAAATTGTTTAAAAGTGCAACAAGTCTCCAGAGGACTGAGAATAAAAAATTTGCCAGCGGGTAGAGATTTACACAAGGAATTTACTGATAAATGGCTTGATATTAATCAAAGGGCGGGACTTCAATATATAGAAATGTTGCGTGATGCCAATATGAGTAAAATAGAAGATATAACCACTAAAGTCAAAACGAATTATGATATGCTTAAAGACAATACTTCCAGGGACAATTTCAATAGTAAAATGGTCCTTATCCAAGAAAATTTACATAAATTAAATGAGGAGTTGTGTCAAAGGAAAACCAAAAAGGTTTATAGAGATAGAAATGAATACGCAAATGGCATTGCTACAGCATATGGGTTATGGTTGGAAGCTAATGCCAGCAATATTACACACAAAGATGCTAGTGCAAGTGCTGTCAGTTTAGAAGAAGAAGTTAACACTGTAAGGAGGTTGGAAAGACTGGGCAGTAAGAATAATATGCAAGTTGTTGTGGCTGATGTTCATTTCAATGCTACAGGGGAAAGTAAACAACAAGCAAATGAACCAGCAGTGAGACCCAAAGTTAAGGATACCAGTAAAACTAAAACAAACAGTGAGGAAGCACATCTAAAAGGAACTTTGAGAGATGAAAGCAAACAAATTATAGAGGTATATCAAAGAATAGATAATCAAAGAAGAACATGGGCCCAAGTGACAGCAGATGGTCATAATGAAAAAATAAACTATAAAAAACAACAGCCACAAAAAAACTGGGGTGGCAGGAAAGGTCCAAGAAAGAACTGGAACTACCAACAAAAACAATGGAAGACGTAAACAGTGTGAACTTTAAAATTATTAACTTATGTAGCAAGAATATTTCTTATGATGACTGCTGTGTACTGACAAAGGGGTGGAATTTTGCCCCGGCACAAAGGGCAAATAAATTAGTGATGATCAATGAGTTAAGAGATTATATGAGGAAATTAAACCTCAAATTAATATTTGGAAATCAAAAACAAAATAACTGTGAATTTTATAAACCTAGCAGTTATAATCCACCTTTATCTAAAGAACTGGAAATGTTTCTTAATATGTGTGAAATGCAGATGCTCGAAATGTTAGAAAATGATACCAACTTTAAATATTATAATTTAACTAAAAAAGAGAAAGAATGTTTTGATGCCTTAGTTAAAGATGAAAACATACTTATTTTTAAGGCTGACAAAGGAGGTGCGATGGTTTTGTTGGACAGGGATGATTATGAAAGAAAAATGAAAGAAATGCTATCTGACTGTAATTTTTATAAACCAGTTAATTTAATAGAAATAAGTAAAGTATTCTTATTAATAGAATCTTGCATAGATGAGTGGTTCTATGCTGGAAGAATTGATGAGAAAATGAAAAGAAACATAATTAATAATAATCCCAAGATTAGTAGGATTTTTGGAATACCTAAAATCCATAAAAATATCGATTCTCCTCCTTTAAGACCAATAGTAGCCAGTAGAAATAGTAAGACAGAGGGAATGTCTATTTTAGTAGATAAACACCTACAAAAAGTGGTACCAAAGAGCATCACATATATAAAAGATAGCTATGATTGTATGAATAAACTTAATAATAGTAAGGTCTCTGACTCTGATATATTACTAACTTTAGACATTAATTCTTTATATACAATGATACCAAACAAAGAAGGTATGGAGATGGTTAGAATGGAGCTACTGAAATCGAGAGAATTTTCTACTAATACAGTGGGACTGTTAATGGAGATGATATATTTGGTTTTGAGCTACAATCAGAATTTTATGATCAACTATTTGTGCAAATAAATGGGGTTGCTATGGGTGCTGTGTTAGCCCCTAGTTATGCTAACATTTTTATGCAGGGATGGGAGTCAGCCAACATTTTTGAAAGTGTTTTTGCAAAAAATATTATCAAAATGTTGAGATTTACCGACGATGTTCTGATAATATGGGATGGCACTGTCGACGAACTAAATACATTTTTGAAATATATCAACAATGTCTGTTCCTATATTAAGTTTACGCATAACTTTAATGCAGAAAGAATTATTTTTTTAGATCTTATGATCTATAAATCTGATGGCAAATTAGTTTCTAAAATTCATAAAAATGAATTTCAAAACAACATGTATTTACACTATTCAAGTTTACATCCAAAAAAGACCAAGTGGAACATTGTCAAAGGTCAAACAAATAGAATTAGTAATTTGATGAAAGATGAAGAAATCTTTCATGTTGAGGCTGACAATTTTTGCAAGAGAATGTTAAGTAGAGGTTACCCCCAAGAAATGGTAGATAAGGTGATGGCAGAAGAAATTATGAAAAGGAACAATATAATTGTAGATAAACCAAAGGAGAAAATCTCTGTAGATTTTACCACAGCTTTAGCATTATGGAATAGTACTGATTCTAATACTATTAAAAGTATAGTTAGAAGGAATTGGGGAATATTAAAAGGAAATAGTGAAATTATAAAGAAATTAGGAGATGAACCAAAATTTGTACAAAAAAGAGCAAAAATTTTTAAAGACTTTTTTCAAAAGAAGTTAAATAAAAATAAGGCTGTGGAAGAAAAGAAAGGAATGGCAAAGTGCTTCACTTGTAATTATTGTCAATATTTATACATCAAAAGTCACAAAATTACACTTGGGAAAACTTTAGTAGAAGTCCCAGGTAGATTCACATGTAGATCTAAAAATGTTGTTTATGTATTAATATGTGTAGAATGTAGCTCCTTTTATGTAGGCAAAACAAAAAGAGAATTGTATAGGAGAATCTATGAACACCACTATGCTATTGGTAAGGGTGATGTAAAAAATGCTATGGGTAAGCATTATGTGGAAAATAGATGTAAAATTAATTTTAAGTGTTTGGTAATCGATTCAGTGCATCCTAATGTTAACAGTATTAATGTAGAAGAAGAATTAGGGTGGTTGGAATACTGCTGGCAGGTTAGATTAAATGCATGTTTTCCCCCAGGACTTAATAACAGAGAAGAATTTATTATGTATTTAAAAAGGAAGGGACTGAAGCATTAGGGATTTTAGTTAGAGGTATTTGTCAGCATTAGGCTGACTGTTGTTTTAAAACTGCTAATTCAGCTTTTAATGATTAATTGTCAATTAAGTTTAATTGACTGCTATTTTAGTATTTAAAAAGGTTTTATTTAAGTGTAAGCCATTAGTCTGAAGAAGTCTCCATTGCAGGAGATGAAAGCACTTACTTTTGGCTTGTATTTTACTTGAAATATTGTCTTGAACTTGTGGATTAAATCTTGAACGTCATTTCCTGGTGCTGCCATCATTTTTTTTGCTGTTTTGGACACTTAAACTTTATTGTATATCTCAAAAAAATATATTTGTTGTGTTTTTTAATTTGTACCCTTCAGAATAACAATGCTAATGCTGAACCTGTTATTCTAGAAAATTTCTGGCTTTGTAGGAATTATTTTCCCTTATGGCTTTGTCCGGATTCCTTACTCTGATGGTTTGGGAGGTGTGCGCCATGTGCTTATGCTAAACATGTTATTCTATCAACTATATGGCTTTGTAGGGACTATTGTCCCTTATGGTTTTGTCCAGATTTCTTACCCTGATGGGTTGGGGTGTTACAAGTGTTCTCACTCATTTTAAATTGCTGTACAACAATTCTAGTGTGCAGGGGGCATGTGTATTGTGATAGCACTGCTCTCAGACACCCCCCCTGCACTAGTACACAGACCAGTGTCCATTTTACAGCACAGCAGTGTGCCTTCATACATATGCATGAAGCGCTGTGGTTCTGAACAGCCACGGCTGCTTCCGTGCAGGAATAAGTTATTCCTACACTGATGTTTGCTGAATCCGGGGGGATTGACTTTTCTCATTTTTTTTTTAATGTTCAACCAAATCCCATTTGCGTGCCACTGCCCTGAGCTTAAATGGCCATGATCGACCAAAAAAAAGTTAATTTTAGCAAATAATTAACATTTATTAATGCCAGTGGCCTTATATTTGGCCATTGGCATGTGTATTTAACTGTAAAACATGCTTTCCATGAGCTGTCCTACCTCCGTTTGCTCAGATGCAGAAATTTATTCAGTTATTAACTGAATACATTTCTGCTCTGACACTGTTCCTGCACAGAATCTGGTCAGCTTTGTGGATCACAAATTCACCTCATTTGCATGTTTTTTTTTAACAGGAAATGAGGTGATTTGCATCCTACATGGATTTCTGTGCAGGAACAGTGGAGGGCCACTCGTGCATGTGAAAACAGCACTTTCCTGGATCACTTGGCGGCCATCTTCCGTGCAGGAGCTACTACACTGTTTCTGCACAGAAAATGGCCATTCCTGAATTCCAGGGAATGACTATTTAGAACAAAAAATAACCATGAAAGAACTGAATGAAAGTCTAAAGGATATTAACATGAATTCTGCAACAAGACAGAAATGAATATGGTATGTAATAGAAATGAAAGAGTGGCAAAAAATAATTTTTATAGAAGTTATGAATGAATGGTTAGAAACTGGAATTTAAGAGAAAGAGATATGCACATGAGTTATAAAATTTATATTTAAAAAGGAAATAAAGAGGAGATAAAAAATTGGAGACCTATAACATTGGATAATACAGATTATAATTTTTTATGATAATAATAACAAAAAGGTTACAGAAAAAAATGGATAGAATATATGACCAAAATGTATTTGGAAAAAAAGGAAAAGGAAATCAAGAGTTATTATGGATAATAAGATAAATAATTGATGATATATTAAATAAAAATGTAGAAGTTAAGGTTATGATAGGAGATATAAGTAAAGCTTATGATAATATTCAATATGCATCATTATGGGGAATTTTGCAGGCATATATTGTAAGCAAAAAATTATTACAAGTAATAAAATCTGTTTTTGAAAGGAACTATGTGAAACTAAATGTAAATGGCTGGATTGGGGAAGAAATAAAATAGAATGTGGACTACAGCAGTGCTGCCCAGCTAGTAGTGTAATTTTCTCATTAGTTATGATAAAATGTCAAGTAGTAGTTGCTACAAAATGATGAAGAAAGTACAATTGCCAAAGTATAATTATGCAGATGATATTGTATTAATTGTTAAAAATAAAGTATGGATGGACAAAATAAATGAAAAATTAAGTATAAATTAAAAAAATGGTTTAAGTATAAATAAGGAGAAAAGTAAAGGATTTGGTTTTGAAGGTATGATAGGAGTTGTTGAGTTCAATGGGAAATATATAAATATATTAGGAATAACATTTGGAAGGAATGAATACAGACAACAACAATGAGATAATGTACTCAAATAAGTAAAGGCTATGACTAATTTTTGGAAATCATATAGGTTTTCATATAGAAAAAAGCACATGGTAATAGAAAAATTGCTTATATTATTAACATTTATATGATTCCTATTAAGTATGAAAAGGAATTAATAATGCTCATATTCTTTTTTATATGGGGCTCTAGACTCAATCCAGTCAAAAGAGGGATTCTGTATATGAAGGAAGAGCAAGGCAGTTTGGGATCAATAAGCCCAATAGTACATGTAGCATCTTTAATTTTATATAAGGTTTTAAAAGGAATTATGAAGGAAAATAAAAACTTGGTAGAAATAATACTATATTATAAATACAAAGAATTGTGGAAAGGAATGGATGTTAAAAAACGAAGTAAAAGAATTGTCACTGAAGAAATTAAAGTGTACCAAAAGAAAACCGTGTTATGGAAAATAAAAAAAGAGTATATGTGAGAAAAATAGAAAGGAACAGTACTTAAATATTAAGAAAGCATTTTATTGTACTGATCCATGGAAAGATTTAGAAATAGATAAGAAAAATCCATAATGATGAGATATAATAACTATAAAAAGATTAATGAATGTAATGATTTTTTATACAGATTGTCTATTAGAAAATTGCCGGTTAAGGCAAATATGTCATACAAAAAAGCAAGATAGAATATGTAATAAATGTGGAGAGTTTGAGACTACTGAGCATGTGTTTTTGAAATGTGAAAGAGTTAATAATTTGTGGAAAGAAATATGTAAAGACAAGAGGGTGAAAGGTTTATCAAAATTTGAATAAATAAATATGGACATAATAGAATTTGGTTATTATGGTGCACGTAAAAAGGAAGAAGTGACGAAACTGGACAGAGTAATATTTTATGCTTCATGGACTATATGGAATTAAAGACTAAATGAAATTAAATACAATGGAAAATAGACTTTGACAAAGATTTTGGAAAAATAATGTTTTGCTTGTGGATAAAAGAGTGGAAAAGAAATACTTAAGTTGGAGTTTATAGTATATGGAGATTTGTAAATAATATGTAATGTATATATCAATAAAAAAAAAAAACTACATTAGATAGTAGGGGAAGAGTTTATGTCCTACACAGCCTGACTTCTTGTTCCCATTTCAAGCATGAAGGCAGCCTGAGGGAACAATGAGGAAACATGGCTGCTGAGAGCCAAAGCCTTTTGGAAGTGAAGTGTGTTGAAAATGGAGAAAAAAATGGTAGAATCACTACCAGAATTGTTTTCAGGTGATTTGGAAGTGGAGAAAATGTTGTGCGAGATGAATATCTGGAAGAGCTAATTAACCAGAGTGAGCTGGAAAGTAGAGCTGCTATATCCTGGAGTGGCATTATGGAAAAAATAGAAAAGGGAGAAAAAGAGAAGAAAAAAGAGCCAGAGAAGGTTCCAGGAAAAAAGCCCTATGCTCAAACGGTGGTAGGAGGAACTAAGGAGAAGACAGAGATTAAGGAACTAAAGAAAAAAAATTGTTGTTTGGGTGAGCAGTAAAAAAGAAAAAGGTGTGGACAGATATGAGATATAAAACACTGTTATTGCACCTTTGGGAGTAAAAGCTGAAGAAGCAAGAGCTTCTATTTTAATTAACAAAGATATTTTTTGTGACTTTTTTGAAACTGGTCAGGCTATGGAAAAAATTCTGGGGCCTATAAAAAAAGAAAGCAGACTTTCCATGGTCAGAATATGTGCGCCAGGATTCATAAAGCTTGTGCTAGGTGTAGGCGTAGCGTCTGCGGTCTAACACCAAATATGACTGCCGAGCGATCCAGGTACGAACTGTTCCCATGTGCACTACCTACGTACGCTACACCCGCACAACTCCCACACCCTGTATGCTAATTACCCCATGTGCAGCAGTGTAGCATGCAAATGAAGGTATGTAGTGATCCAGGAAGTGATGCAGGCATAGTGTAAGCATGCAGAAATGTAAACCGTAGAAAACTGTTTACATTTTTTGCAAACATAAAATCGGAGCCATGACAGCTGACCAAACACATGTATTTTATTGTTAATATATGCCAATAGCAAAATATATAGCCATTGGCATAAAAAATGTACAAAATATAAAATTAACATTTAATATATATATATATATATATATATATATATATATATATATATATATAGTCACGCTATCACGATATGGAAGCGCAGGGCAGCTGCACGCAAAGGAGTCACAAGGAAAATTTAAAAATATAGAATAAAACTGCAATGTAACACATATCATGATTTCCCCATAATAGTCAATGGCAGGCACACCACACCATACTAAGGGTTGCTAAGGGGCTGTGACAGTGCTATGTGTGGTAGCTAGGAATTAGTAGGCAAAGCCATGCAAATGAGAGGAGTAATAGTAAATCACAGATTCCCCACTGGTGTAAGGATGCACCTCACAGTGTAGCGTTATAATACAGAGGTGTGTCCTTGAGATAAAGATGACATCAAGAGAGGGGTGTATCACCAATGCTGTAAGCACATTGCAGCATTGCTAAACTGGTTTGCCCCTAGCTAGGCAAAGCTGCAGGATAGGGGTTTGTTGAACTGGCCATAGCTTTTCTTAGATGAGAGTACACAAGGTAACTGAGTATGCATGCGAACGGAGATGAAAACGAGTGTAAACCCAGTAAACGGATTTGTGTGGCACACACTGTAGCTGAAACAGAAAAGATGTAGGAAAGAAATAAGGAAATGTGGCAGCAGGGAAATTGGAGTACAAATGACTAATTAACACCTAGGAGCCTACAGTGAGCCATTGACAACAGCTAACAAGGCTGCAAGCAGCTACATGCAGGACAGGAAAGGGGAGGGGCTGTACTGCAAAGAAAACAGTAAAGTGTCAAAGCAGAACAAAGCCGATTTGCAGTATATCAGCTACAAGACACATTTTGCCATGACTGGGTAGGGAAAGTACAAAACAAGAAAGACAGCAGGTGGATGCATGCCTGATAATGGGAAGGGATACAGATTTAAAAGTGAATTAAAGGGCAACAGAATATTCAAGGCAGGCAAGCATAACTCCACAGTAAAGGCCCCACACTTGCAGTACTTATTGTAAAACCCATAATTAAGACACTCTGCAGCTGGAATAGCTCATACACACCCAATGACATCAGCAGCTTCCATAGCACAATAGTATAAAGTGTGAAAGCATCTCACACACATTTGTGTATTCCCATACACTCTGCACCAGTGGTGTATACAGACTGGGAACTTTTAGTATGTACATATTAGGGGTTGCCATAGCTTTGATCCACCAGCATGTGTTGGAGACTGAAGGTGGTGTGGAGGATAATGCACATGACCACCTTAGGCACCAGAGGAGGTGGAGAGTGTTCAGACCCAGGGTAACCTACCAGGGGCTACATGATCTGGAGATAGTAGATCGTTACAGGGTGGACAGGGACATGTTACAGCAACTTATGGAGCTGTGCCGGCCACACCTCAGAGCCAGAACAAACAGATGGGAACCCACCCCAGAGGATACGAAGGTATGTGTAAGCCTGAGAATACTAGCTACAAGTACCTTTCAAAGACCAACTGAGGATATCATGGGGATCTCACAGGCATCAGCATCCATGGTACTACACCAGTTCCTGGATGTCATGTTACCACATGCCAATGAGCACATATACTTCCCCTGAATGCAGGTGGAGTTGGCCAGCAATATGCATCTCTTCAACCATGTGGCAGAATACCCGGAGGTACAGGGTACAATAGACTGCTCCCACATACACATCAAGTCACCATCCAGTGAGCAGGGTAGGCGCTACATAAACCACAAGGGATACCCCTCAATCAACTGCCAGGTCATGTGCAATGCCCAGGACATTATCATGGATGTGTGTGCTGGCAGCCCTGGAAGCTATCATGACTCCCACATCTGGCATGCCTCACAGCTGTTTCAGTTATTTGCCAGGGGGCACATCCCAAATGGCCACCTGGTGGGGATGCTGACTATGCACTAGAACCGTGAATGATGACTCCCATCAGAAATGCACCAACATCCATGCAGGAACGCCATAATGAGGCACACGCACAAACCAGAATCATCATAGAGTGTGTGTTTGGGATGCTGAAATCATGGTTCCGTTGCTTGGACATATCTGGTAGAGCCTTGCAGTACTCTCCAGGCACGTGTGCCCACATCTTCATTGTATGTGCCATGCTACACAATATGATTCTGCGGAAACAGCTGCAGCAGGGACAGAATGGTTAAGAGCCTCACAGCTTACCACCATTGCCAAGGGCCCCACAGGCACAGAGGTACTCAGACCATGAACATCCCGAGCCAGCCCCAGTAGGCAGATGGAGGCATGCCCAGAATGCCCATGCCTTGGCAAGGAGGGAGCGTATAGCACACACATTGACAGTGTAGGCACCTAGGGACTGACACCTTTCTCAACCTGCACACACAGTAAAAATGGATGGCATACACACAAGACTACCTGTAAATTGTCATGTATAGGCAGTCTACTGTGTGCATCCAACATAGGTAGCCCTCAACTATTGCACACACAACTGCCATTGGCACAAGGTAAGTCAACACCTGAACAGTAAATTAAGCTATTAGCATGTGCTGATACTGTATGTATAGGTTCATAGGTAGGTACTTGGCCAACTGCCAGAGGCCATTCATAAGCCTAGCCAAAACGTGTCAGCTTTTGCCACCCCATTGATTCTTTAACTGTCCTTCTGTGGAGCAGAGCCAATGGCGGGATCCCTGGGGTGCATCTACTGTTCCCCATCCACTCTTCAAGGTTTCTCTTGCAGAGTGTTAGTGAGGGGCTCTGTATAATGTAGCTAGGGTTGTTGTTCCAAAGTATGGGGAGTGTCTGTGACAGGAAGCTGTCCCTCCAGCATCTTCCAGTTATTGTTGTGGCAAGGTTCAGCCCACTACAGTGTGTGGCTCACTGTGACATGGATTCCCCATAGGTGGAGCATATCCATTAAGCCTGAGTTCGACATGGCTGTGTTGGCCAGCAGAGATCATCTCTGGGTAAATGAGATGCCAAAGAGTAAAGCAGGAGTTTATTCAGTCTGGTTGCATAGGGCATATATTTGAGGCCAGTAATCCTCTTGGCAAGGTACATTCTTGGTCCTTCCAGCTGTTGGAAGTGTCTTCTGAGGTACATCCCAAATGGGTTATTATACCCTATGATGGGACTGATGAGTGATGAGTAAAGGGGCACTATATCTCCAGTATATCTAGATGAGAACCCCTTTAGTAATCAGATAGTCTACACAGAAGGATGTCCTAACTACTTTGGAAATATGATTGTCAAAGGGGAGATCACTATCTACCTTAGTCCGCAGATAC
>NC_056725.1:1587506714-1587509214 GCF_019279795.1 Protopterus annectens
TTATCAGCTGCACTAATTCTTAATGCTTGCTCTGTTCATAGTGTATTAAGGGCCTCTCTTTCCTCTTGGCTTAAATTATGAAAATGATGTCTAGGTTTTTTAAACTGTGTAGTGATGTCTGCTTTACATAGCTTCAGAAATATATCAAGTGTCGCATTGTTTTGTGGAACAAAAGTGATGGGTTTGTTGTAACTCTGTACATCTATCGTTTCATTATTACCATAGATATTTTTTAACATAACACTCCAACAGAGTATTCTCAGACTAATGAGGACATCACTCAGTCTAAAGGGAGTTGAAGGCATAAACTTAAGGCCCCTATTCAGGTGCATAAGCTGTTATGGAGTTAAGGCATAATCACTTAAGTTAAATACCAAGTCATTTTGGATGGCATCTAAACAAATTATCTTTCTGTTTAAATGTTTCTCCTCTTTTGGCCTTGACTCTGGGAATGTGCCCCTTTCTGTATGGTGTTTATCTGGAGGGGTAGAGAACCCACCAAAAAAATAGTGGTGGCTATATTATTAGATTTATGTCTAGCCCCTTAATCAGTATTCAACTCAACAGTCTGTTTAATCAACAGTGATGCCTTTGTTTTAGATTTAACCATTATATCAGTGGGTATATTACTAGCTTGTTGTTCGTTTACATTAATATTTCCCTCCATTTCGCTGAATGCATATTCTCATATGAATCTTTAATTACATGACTTGTGTGTTCTTTAGGCCATACAAACACCTTCCAAGACTTAAAATCAGCAAAATCCCTAGCTAACTTCTTAGATTTTAGTCTCTCCTGCCTTGAACCATAGGCCAAAATGGCTAAATACAGTAAATCCAGTTTGATGACAATCAACTGTATATTTATTCTCAATGTCCCACTGCAGGACTTCTACTTCAGAAGTTAATGCTTTCTCAATAGGATCAAAATAATCCAATAACAGTCTAATGTAACTAAAACTTGTCTCAAGATTTATGAGTTGCTGCTTCCTTAGTAAATCTGGAGGACTATTTCTGAATGTTAGCATATGTAAAACTCTCAGACCCTCGGGATGATTTTGTGATGAAGGCATGCTTCCAGATGGAAGCACTGCCATTGAAGTCTCTTGATTTTATATAACGTGTTTTCTAAAGTTCTAAAGTTCTAAAAGTAGTAAGAAAGGTTTCAAAGTCACTTACATCTTCTTGAATAAACTCAGAGTTACTATCCAGTCTAAAATGTATGAGTGGAATCTCCTTCAACCTTATAATGTTGGACAAAGTATCATTAGTGACTCCTGCAACCGTCTTCGGATGATAATCAAGTTCAATTGCTGAAGTAGTAATTCCTTCTGCCATGTGTGACCAGTCTCCAGAGGTAAAAATAACAGTCCAAAGCAAAACTAAGAATGTGGTTACCAAAACCAGGTACTTGAGTGTATGCAAAAAACAATAAAACAAACAAAGCCACCATATCAAGAAATAAAAATATAAACTTTAATGTGAAGAGATAAGCACTTTTGGGTTCTTACAACCCTTCATTAGATCTGTCCATTAAAACACATTTACACAATTTACAATCCTATATATATATATATATAGTTTTGGTCATGATTGGGTTTCATATATTTAATAATTGGACAGCTACTTTTCGGGCTAAGACACTGAGAAATTAATGTATTCCATTAACATACATTTTTTCCAAGCTTAGATATTTTTTTTTGCCTATCTGTACACACTGCTGCTGTCATCATTTTGAAAAACTTCCTTAGATCTATGCTGCTTATGCACAATATTTGAACCTCGGGCACATTGAGGTTATCCATAGTAGTTCACCATGGAGAGTATTTTTTTCATCTTAAGAAATGGTGTAGTCACACATTCATCTGATATTCTGTATTAATGTAACACAAAATGCAGAACTAGATGCTTACACTATTATCTGGCATTATGCCTAGCATACTGATCAACAGCTGGATATACAATGATATTTTACTTACTTAGATAATAAGTAAAAAGCACAAATCACAATAAAGACGCAAACAATGCATGCAACACTGTTCCAGTCACTGTCACTGAATGTGATCTGCTTAAGTGCTCCTGGATTAAAGCCTTTGCTCTAATGTGAATAGCTTTTTATTTGAAAAAAAGAAAAGTATATACTGCTTGTTACTGCTAATGTAACTTAGATCTGATGAAGCTCTCACAAGGCCTAAAGTGCTCATCTCTTGTTTCAGCTTAGTAAATCATCATTTGAATAATTTATAACAAGTAATATCAGCTTGAATCCTGTTTTCTTATTTTATTAAAAATGCAAAGTGATCTTTGACATGGATCTTACATAAGAAGCTTTTTCAATAGTGTATTGTAAAAATTCATTTCCTGACATCAAGAGTAAATCATTACTGTACAACTGCTTTTTCCCCCTTTTTTGTTATCTATCTATATGAGCGTATGACAGACATTCAAAGTATCAAAACTTCGAGTGTTAATTCAAACCAGAACAATTTGAATGACAAAGA
>NC_056725.1:1587511714-1587544912 GCF_019279795.1 Protopterus annectens
CTACTGCTTTATTGTGTTCCATTGTATCTACCCACATACAAATGATGGTTCATATCCTGTTTTTCTACCTTGTTTGCCCATACTGAGATCTAAGTATTGCTTGCTGGGTTAACAAGTTGAGACAGACTATAGAGATATATTGGCTATTTTCCTTGCTGAATTCTACACTACACTTATTCCTGGTTACACTAAACAGTAAACAGTAGTTTGCTTTCCTGGCAGTGTCATGGATGTTTGGCATTGGGCCATCCTGTCCCAGATAGCTGGGGATGATTTACTCTTCAGGTTTATTTACATGTTTAACCCTCTGCTGCTTAGAAATTTCTGAACATATACAGAATGATAAATAATCCAGTATAAGACATGATATCATGAGTTTCTGAGATAAACGGTAAAAGAAGATATAAATATTATAATATTAAAAGAGTAACCAAAAGGTACTTAATAACTACAGTAATGAAATGATAAAAAATAATAATTAGCAGACCTGTTCTTACCAACAATCACAGTTTTCAAAAAATGGCTCTCAGGATACTGCTAAAAGACAATTCATCCTTGAATATTTGGACTCAAAATACGATGAAAAACAGGTGTAATACTAAAAAGCAACCATTATCAAATAATATCATGATACCCTTTCAGACAAATTCATATAGCTTGGCAGTTCAAAGTGGTGTGCCTATAAACAGCAAATACCCTCCCCCCCAAAAAAAGGCTCCGTTGTTATAGGAAGTTCCAGTCCTCATACTGTACTACAAAATAAAGTGCCAGTTTTTAACCAAATAAACAAAGTAGTATTTAGGAATGTCAACAAAACATCTATACTTACACCTCTAATTCTTCCAGATTGAAAACATTTTCCAAGTAAATGCAACCATGCAAAATGTTTTAATGGACAACGCAACTATCCTACATGCTCAACAGTAAACCGAGTTTCAAGTGGAAACAGCAGTGGTTCAGCAACAGGAAGGAGAAATGCAAAGATATGAGACAGCAAATCACAATAAAAATATTTAATATTGCTTATATATTCCTAGTTACAAAAGAAAAGAGAAATAGTTCAGTGATAGCTTTGAAGACTGTAAAGGCAGAATGCAAAAAAACACAGCAAAAAGATTCAGCACTGTAGAATCTCAAAGTTATATAGGAAGGGATTTAGTCATTTTTATTTGAGTCAAATCATTAAAACTGTTTTATGTTAGCTTCATACAAAATGGTTCATCCCTGAGATTTGTAGAGGTTGTCTGTATCCTCTCTACACACCCATGCAAGGTCTTTCTTCCCAAACTACCCCATTTTAAACATATCAACTACATGGTGGAACATTTAGGGAATGGGAGGTAACTAAATGAAATTGAGTGGATCACTCTTGAGAAACACCATCTTGTATCTAAGCAGAAAATTGTTGGAGGTAGTGAAGTGATAACATGAACATGTTCTTGCTTGGAAATACTTGGCCATCAAGTGGGCCTTGAAAATACTGTCACATCATTTGGGCTGGACCTTCCATTTTATTACTGACCCTGCTTCTTTCAAATGAATCAGACAGTATTGGGAAAATAACCTCTGGATCCCTCTGTATTTTAAGCCCAGTATAAATTCTGTATATTGTTTCAGGATTAAATCACAGCAGCGAAGAAGGACTCTTGTATCTCTGACTTGGAATCCACACAATAAAGAGTCTCTGGGTTCTGAGGTGTGAAGGTAGTGTGGGTGTGATGGTGCAGAGGAAAGAATGCTGAAAAACTTGCTCTGGCCTACATTCTGAAGGGTTAATACAATGGGGCAGTCTATAGGGCGATGAGAGGCACATACTCTTATGAGCCTAGCAAAGCTGTAAAAAGCAATAATAATTTAGCTGTAGGTCAAATCACAAGAGAAGCTCAAAAGAAGTGTACATAGTTGCCCAAACATCTTTGCTTTTGTTGAAACAAAACCTGGGAACATTTACATTCTTCAGGGAAAAAAGTAGTATTATGTCTTTGCTATCTGACAAAAGTGTACAGGGAAGACTTATGTTTGTGACTGAAGCTGCTTCATCTTTTTAGAGAAAAATACTGCAAAAGAGAGAAAGAAAATTCTGGTGAGGAAAAACCTGGTGCGTCAGTATAGAATAAATGAAGTTCAGCATTCACCATAGGAAAAGCTGTAGGTATACTAAAATACATTGTGAATACTGTTATCTTTTGTTTCCATTATTATATGAATTTCATGACTGAATCTTATTTAGGCCTAAAGGCACTGTGCAAATAATAAGGATGTTTTCTTGATTCAAAGATCAATAATTGCTTGCAGTGTGTATTGTTCCCTAAAGAGATGAGTGAACATTCTGAGCTGATACATAAGGAATAGGTGCTAACGTGATATAGTGGATTATATGTTTATTTATTAAAATCGTAAGTGACATGGCATTCTGATCTGGTAAGGTGCTGTTTACTAGTGTGGAAATGTGCATTGTTACTTGACTTATACCTATGGTAAGAGGTTTGCAGACTGTAAGTCATACAGCACACAGCACTGGAAATTGCTTGAAGACACTTTTTTTTTCTTGATGGGCATCGTGGATAACAGGTTTCCTGATTGCAAATCAAAATTTATACACCATCAAACCTGGTGCAGCACTGGCAGGACAGTGTCTAGGTAAATTGCAAAGGTGTGATTTTTTTTCCCTGTGAGGACTGACTACCCCTCTGTCTGTCTAGCTTTAGTTTATTTTGTGTTTTACTTATTGTTGATTGCTACTGTAAGCACATATTTCCTCATTTCCTAATTGTTTCTTAGTCTGATTGTAAATTAGAAACTACAGTGTGACAGAATTACCCAAAAGGCATTTGTAGGCGCTAGCATATTAAGTGTAACTTGAATCGTTTCAGTCCACAAGTCCCCACTGTTGATTTTTTAGGACCACACATAAATGCAAGTATTTGGACTTATTTTTCTGATTATTTTAAATTGCATTTATTATTCAATACAAAAAAAAAATGAGTGTTTGTTTTAAAGGTGAGTAGTCCTAAATGCCTTTTAAGCAAAAATGAAAGAAAATATACTAACCGATATGAAAAGAATTATCCACTTCATAACATCTTAAACAAAAATGACCACTCAAACCACCACTGATATACTACACCACTGTAGAAAAGTGTGGGACTAGGGATAAGTGACAGTAATTACTTATTATGTGCTTTTTTAATGCTAACATTTAAGGACATTATGCCCAACTTGATCCATGGATTGAAGGGCAAATCTCAGAAAGTGCAAGACGGTGAGCTGCTAATTCAAAGTGACCTGCATAACATTAGTTTTGCTAAATGGTGCCGATGTATGACTTGCCACTCAGTGCAATGCAATGCAATATATCACAAACCAATACTTTTTGCAATGTAATGCAAACAGCAAGCAAACATTCCTTTTGCTGGAGGCTTGGCTAACGCATGACTGTGTTTAGCAATTCTGATTGGTTTAGGATAGTATAAAGGGAAGTGGAAATACTTCCATGATTATCTGATGAAGTTTCAAACATTGAGACAAAACTGCTTATGTTTTTGTTTTTATTCATTTGGTTTATATTCGTTTACTTAAATTAAACCTTGTCTGGAGGAGTTTGCGGTGTGGTCAAGTCCATTGTGTTTTTATACTAGTTTGTGCCTTCTTTTCATTTGTTTGGAGACTCTAGCTTTGTTGGGTCTTTTAGCACTTTTACCTGAATGACCTGTCTGTGTGACCTTTTTATCCTTTGGTTTGGATATAAATGTTAACCATCTTATTTACATTTATTGCTGTATGCTGCTGGAAACTGTAGTATGCAGCATACATCTTAACCTTTAAGTGCAAGAAATCTGGACAAAGCCAAAAAATGTCAGGACAAAAGCCCCAAACCAAGGACAGATTTTAAATATTGCCCTAATAAACTTGGAAAGTTGTTAGAAACATAAACCTTGCATTAACTCGCATTTTCTGAACTGGAACTCAAATGTAAGTCCATTATTTGCTGATTTCAGTTAAATCAAAGATTTGTGAGAAAACTACAGACTTTGTAAGAACAGACCAAAAATATGAGTAAAAAATGTGGACATTCTTTGCAAATCTAGACACTTGAGAGGTAGTGTGTGCAAGAACATGTCAGCTATTGACTACGGATCTCATCTTGTTTCTAAATTGTGGGTAGGTACACAAGTTGCTTATTCCCATATACTAACCATCTACACTGTGAACCTTTTCCCTTAAGCTGACACTGGGTCATTAATCATTAAAGCAAAGCATAAAGCTGTGATGTGTTTCCACTGGGAAGTATAAACGTGCTTCTTTAGCTTAGTTTAGTTTAGTTGTTAGCCCTTCACTTCTTTTATGTTCTGCTTCTACACATTTACCAGCACCTGTGCTTCCAAAAGCTTCTAAATGATAAAGCATCTGTTTAGTATGCATTTGTATCTACGTATATATATATATATATATATATATATATATATATATATATATATATATATATATATATACATGCACATATACAATATAGTATGTGTGTATGATGTATGCATACGTATATACTATATATATATATATATATATATATATATATATATACTTTTTTAAATTGACCTTTGATTAATGAGAAAGTCTGACTGGGCCAAAGGTACTTATTTTCTGCAGAGGCCTGTGGACAAAAGCTCTTGGTACAAACTTTACATAAATTATTTTATATAACAGTAGTAAATGAGTTTACATTATGAAGTAATACAAAATTATTCAAATACATATTCAGGTACATATTAACAAACATATTACTGAGAAACAGAGAGAAGTACTAGACAAAAAGGTGTATTGGAATCAGAGTAGATAGCTAAGTAGGAAGAATATGAGAAGAATAGTAATGAGAAACATGTTTATATTAAAGGCAAATATGAAAAAGTTAGTTAAGAGTACAGGGTTTTAATGTATTATTAGTACAGAGAGGGATAGAAAGAGGGGAAGAGGAAAAGGGGAGATGATAGACAATTTGTGGATGGAATGATAGAGGTGTGAGGAAAGCTAAGGAAAGTAGTAGTATCTTTTGGCTTTTCCCGGTTAGGGGTTGCCACAGCGGAACTCCGGTCCGCTAATGATTGGCAGTAGATTTTTACATACCGAGTTGCCAGCCCTGACGTACAACCTTCAATGAAAGCACCCCCATTCACGCATGTCCCCACACAGAAGATGCTTTAGCTGAGAATCGAACAGGACAACGTCTTACTGTGAGGTGACAACGCTACCGCAGCACCACCAAGGTAAAGAGAAAAAGAGTTAATCTTGGAACAGAGCAGGAACAAAACCGGGACTGGATAAGAATTCTTTTAATGAGTGTTTAAATATATGAATGTTGTAGTTTGCTCTAATGGTTAGTGGAAGTGCATTCAAAATTACCTGAAGACACAGGGTCAGTAGGTAGTATGTAAAGCATCACATTGTTATTGTCTTGCTGTATCTGTGCAGTAGCTGTTTTAGCTTTGACAATATATCAGATAACCCTGATTTTATTAATGATCAAGCTACACTGGGAGCCAGCAGGGAAGACTGGGTATAAGGCTCCAATACCAGCATACCCATCCCAACTGAGGAGTCCTCATCAGGAAAGGCATGGCATTGGAGCTCTTGTATTAGGGTATAGCTGCAGATGTGAAAGCCTGTCAAGGACTGCATGATCCCAAAATGGGGCTGGGGTCAAATGAAGAACACACCCCAAAAGGCCAAGCATAGATGAATTTGCTTCAGATTTTTCTGGCAGCAAGGGGAGTAGTTAGAGCATCTAAATAGTCTTCTAACTCCTGCTGGATGACAGTTATAATCCCCACCTATTGGCTTCCTCTTCCAGTATCCCAAAATGCCGGTAGGGTCGAAATAATAAGTGAGACTATATAGATCTAGTGCTTGAAGCCTGCATGGGGAAGGAGGAAAAAATATTTTACTTTTTTAATCTGCTTTTTTGTGAGAAAACATTCATTTTTTTTCTTGAATAATAAAGGATGTCACAGATTTCCTGATTTGAAAGTAACATATCACACAATACTGGAAACTGCTTGAAGTCATTGTAAGGGCAGTCAGTCTGAAAGGCATCAACACTGTTATTTTTCCTCAGTGAGAACTATTTATTTATTTATTTCTGTATTTGTTTTCTGCATAAATAACAATCTCAGTCCCAGCCACAATGTGATGTCTTCCTCATCATCTGTGGCTATCACCCTCTTAGATGGATGAATGTGCCAGATGAGGAAGTGGGGGCAAACACACCTGATTGTACTGGGAAGGTAGAACGGTGGTACTCCAAATCCCAAGCACAAATTGGAGAATGGAACATGTCAGGGGGCTGAAATGGATTGCACTATTCATCCAGGGAATACTTTTTATGATGAATGGCAGAGTTATGAGTTATGAACTGAGGTTCTTAATACTACAGTACAAGAAAGTTCATGTATCACATACACCAGTACTCCCACATATTCCATTTACCGATTTTTTCTGTGTTTATAGTATTAGAGTAGTATTTCCCTTTGACTTCAGTGAGTTACATTAACTGTATAAGTTTCTCCCTTTTATGGTTTTAGGTAGTTTCTGTAGGTTTTTTTTATGAATAGACATTGCCATGAATTATTTTCTCTTGTGGTTTGATGTTTTTTCCTGAAGTGACAATTCATTCACTTTATGTATTTTAGTAGTTTAATACAATTTTATGTTAAGATTTGTTAATTCAGAGTTTAGTTATAATTTTAGTAAGCTTCATTCTGGTTACTTTAGATGGTTACAATCAAACCTGCTAGACATCAATGCATTTTTGGATTGGCTTGTTATGGTTAATACATCTTTTGTTTTATTTTTTAATTTTTCTTTATAATAAGAATACATTTAATTTTTAGAGTTAGTTTATGTGGGCAGTTTTTTTTTTGGGGGGGGGCTTGTTTAGTATTTTATATGTTAATGCATGGGAAATGTGGTCTATGTTCCAGTTTTTTTGGGTGGCGGCTGTGTTCCATTTGAGGGAGAGAAGGTTGGATGATGTAGGGATAGTGAATCATGAAGTACAATGGATTAGCAAGGAGGAAGTAATGATAGCTATGAAGAGGATGAAGAATGGAAAGGCTGTTGGCCCAGATGACATACCTGTGGAAGCATGGAGGTGTTTAGGTGAAATGGCAGTGGAGTTTTTAACCAGATTGTTTAATGAAATCTTGGAAAGTGAAAGGATGCCTGAGGAATGGAGAAAAAGTGTTTTGGTACCAATTTTTAAGAATAAGGGTGATGTGCAGAGCTGTAGTAACTACAGAGGGATTAAATTGATCAGTCACAGCATGAAGTTATGGGAAAGAGCAGTGGAAGCCAGGTTAAGAATGGACGTGATGATTAGTGATCAGCAGTATGGTTTCATGCCGGGAAAGAGCACTACAGATATGATGTTTGTTCTGAGAGTGTTGATGGAAAAGTACAGAGAATGTCAGAAGGAGTTGCATTGTGTTTTTGTAGACTTAGAGAAAGCATATGACAGGGTCCCTAGACAGGAGTTGTGGTATTGTATGAGGAAGTCAGAAGTGTCAGAGAAGTATGTAAGAGTGATACAGGACATGTACGAGGGTAGTGAGGTCTGCTGTAGGAGTTACGGATGCGTTTAAGGTAGAGTTGGGGTTAAATCAAGGATCAGCTCTGAGCCCTTTCTAATTTGCAATGGTGATGGACAGTTTGACAGACGAGATCAGACAGGAGTCCCCGTGCACTATGATGTTTGCAGATGACATTGCGATCTGTAGTGAGAGTAGGGAACAGGTGGAGGAGACCCTGAAGAGATGGAGATATTCTCCAGAGAGAAGAGGAATGAAGGTCAGCAGGACTAAGACAAAATATATGTGTGTGAATGAGAGGGAGGATAGAGGAATGGTGAGGATGCAAGGAGTAGAGGTGGCGAAGGTGGATGAGTTTAAACACTTGGGGTCAATAGTTCAGAGTAACGGTGAGTGTGGAAGAGAGGTGAAGAAGAGAGTACAGGCAGGATGGAGTGGGTGGAGAAGAGTGTCAGGAGTGATTTGTGACAGACAAGTACCTGTAAGAGTGAAAGGGAAAGTCTACAAGAGGGTAGTGAGACCAGCTATGTTATATGGGTTGGAGACAGTGGCAGTGACAAAAAGGCAGGAGTTTGAGCTGGATGTGGCAGAGTTAACGATGTTAAGATTTGCACTGGGTGTAATGAGGGTGGTCAGGATTAAGAATAAGTATATTAGAGGGTCAGCCCAGGTTGGAAGGTTTGGAGACAAAGCCAGAGAGGCAAGATTACATTGGTTTGGACATGTGCTGAGGAGGGATGCTGAGTATATTGGGAAAAAAGATGCTAAGGATGACGCTACCAGGTAACAGGAAAAGAGGAAGGCCTAAAATAAGGTTTATGTATGTGGTGAGATAGGACATGCAGGTGGTTGGTGTGACAGAGCAAGATGCAGAGGATAGGAAGAAATGGAAACGGGTGATCCGCTGTGGCGACCCCTAACGGGAACAGCCAAAAGAAGATGATGATTCTTATTTAATTTAACATTTAAATTTGTGTGGGTTAAGGTCTAATAGTTGTTTTAAGTGAGCTAGGATACATTTTATGTACACAGTATGTAAAGCTACATTTTCTATGTTGTATTTAATGGACAATGTCCATATTTCATGATTTGTATATTTTTAAAATTTGTTTTAGCATTATTTAAATTATAACAGGGATAGATTTGGTTTAGGGTTGTTTTAGGTAAACTGTAGAGGTGCAGCTATCTCTGTTTTGCATTTACAGTGTACAAAATGTTGTTTTAGTTTCTAGTGGGTAATAGAGATGTGTAGTAGGTTTAGAGGACATTTAATAGCTTTGATGATGTGGCAAGAGTGTATTGATGAATATTAATGATGTGCCAAGAGCACAGATTAACAAAAATATCCATACAATGTACAGGGTGCATGCTTTTATCATGCCCATTATCAGTGGTTCACAGTTTGAATTAAATATATACCCTAACCTGCTGTCACAGTAAATAAATAAGTACTTCTGTAAAAGGAGAAACAGAATTGTTATTTAATCCATAAAATATGAAGCAGAAAAATATCACACTCAACAAAAAATCTGCATTTTCCCTTCCCTGGATTCTTTTCACCTCCTCTTGAGTAGGTCTTTAATAAAATGAAAGAAATCTGTTTAACTATACTGTTTGAATTAACTTATTTTCTACTTTAAAAAGAATTTGCCCACTTAGTTAATATTTAGTATTCTAGCAGGAATAATTATGTCAAGCAGCATTTGATATCTCTTTAGGTTGCTTCATTTTCTGAATTACTACCAGTATTAGTGACATTTAAAGCTCTTCAATTTTTGTATTTCCCTATGATATAAACTCTTTTAGTTATACCTATACTTTCAATTATTATCTGTACCTTCCTTCCCAAACTGAACATCACTTAATTATATGGCCTGCTAAATAGGACTTGGTATGCCAGCTACACAATTTGCTACAGCAACTGATGAGAAGTCATAATAGAAGATGGAAATATCCCAGTACGCTTTGCATAAGAAGTTAGAGAGTCTGCTGCTGAAGTAAGACCAGGATGATTTCCATTATAGTCAGTAATACAATACACGAGAAGAAGCCTATTTTTACCTGTAATCTTTTACTTGCTTGTTATATTTTATATTTGATTGCTTTTGGTAGCAGAATGAAGGCAAGAGAATAAAACCAAAATGTGAAGTGCAGACAGTTGGAAGAGTTGGTGGCATCTAGTGGTAATACCATCCATCATCATCATCAGAATGACATTCTATCAGAGTGCCATCAGCCAGAACCTATTTTGGATAACACGTAATTCTGCATTGCAGTAAATTAATTTCCATGAAAAATGAACGTTTATACATTCCTTATAAAAAAAGTTACATTTTGTCAGCTATTCTCCAGCCACACTGAGAGTCGATCAGAATATTGTCTTATAGCTAAAATATTCAGCTGCAGTATTAGTTAAGACATAAATCAAGATGGTTCATCAATATACTGTTAAAAATTCACTACAGAAGTGCATATAAGAATGCCTACAAAGCAAAAGATAATTAAGGAAATTAAATATTTTATTGTCAATTACAAACCAGCCATTTCAGATCCTGTAGTACTTTTAGCAGTTAGAATAAGAAAGAAAGTCAGAGCTTAGCAATGGAGAAATGTAAATGCACTTATTAAAAAAAAAAAGACCAAAATTGACATTGGTTAGTCACACGTCATAAGTTTATTTATTTAATGCTTTTATCTCAAAATTGATACTACAAGCTTCATTAGATCAAAACACTCTGAACAACATGATATTTAAATAATGTTTCTCAAAAATAGGTGACCACAAATAACCAATATGAACATATGAACATGCCAAACATAACTACATTGTTAAAAATTGTATGAAACAGCAAAAATCTTAAATAAGGTTTAAAATGATATTGTTGAAAGCATAAATGTATAATCATAAAGGGTGGTATTCATAGTCTGGGACTCTGCATTTTTGTAGTGCTGATAGTGCTGATAGTGCTGATCCATGAAGAGTGGTGCTAAGTGGATATGCAAATCCTGGACTTTCAGAACGTATACTTGCATGTGAAGGAGTTGTTGTAAACATGACCCCTATCACAAAACTGTAACATGCCTAACATATACGGGTTAGGGGGACAGCTACTATGCTTTTAAGAGAATTTACATGTATGCGTATGAGTACGATTTATAGAAATTGATTTATAGAGTTATTTTTCATACTTTTATGTAAAAAGCCATGAACTTATGCCAATAAGGAGCAGTTTTCCAGGTGAATACAGAGATGTGAGGGGAGATCTGTTGGTGCTTTTGTATATCTGGACATTTTACTGAAGGGTTCCCTTGGGTGAAAGTCTCATTTTGGTTCTTGTGCATACTAGGACATGTTACAGAAGGGGTTGCTTGGGGAAATGCTTCATTTTGGTTCTTGTGCATACCTGGACATATTACTGAAGGGATTGCTTGGGGAAATGCTTCATTTTGGTTCTTGTGCATACCTGGACATATTACTGAAGGGATTGCTTGACTGAATGTTACATTTTAGTACTTGTGCATACTAGGACATGTTACTGAAGGGGTTGTTTTGGGAAATGTTTTATTTTGGTGCTTTTGCATACCTGGACATTTTCCTGAAGGGGTCACAAGAGAATGTTTCATTTTGGTGCTTCTGCATACTAGGACATGTTACTGAAGGTGTCACTTGAGGAAATTTTTCATTTTGGTGGTAATGCATACCTGGACATGTTACTGAAGGGTTGCTTGGGTTAATGTTTCATTTTGGTGCTTGTGCATACCTGGACATGCTCCTGAAGGGGGTCTTTGGGGAAATAACTCATTTGTTTGTCAGGGAAGTGCTTCTTAATACAGGTCTATATTATAACATCAAAGTCTAAAAACATCGAATGTTATAATATCGACCCCATTCAATCGAAACACCAGAAAAACGAACAGTCAGAATAGCAAATTTTTTCTCAGGGAAAAAATTTGCTGTTCTGACAAACATACACACAACTCAAGCACAACAAAATAAATAATCCACACACATACACTTCACAAAACCCTACACTAAACCAGACATACACCACAAGTTACCCACTTACCTTAACCCAACCCTAACCCTAAGGTCCCTAACTATCGCACACTCACCTTACCCAGTCCCTAACCCTAACTCACCTACCCCACCCTAACCCTCATATCCACACAATTGCACATTTACCTGACCCGTACCCTAATCCTAACTCACTTAACCCACCCCTAACCCTAAAGTCTGTCACTACCGCACACTCACCTCACCTGAGCCCTAACCCTAAAGTCCTTAACTACCGCACACTCACCTTAACCCAGTCCGTTCGCTCACTTACCTTAACCCAGTCCGTAACCATCACACCACACTTACCTGAACCCAATCTGTAACCTCTGTTTGCTCACTTCCCTAAAACTGGTCTGTAAACATCACACCACACTGCTGTAAATAGCGAAGCCACGGACCACCAAAATCTTACCCTAGGTAAAATTTCGATGTTCCGAGGCTTCGCTATTCTCAGCTTTTGCACTAAAGGGTTCGATATTATAACATTTGAAGTTTGTGAACTTCGATATTATAATATAGACCCGTTAATACATGACCTCACTGCTGAAATGATCATTGGACAAAATAATTCACTGTGTCATTTTAATGCCTGTGCATACTTAGTGCAAATCAATGAAGGGGTTGCTGAGGGAAATGATCCATTTATGTGTCAGGGAAGTGCTTGTAAATACTTGGACAAACAAGTTTGCGGATTGCAACTCCAATATCAATGACAAAGCATTACTTTTAACAAAGGATATACGTACAGCAGGGATACCGAACTATGAACTGGAAACTACCTCATTAGCATACAATGCTACAATGCTTAACAACATTTCTCATTTGTATCTCTTTATTTTTAAAACCTTTCACATTATCGTAAATGGCCTCAATTAATCTTGCCTTGCTAAGCTCTGTCATAAGTAACACAAATTGTCCAATTGCTTTGTGCAAGTGACTATGAATACCAGCCATAGTATATTTGTTATGAGTGCCAATAGAAAGTTTATCGCTGATAGCAAATAGTAAAGACATAATAATTAATATCTAGATAAACTGTTGCATTTAAGTTTAATTGCCACTCTAACTCCTGTTTTATTGAACACAGTTGCCCAGTCTTCCCTTTTATATCAAACTTTTTGTCTTCTAATATGGACATTTTAAACTTACAGACCCCTTGACTTCTAAGAAAATGACTAAAAAGAGCATTTTTGTTGTCCCTGTTTTATTCATTTAACAATTCTCATAAATCCTTTGATACAAAAAAAAAAATCTTCACAAATTTCACATCCTGTTAAATTCACACCAATTAATTGGCACATGATTAGTGAACATTTGGTGCCAAACTTTTATTACAGTCACTATGAAAATATGCAGCCAACATTAATGTAGCAACACTGATAATGCAGCACATAAGCATAAGTCACAACTTCTCTTTGATTATAAAGCTTAAAATAGAAATCTTTCTTTTCTAGTAGCTTCCTTAAAATACTTAACTTTTATATGTAAACAAGGCTTCACATTAGCCACCATAAAATGTCCCTGTAAACCCTAATAAAGTGGTAGATGTAAAACATTTCTTCATATTTTTAAGGCCAATTTCTAGAATAGACGTGTCCAACCTGTGGCCCGCGGGCCGCATGCGGCCCTCAGAGCTCTTCCATGCAGCCCTCAACCTCTAACTGCAACATGGATGTACGCATGCTCCAAAACACTTTTTTGTTTTGTGTTTTCTGCTCCCATGACCTGTAACGCTAATGTCGGTGTGCGCATATGCCAAAGTACCCTTCTAGTTTTGTTTTTGAGCCAAAAAAGGGTCAGTGTGTTTACTCCATTATTTTGCACCGAACAATCAGTGTGTGTGTTCTCGCTGAAGAGGGACTCATGTATGGATTTGCCGCTGTTGCCTTTGAAAGGGACAGAAATTACCTGTGTTAAAAGGTAAGTATGGAGTGAGTGAGTGCATACATGAAAGCAGAATTGTGTGCGTTAAAGTAGAAGAAGAGTATGTGTGTGTATGTGTGTATATGTGTGCATGACAGAGAGAGACGCATGCACAAAGAGGCTAACAATGATAGTCTACCTACTGAACACAAACAAGTTAGCTCTCAACTATATCATACATTAAGAGTACACTTTCATTAAATTGTGGCTTTCCTGACAGGGAGAGTGTTGTATTGAACATGAACTCATACCTCTTAACTCTATGGATTTTCAAAGAATGTCTGGATTTTTGCCTCATCTTCCAATTTGTGTCTTTTGCTTAGGAAATAAAAGTAGTCATCCAAGGTAATGCAGTTCCAGGGAATAAGAATGAGACAGCAGCCTAGGTTTAATGGGTCAGTAGTGGACTGACTATGTGGGACTGTAGCATATAAAGTTGTATTGTTTTTTCAGACAAACAAAAAAGCACCTAGTACTGTTTTTTCATTGGTGGGTTCTAAGCAGTGGTAGATTGGACAACAGTAAGCATAGCTTTGGCGGATCATCAATACTGGCAAATCAAGTGGGCACAATGTCATTTTTTAAATGTTGGGGATTTTAGTGTGCATGTGTGTGCTTATGTGCTGGGAGTGCTGCAATAGTAGATGATTATTAAAGACAGAGACTTATGGACTGTGGAGAATGTTTCTTTGTTTCAAAACCTAATACTTGGGTACGCATGCCAGAAGTAGATTTTTTAAGACATAGCTTCTTGCCATTTACAGAGGATGGATATTTACATTTAATGGACAATGTATTAGCGTGGGCCTGTGGGGTTCTGAAGGATGCCAAGTCTACCACTGCCAATGTCTTGTAAAGTGACCTGGAAATGGATATTGGGATGTTACTGAAAAAAATATAGTAAGTGGGTTTAGTTTAATTAAACAAAGTGTACTTTCAATTTACAGGCCATAATTTAATTTATTTCAGGTAATCCAGATACTGGTAGATTGTATACCATTAGACTTAATTAGGGAGTGCTGTCATTCTGGGGAAACAAGCAGCCCTAGTTTCAGTGAAAGCTTTGTGGTTGCTTGCAGGTAGGAAGTTGCAGGATATTGATGCAATGTGTTTTATTTATTATTTTTAATGCATTTGTCATTTCAAAGCATACTTTTCTTTGATGCAAAAGAAGGCAGGACTGAATGAGCCATATAATGTTTAACTGACAATAATGGGATAGAAAGATTATAAGTGATGTATAATGTTTGCAGCTACAGTTGTTTCAATGGTGTCTGTGATGCATAACTATTTTTGGCCCTGTGTCCCACTTTTATTTTTCGCTTTGTTTTATTTTTCGCTTTGTCCAGATTTCTTGCTCTAAGGTTGAGAGGTATGGTTCCATACTAAATCAGAAGTTGTATTTACCTTGGAAGACTTTTCGGTATAACTATGAAAAACAGAGCCTTTTTAATATCTCTGCTTATTTCCAATATAAACTGCCATGTAACCTTGCAAATAAACTTCTTATTAAGCTACTTTACTTCTTTTGGAATTGACAAGTATGATTCATCTGTTCAGACATAAGCATAGAGTGCTAATGTGACTTTGATTTCTTGCAGCAGTCTGTGGTTTACATAATCACAATAACTTTTCTGTGTTTCTGGGTGTGTAATCAATTTAATTGTTTTAAAGATGTTTTCCAAAAATAAATAAATATATAATAAATAAATAATCCTCTCTACACTTGGAGCTATTGACAAAGTCTGGGAATTTGTTTTTTTTTTCAAAAGCGAAGATCAGCATTACAGCTCAGTAAACTGTCAGTCTGTGAGTTACTTCTGCACAAATTAAAATGTCTGTCAAATGGCTTTAGATTGGAAGGAAGTTTATTTTTATTTATTTTATTTTATTTTACATTTGTTTACCGGGAAAGTCCAACTGGGCACAGGTCCATTTTCAGCAGAGGCCTGGGGAGAAAAGCTCCAAAAATAACACAAAACAATATAATACAATACATGAGAGAGAGAGAGACAGCAAATTATGGATGTAGTACTCATACAGTATGGCAGAGATTACATTGAGGTACAGAATAAACTTAAAAACATTTTTTTTACAGTTATAATTACAGCAAGGCAAATATCAATGAGTTAAGTTTTTAGGAGAAAGCTGTTTGTACATAGCTGAATATAATTTTGCAAATGGAATTCTTAGTTAAACATGCCCCTCTTCTTGGGCAACTAGATTTGAGTAACCAATATTAGATCTTAGCCATCCAGCTGGGAAAGGTTAGTATGTGGATTTTCCATCTGGTTTGATGAAGGCTATGCTACTTACCCAAGGACTAATTTTATGGCTATCCATCCAGCCATCATGTTGCTGAACTACACTGTTTGATAATGACAAGAGCTTTTTACAAAAATTGAAGGTTTTTGTGTCAAGAACCTGTCCATAAAAAGTGGCTTGTTTATGTTGCAGTGAAAGCTGTGGTCTTTGTAGTGAGCATTTTAAGTATAACCAGTATTTCTGAGGTAGAGGAAGTCTCTTAAGGCAGGATCTTTCTTAGCCTGGAAAGCAAGCCAATGATGAAATTTATAGGGGCCAGTGAGAGACAGAGGAAAGCAAGAAGCTTTTTAGTCTGTTTGGATAACTACGTGAACTTAGTCCTTTGACCTTTTTTTTGTCAGAAATGGTTGTAGTCTTTCATTTGGCAGGGTGTTTTGCTGAGGCACATGCCAAAAGGGGCATTGCACTCAATAATGGCTCTTGTAAAGGAAGAATACAGGGATATTATGACCGTCGTGTCCCTGGATGAGATACCCTTACTAATGAAGTGGGCCATGTAAAAAGCTTTCCTTACAACAGAGACAGCATGGTGGTCAAAAGTCAGGTTTCTATCAACCTGGGTGCCCAAGTACCATACGACTTATTGCGTGCTTACAACATTGTTATTAATGTGATAATTTGTGGGGACATCACTCTCCTCAAAGGGGAAGATGATGCATTTTTTGGCATTTAGCTTGAGGCCATATTTCTGGCACCAGTTATTTGTTTGGGTGAGACCCTCTTGTAGCTTATACAGAATTGTTTTATTAAGTCAGTAATGTGAATTCTTTGCTTTATTGCAAATTTGTTGGGTTATTTTTGTGAATTATAGTATTATAGGACTGCTGATGTTGACATTTTACGTAGTTGGAGTGCTGGAATGGTTTTCCCAGTGAGAAATGATAGTGCTGTAGTGAATATCTGTTTATTTATAAAAAAAAAAAAATTATATATATATATATATATATATATATATATATATATATATAAAATTCTAGAAACTCTGTATTAGTGTATGACTACTTAATAATAAATTTAAGAAAAAGCAGTCGTACTCCCCAGGATTCATGAAGCTCGGTGCAAGGATGGTTTTAGCCTTGCGCAGAACTTCCTCCTTACAGATGGTGCAGCAGCACCATATGAATATTTATGAGGGTGCGCTGTTGCACCCTCGACGTGCACAGGAAATGTGTGCGAGTGCAGGGGGCGTGTTTAAGTGCTCTACGGAGGTGTAAACATGCTCCCACAGTTGCACAACCTACTATGCTTACTATTATAGCCCGCCTCTAATAGTAAGCAATTAAGTCAGTGTCCGTGGATACTGAAATGTATGCTAAGCATACAACAGTGTCGACGAACACTGAAATAAAATCATCAAAGTAGTAAACACACAAGCATGTACTGGAATGTTGAGCCCTGTCCCTAGAACTATCACAATTAGATTCCCCTGTGTCCCTATTTTACATTTGTATTGCTTCATTATTGAAAGTGTAAGCGAAATGCAGCATGTTTGCTCATTGCTGCCCCCTGCTTAATGTAGCTTACACATCAAAATCATCCAAATAGAAAAGAACATGTGGAATCACCATTGATGTCAATAGTGTAATGGTTGAAGCATCCACCTAATGAGCAGGCATTCATGGTTCGAGTCCCACTATAGCACATATAATTTTCCATATGGAATGTGTATATGAACATATTTATACATCATTTTACTGTATAACCTGCATAATAACATGTAAATGTGAACTGGAGTACCGCATGAAATATTTAACTAATGTCATTCAATCAAAGTGGTAGTGTCATAATGAAAAAGGCACTAGTAAGCAGGTGTAAGCACAAATAAGCAGTAGTAAACATATATAAGTACCAGTAAGCAAGTCTGAGTGCTTTTGCATGGGTGTAAGCAGTGCCCAGCATAGGAAATGTATATAATTATGTAGATGTATGTGCATGTGTATGTACAGATATATAATACATACATACATATATATATATATATATATATATATATATATATATATATATATATATATATATATATATATATATGGGAACACTTCACATAATCAAATTACTGAAATCTCGAATTTCATATGGTCGAGACCATATGATCGAGATTTCAGTAAATCGAATATGTGTAGTGTTTAAAAATAAGAGTTTACTTACCTTAATACATTGCGTGCACACAGAGGGAAGGATTGTTGTACGCTCTGTGTATATGTAATGTTTTATTTTTTTTTGCGGTGTTGACAGGAAATGAGAAATCTCCCGTTTTGCGCTTCCGCATACAGCGCAAGATGGGAGATTTCCCATTTCCCCACTGTAGCACGATCTTGGAGTTGGTATATTTAAGTAGGGGGGGTGTGGGGTGCAGGAAGCGAAGTTTGTCTTTTTTTTTTTTTTTTTGGTTTCGCTTCAGAAGTTTGAGTTTACGAATCTCGATCTTTTGGTTTTGGTTATTTGCAGTTCGAGATTTTGTAAATTCGATCTTCTGAAGTGAATATATATATATATATATATATATATATATATATATACATATATATATATATATATATATATATATATATATATATATATATATAAAGAATGAACGTCGTGACAATAAAGCATACAAAAAGAATGAGAAGGGAATCAACAGCAACTCCAGTATTATTTAGTGCTTTCAGTGTATGTCATATCAAGCTGGGCAGGGTTGAGCAAAGCACTGCTACTCACACCACAGGCAGGATACTACCAGTGGGAGTAACACTGTTGATCTGCTAAGTCTACTTTACAAACAACCACAGGGTACTCCCTGGTGGGACTCCCAAAAATTGCTAGGATGGTTGGACCTCCGACCATTACACAAGCAAGAGCAGGTATGTTCAAGGACTAAATGGTGGGAGAGCCTGATGATATATGGGTTGGGACAACATACATGTAGGGTCTCTAACACTGTGGAGAGGGCAATGTGTGGAGGTGTGTCATGGCTATGATAGCAACCGGCTGTAATAGCAACCAGAGAATGGATTGTTTGCGTGTATGTCAAACTCAGGTGGGGTGGAGGAACCATGGGTATGAAATTATGGATCCAGGCGTATCAGGGTTGGATGGCCTGGTTCTAATTGGACCACCTCATGGAGGTCAGCGAGTTCATTATGAGTATATATGCATACACACATGCATACATCTTTATGTAGAAGTAAATTCCCTGTAACACATTCATTCCTTTTGCAGACATAAATAACATGAAAGTGCCCCTACAAACCTCGACAGTAGATAGAATAATAGGTTGCGCATAAGAGGGAAGGGACGAATCTGCAAAAATGCAGACGTGTGTACATTGTCCGAAGTCAGTGCTGTTCTCAACAAATCAAATGTGAGGACTTTCTCACACATGGAATCATTCCTGTGATCTGTCTGCTACGGCGATGCCAATCACTAAACCGGTCATATTTGTAATATAATTTCGCTGAACTCTTACATTATTAGCTCTCATGTGTAACGTGTGCATTACCACATAGTCATAGTTATTAATTTATTGTAGTGTTATGTTAACGGGAGTAATGATGTAATGAAGTATAGAGTTTAATCTTGAAATAAAGACATGTGTGTCCCAGGTGGGACAACCCAAAAATTGTGAATAGTGTCCTATTGGTCACTCATTTCACAAATGTGTGTGGACTAACCTTTTGGGATGTCTGAGGATACGTGGAGTGAGTCAACCCATGAGATGGGTTACAGGAGTAGGGAGTGGCCAATGTGTAGTGGTATGGATACACCGTGTATCCAACTGGAGAATGGATGACTGCTGTGTCAGTGAAGTGTTGGGGTGGTTGTTTGGGGAACTAGGATCCATGGGTATATGGGTATATATGCAAATGAAGCAGCACAGCAATAGTGTAGTGGTTAGAGCATCTGCCTAACGAACAGACATTCCCGTTCCGAATCCCACTGCAGCACATACCATTTTCCATTTGTAATCTGTATATGAACATATTTTGACATCTGTCTGCTGTATAACCTGCATAATAACAATTAAAAGTGAACTGGAGTGAAGTGTCAGTGTCATAATGAATAAGGCACTAGTAAGCAGGTTTAAGCATAAATAAGCAGTAGTAAGCATATATAAGCACCTGTAAGCATGTTTAAGTGCGTTTGCATGGGGGTATATGTATTTATATATATATATATATATATATATATATATATATATATATATATATATATATATATATATCTGTGTGTGTGTGTGTGTGTGTGTGTGTGTGTGTGTGTGTGTGTGTGTAGATATACACAGATATACAGCTATGATAGGAAACAGCACACAAGAATTTCATATGTTCACAGGTTATGCCAATGGAAGTGAGGGGCCCAAGCACCCCAGCCGGACAGAGGAAACATACATACAAACCAACAAACAATGTAAATAGTCCACTGCTCCCCAGACCACAGGCAGGCTACAACCGGGGGGGACAGGACAGAGTGCACCCGTGAAATCTAATCTTGGAACAGACAGGAGCGTCCCTTGCAGGACACCCCAAAAATTGACATATAACCAAAGGAAGCTGATACGATGACCATTCTGGCTGAGGTGTGTACATACCCAGAATACAAGGGTGGAAAAGCCTGATGACCCATGGGTAGAAACAACGTATGACATAGGTCCTGTGAAGTGGAGAGTGAGCAGTGTGTAGTGGTGTGTTCAGACCCAACCTTCACCCATAGTAAGGATGGGTGCAGTAGAGGAGGTGCGGGTGGGGGAACTATGGGTAGCTAGTTATGGGTCTAGGTGTGCAAGTATTGGCTGATGTGGGTCTATATGGATAGCCCCAGGGATGTGAGCAAAAGTGTTCATTGGGCAGTGGCGTTGCCCAATGAGCAGCCACACCCACTATGAGTCCCACTGCAGCAAAGTCTAATCTACATGGCAGAGAATGGAATAACCAGATCTAGATGTATATATGTAGAGGAATGTGTGTGCATATCTACCCATAGCTACATGGAGATATACCTCTCCCTCTCCGTAGTAGAAATGTATACATACAGAGACAGAATACATATACATACCCACGTATAGAAATATACATTTGCAGACACCCATACACCCATATGTTGTTAGATATACAAAGACAGCAATATATAAATATAGACATGTATGCATTCATATACAGATATATCTGTATATAGTAAAGAAGATATATGCACACACATGCACACATATATATATATATATATATATATATATATATATATATATATATATATGCGGGTGTGTGTGTGTGTGTGTGTGTGTGTGTGTGTGTAAATATACACATGTAATTAGTCAGGATATAATACAGCAGTTACGAATTACATATGTTCACAGGCCGTGCAAATGAGGGTGAGGGGTCCAATCAACAAACATGTAACATGTAGCATCAACCATCCCCACCTAGACAGGTGAAACATACAAACACACAATACAAGTAAACACACCACTGCTTCCCAGACCACAGGCAGGATACTACCAGTGGGAGAGACCTGCCAGGTCTAATCTTGAAACAAAGACATCAATGTCCCTTGTGGGACACCCCAAAATTACTGATCATCAGAGTCAGTCCCTGTAATGATTCATCAAACCAGGCTGTTGATGTACACGGACCAGTAAGTTGTGCAAGCCTGATAACCCATGGGTCGACACAATGTATGACATGGGTCCTGACACGTGGAGAGTGGGCAGTGTGTAGTGTTGAGGTTAGACCCCCACCCATACCCACAGTAAGGATGAGTGCTCTAGAGGAGGGGCAGGTGGGGTAACTATGGGTATGCAATTACTGGCCTAGGCATGCAGGTGTTGGCTGGTGCAGTTGTATTAGCACCGCTCTGGGGATGTTAAGTAATATTCCGAAATGGGCAGAGCTTACACCATACCTTTCAACCCCTAAGAGCAAAACCACTGAACAGAACATAAACCGTTGGAGGAACAAATAGAGACAGAAAACTCATATTCCACTTACAACCTTAGAAAGCTGATAAAAAAATAGGTATGCATTAGCATGACTTGGCTGAAGGATGTGGGGTCCTAAACCCAATTACTTGTCTGTATTTAATGGTGTCAGTTCCCAGGTATTTGCCAGACAGGTGCAGATTGTAAGAGGAACACACCAATAGTATAAAGCAAACTCTGGACAGGCCGCGGATTCTGTACAGTCAACTGGCATGCTTACACCTAATGGGTAGCCGTTCCCAATATGGGTCCCACTGCAGCACAGTCCAGTTTAAATGGCTAAGTATGGTATGACCATATGTGTGGTTGCATAACCCACTATACAACATCTATGAACACATGGTCACAACACCCCAGTGTAGGCATGTAAACCGATGTAATAGGCATCACAAGGTATTATCGTAGTCCCCACTCCCACCCAGGGGTGTGAGTGTCAGATGCAAACACCAAATGCAGTGCATTTGCAAGTGCGGGAGCAAGCAGGTGTAAGCCGGTTTGGTCGCCGGTATGCAAATATCACATTGGTGAAGCAATGCAGAGGCTAACTCAGTATAAGAAACTGTAACCGGAGGTTAGCATTGCTTAGCTCCGCACAAACCTGTGCACACCCGCTCACAACTGCTTTAAAGTGCCTTAATAACTCTGTATCCAACAGCTCGTGTTCTGGCCAGCAAGAAAAGAAACAGCCTTTGCAAGGCTAGAACTCAGGACCCAGTACATCACAGTCAAAGTAGTTAATCACTACGCCATGATAGCAATACAAATAAAGGAGGTATCAGCAAACTAATCCTCACCACAGGGAAATCAAATCAAACATGTGAACTGAATCTATGTACAGTGTAATGTTCTATAACCTGCCACAGACCATAAATATGTGAGTTGGAGTACTGCAGTAAACATAGAGTTGAGGTGTCACTGTAATAAAGTTATGAAGCCCCCAGAACCTCATACAGTGTATGTACACATGAATGACGGATACCAGACACATATATAACCTGTAATGAATAACACATAGCTTAGCCTTTTCAAAACCGGCCAATAACTGAAAAGTGCAGGAATCCGGCCCTACTTAAACTGAAGAGGTGGGAATACGGCTCATAACTGATTGCAGCATCCCCTGCAGGCAGAATGGCTGGAGTGGGAGAAGGCACTCAATTTAGAGTGCAGCGCTGGGGCATCCAGGAGTCCAAATTCATGGTATGGCTCCTGGTAAAGCACCATGACAGGAGACTACTGCAGGGCCAGTACCAGGGCTTGCAGTACAAAACAGAGGCCTGGGACAGTCTTGCCCTTGACCTCACTAGTGCCAGAGGTATCCCCCGGACTGGTGAGCAGGTCAGTCACCACCATGCAGACCTGAAGCAGTGGAGGGGGGATGTCCTAGAACAGTGGATCCAGGAAGCAAGGCAGATGCAGAATGTCCCAGAACTGAGTAAGTACTCCTTCCACTACATAGTTAATAATTGCCTAGCTTGTGTATACTATGGATTGGTATGGCTAAATATCACTGTACTTTGATCAGACAGGAGCGTCCCTTGCAGGACACCCCAAAAATTGACATATAACCAAAGGAAGCTGATACGATGACCATTCTGGCTGAGGTGTGTACATACCCAGAATACAAGGGTGGGAAAGCCTGATGACCCATGGGTAGAAACAACGTATGACATGGGTCCTGTGAAGTGGAGAGTGAGCAGTGTGTAGTGGTGTGTTCAGACCCAACCTTCACCTATAGTAAGGATGGGTGCAGTAGAGGAGGTGCGGGTGGGGAAACTATGGGTAGCTAGTTATGGGTCTAGGTGTGCAAGTATTGGCTGATGTGGGTCTATACGGATAGCCCCAGGGATGTGAGCAAAAGTGTTCATTGGGCAGTGGCGTTGCCCAATGAGCAGCCACACCCACTATGAGTCCCACTGCAGAAAAGTCGAATCTACATGGCAGAGAATGGAATAACCAGATGTAGATGTATATATGTAGAGGAATGTGTGTGCATATCTACCCATAGCTACATAGAGATATACCTCTCCCTCTCCGTAGTAGAAATGTATACATACAGGGACAGAATACATATACATACCCATGTATAGAAATATACATTTGCAGACACCCATACACCCATATGTTGTTAGATATACAAAGACAGCAATATATAAATATAGACATGTATGCATTCATATACAGATATATCTGTATATAGTAAAGAAGATATATGCACACACACATATATATATATATATATATATATATATATATATATATACGTGTGTGTGTGTGTGTGTGTGTGTGTGTGTGTGTGTGTGTGTGTGTGTGTGTAAATATACACATGTAATTAGTCAGGATATAATACAGCAGTTACGAATTACATATGTTCACAGGCGTGCAAATGAGGGTGAGGGTCCAATCAACAAACATGTAACATGTAGCATCAACCATCCCCACCTAGACAGGTGAAACATACAAACACACAATACAAGTAAACACACCACTGCTTCCCAGACCACAGGCAGGATACTACCAGTGGGAGAGACCTGCCAGGTCTAATCTTGAAACAAAGACATCAATGTCCCTTGTGGGACACCCCAAAATTACTGATCATCAGAGTCAGTCCCTGTAATGATTCATCAAACCAGGCTGTTGATGTACACGGACCAGTAAGTTGTGCAAGCCTGATAACCCATGGGTCGACACAATGTATGACATGGGTCCTGACACGTGGAGAGTGGGCAGTGTGTAGTGGTGAGGTTAGACCCCCACCCATACCCACAGTAAGGATGAGTGCTCTAGAGGAGGGGCAGGTGGGGTAACTATGGGTATGCAATTACTGGCCTAGGCATGCAGGTGTTGGCTGGTGCAGTTGTATTAGCACCGCTCTGGGGATGTTAAGTAATATTCCGAAATGGGCAGAGCTTACCCCATACCTTTCAACCCCTAAGAGAAAAACCACTGAACAGAACATAAACCGTTGGAGGAACAAATAGAGACAGAAAACTCATATTCCACTTACAACCTTAGAAAGCTGATAGAAAAATAGGTATGCATTAGCATGACTTGGCTGAAGGATGTGGTGTCCTAAACCCAATTACTTGTCTGTATTTAATGGTGTCAGTTCCCAGGTATTTGCCAGACAGGTGCAGATTGTAAGAGGAACACACCAATAGTATAAAGCAAACTCTGGACAGGCCGCGGATTCTGTACAGTCAACTGGCATGCTTACACCTAATGGGTAGCCGTTCCCAATATGGGTCCCACTGCAGCACAGTCCAGTTTAAATGGCTAAGTATGGTATGACCATATGTGTGGTTGCATAACCCACTATACAACATCTATGAACACATGGTCACAACACCCCAGTGTAGGCATGTAAACCGATGTAATAGGCATCACAAGGTATTATCGTAGTCCCCACTCCCACCCAGGGGTGTGAGTGTCAGATACAAACACCAAATGCAGTGCATTTGCAAGTGCGGGAGCAAGCAGGTGTAAGCCGGTTTGGCCGCCGGTATGCGAATATCACATTGGTGAAGCAATGCAGAGGCTAACTCAGTATAAGAAACTGTAACCGGAGGTTAGCATTGCTTAGCTCTGCACAAACCTGTGCACACCCGCTCACAACTGCTTTAAAGTGCCTTAATAACTCTGTATCCAACAGCTCGTGTTCTGGCCAGCAAGAAAAGAAACAGCCTTTGCAAGGCTAGAACTCAGGACCCAGTACATCACAGTCAAAGTAGTTAATCACTACGCCATGATAGCAATACAAATAAAGGAGGTATCAGCAAACTAATCCTCACCACAGGGAAATCAAATCAAACATGTGAACTGAATCTATGTACAGTGTAATGTTCTATAACCTGCCACAGACCATAAATATGTGAGTTGGAGTACTGCAGTAAACATAGAGTTGAGGTGTCACTGTAATAAAGTTATGAAGTCCCCAGGACCCTATACAGTGTATGTACACATGAATGACGGATACCAGACACATATATAACCTGTAATGAATAACACATAGCTTAGCCTTTTCAAAACTGGCCAATAACTGAAAAGTGCGGGAATCCGGCCCTACTTAAACCGAAGAGGTGGGAATACGGCTCATAACTGGTTGTAGCATCCCCCTGCAGGCAGAATGGCTGGAGTGGGAGAAGGCACTCAATTTAGAGTGCAGCGCTGGGGCATCCAGGAGTCCAAATTCATGGTATGGCTCCTGGTAAAGCACCATGACAGGAGACTACTGCAGGGCCAGTACCAGGGCTTGCAGTACAAAATGGAGGCCTGGGACAGTCTTGCCCTTGACCTCACTAGTGCCAGAGGTATCCCCCGGACTGGTGAGCAGGTCAGTCACCACCATGCAGACCTGAAGCAGTGGAGGGGGGATGTCCTAGAACAGTGGATCCTGGAAGCAAGGCAGATGCAGAATGTCCCAGAACTGAGTAAGTACTCCTTCCACTACATAGTTAATAATTGCCTAGCTTGTGTATACTATGGATTGGTATGGCTAAATATCACTGTACTTTTCTGACAGCTGCAGATGAGTGTGCTGTGAACCAGCAAGCCTATGATGCTAGGCTGCAAAGGATGTGTCACGAGGCAGGTTAGTAAACAGCCTGCATGTACTGTCATAAATAAATGTAAGAGCCTCAGAAAGTGTTGTACCAGTATACAGATTTGTGTAATATGCTGCGAATAAAGGTGTAACCCCTGCATTGCTTCTGTTTACTCTGCAGTCATATGTTGTTGTACAGTTGCAGTTATTAAATAGTACTGTTGTTGTAAGCAGTGTTACCCAGACTGTGATATGCAAATAAAATGTGCATGAAGTGCTGTATAACAATGGAAGTGCAAACAGGTCAGTCATATTAGACTAAATACATTGCAAAGCCTCACAACAATTGCCTGATAGCATAGTGTACAGTGATCTCAACTGTAATGCTTTTATCACTCACGGCAAGGCTTTGGATCCCAGGAGCGCCAGTGAGTTGTATGCATAATCATTCCACACAACTGCACACAGTTTGTTAGAATGTTCAGAGAGAAAGCTGTATGCATATATACACTTAACAACTGTACAGATAATGCTAGAATGCTCATATAGAAAGTGGTATGCATATTCATACTCTTCAACTGTTCCAATCTGCCCAGTCAACTGTTCCAATCTGCCCAGTATGTCCTGATAAATGGCCCACATCACCTGCCTTTTGCCCTGTTCTCCTGACAAATTAGTGGGATGATCCAAGAAATGTAGGCAGCTGTAAATTACATATAACTGATAGTCAGACTTGTACATAGTCAGAGAATGTACATGCAAACATACCCGTCATCCCAGCATCTCACCCAAAGTGTATGACAGCAGTCAGCAGTCTCATAACATGTTGCATTACACCTGCATCTTGTCAAGCCTGTACGTAAGACACAGGTCCCATACATACTAATCTACAAACATACCATTGTACAATATAACGCCATTGAGTAGTGTAATAATACATGTAAGGGACAGACCACTGCAGTGACTATGAATGTTGTGAAAACTACAAGGATTTATTAGTTGTTAATTTAACTCTCTCTCTTTCACCCCTACCATATGTGCAAAAATAACCGATTTACACAACTCATTTGGTATGTCTACACACCTAAACTTTGTTGGGACATATGTCCTATTGGTTTATAAATATTCACATCTGTTTCTATGCATGTGCCATGTTAAAATACCCCCATATTGGTGTCCTGTTGCCATCAATGAAACCTGCATGTTGTTGTAATGGCCACTGTTTACCCATATATGTATGTGTTCTGCCTGCTCTGCAACTATTTTATATCTGGTGCTCTGGGTAACGGGAAAACCTATGCATGCTGTTATAACAAATCATAGGTTCATAGGTTCATACTAGGCTATCTGCCCTGGGGCAATTATAAGCCTAGCCCGATTCTGTATGGCTTATGCCACCCCTTGATTTGAGTATACTGTGCCCTTTTTAAGGTTTAGTTTACTGTGCCTCTGTCTAATAGTGACACGGGAGTAATCCCTGGGACAAACCTACAATCCCCCATCCACTTATCGAGATTCTTCTTGAAGAGATTCAGTGAGGTGCTCTGCCTCACATGAACTGGAATTCTATTCCAGAGTGAAGAGAGCCTCTGGGTTATGAACCTCTCCCTCCAGCAAGTTCTATTTATTTCTGTGCTGAGGTTCAAGTCACTCGAGCGTGTGGCTCTAAGGGATTTAGATTTACTGAGGTGGAGCATGTCCATTAATTCTGGATTTGACATAGCTTTGTATGTCAGGCATAGATCTAGCCTCAAGTAGGCGGTATGCAACTGAGTAGAGCTGGAGTTTTTTAACCGAGCAGCATATGGCATCTGTTTGAGACCCTTGATCCTCTTGGTGAGATACTTTTGGGGTATTTCTAATTGCTGCAGGTGTCGGGTAAGGTACATCCCAAAAGGGGCATTGTATTCTATGATGGGCCTGATGAGGGATGAATAAAGGGGCATGATTACCTCTCTTGATCTAGATGTGAAACCCTTCGTGATGAGGTGGGCTATGTAGAAAGTCTTTCTAACCACTTTGGCAATGTGGTTTTCAAAGGAGAGATTGCTATCAACTTGGGTCCCCAGGTCCCTAACAACTTTTTCTGTACTTAATGGGTTTCCGCCTATGTGGTAATTTGCGGGCACATTGTTTTTGCCAAAGGGTATGACTATACATTTTTTGGCATTTAGCTTTAAACCATGGCGCTGGCACCAGTTATCTGTCTCTGTGAGACCTTTTTGAAGGATGTTTGTGTCAGCTGGAGAGTTGATTATGGCGCCCAGTTTGCAGTCTTCAGCGAACTTGGTGAGCCATAGTCCTCCCATGTTTGCCTGTACCTTGGAAAAGTATATACCGAACAAGAGTGGTCCCAGGACAGAACCCTGTGGGACGCCACTTGTGACCGGTTTCAAGTCTGACATGGCTCCAGCAACTCTCACTCTGTGGGTTCTGTCTTTGAGCCAGTTTGCGACCCATCTTGTGACATAGGGGTTTATATTTAAGCTGGATAGCTTATCTATGATGCCCAAGTGGGGTATTGTGTCATATGCCTTTGCAAGGTCCAGATAGGCTGTGTGGACTACCTTCCCTTCATCTATGGCTTTGGTGACTGTTTCAAAGAAGTCAACCAGGTTCAAAAGGCAGGATCTGCCCTTGACAAAGCCAAACTGGGTAGGATCTAGTGTCTGTAGGTCCACAATGTCTTTGTTTATGTGCTCCATGATGATCCTCTCCATAGCCTTGCAGACTAAGCTAGTCAGGCTTATGGGGTGATAGTTTCCAGGGTCCGTAGAGGCTCCACCTTTGTGGAGTGGGACCACTGTTGCTGTACGCCATTCTGTGGGCACATATCCTGTAGTGAGGCTGAGATTGTATAGCTGTTTTATTTGAGGGATTAGTTCCTCTTGTAGTTCATGTAGGATGCAACCTGGGACACCATCTGGTCCCATGGAAGCAGTGTTTTTTGCTTTGGAGAGGGCAGCCTTCACCTGAGCATCTGAGATGTTTGGGAGGCAGCCCTCTGCCGGGATAGATACTTGCTCTTTTGGGGGGGAGGGGGTGGAGAAGTTTGCACTGAACCTGTCTGCCAGAATATTGGCGATGTCTCTGGGTTCAGTGTATTTTTTGTCGTTTAGAATCAACTCAGAACAAGTCTGGGAGTTGCATCCAAGGTTTCTAACATAACTGAAAAAAGCCTTATGATTGTCTTTGGTGTCCTCTGCAATTTTTCTCTTGAAGCTGGCCTTGGAGGATTTTATGAGGGATCGTAATTTTTAGCTAGTACTGATCAGAGATGCCTTCCCTATTAGGGATTTTGCTCTATCATGTAGTAGCTTCCTCCTTCTGTTGTACAGTTTATTTATGGCAGGGGTCCACCAGACTGGACGCCTGCCTTTGGATGATTGGGTCTTGGTTTTGTTTGGGATAGCATGATCCATGCATTCCTGGAGATGTCCGTAGAATGCATTTATATAGGATTCTGCAATTTGGGCCGTAGTTTCCACTGGCCCTGGGGCCTTGAAGGATTCCACTTTGGTTTTGAGAAGTGAGAAGTTCACTTTTGAGAAGTTTTTCACTGTGGTTTTCTGGGCTGGGGGTGGGGTCGGGATGTGGACATCCAGTGAAATTAATTTATGGTCTGATCTTACCAATGAGGGATATTCTTCTGGTGTGGAGCATAGAGTCCCTATGTTGGTAATGATCAGGTCTAGTATGTTGTCCCCTCTTGTGGGAGTGGTGTCTAGTTGTTCCATAGCATTTGAGTTTATAATTTCCAGGAATCTTTGGGCTAAGGTGCTGGGGCTTGAGTAGTGCTCCCAGTCAATGTTTGGGTAGTTGAAGTCACCCAATATATTGGTGTTCGGAGAGATCTTCATGTTCTCCAATGTTTTCAGGAAAGCTGAGTGGGATTCCTGACTTTGAGAGGGTGGTCTGTAGGATGCTATAAACTGAAAAGCAGTCTTGCCCACTGTTAGTTGCACATGGATGGTCTCCGATACTTCGTGCATTGCCACTAACCTGGAGGTGTGGATATCCTTGATAAATATGGAAACTCCCCCTCCTTTTGTGGTTCAGTCTGGGTTTTGGGGCCGAAAAGCATGATATGAGGTATAGCCTGGTAGTGCTGGGGTGCTCTCTGTAGCCTTGAACCAGGTTTCTGTCACTGCACAGATATCGATGTTCTCAATACTGAGGAGAGCTTTGAGTGCGTGCATCTTGACGTTAAGACTTCTGGCGTTTAGCAGCATTACCCTTAGTTTCTTGTTCCTTGTGCTGTCTATGGGGGTGGGTTTAACTTTTGAGCCTTGCCTAAAAAAGGCACTATGGGGGTGGCAAGAGCCTTTGCCAATATCTGAAAGCCCAGTGGTGACAGGTGCAAGCCGTCCCTAGCGAAGCAACGTGGCTTGTCGAGCATGTCATCCCAGGCTGAAGGACACTGGATCCCCTTTGAATGACACCAAAATTTTAGCCAATTGTTAAAATCGATCATTTTGTCTTTGTACTGTGGCATCATTCTAGGTGAGGGTAAGATGCTGCTCAAGGTCAGGGTCATACCAGCCTGGGCTACATGACTAGAGAGCTCCTCTATGTCTCTTTTCATGTAGCCCAGGGAGGTACGTCTCAGGTCATTCACACCAGCATGTACAATGACTGAGTCATATTTGTATTTGCTTTGGAGTGACCTGAGTGTTTGCGTTATGTGTTGGATCCTAGCACCCGACAGGCAGCTCACCGTGACCTTCTCTTTATTCAGCCTGGTGAGTGGGACGTCAGTGTGTCTGACAATAGAGTCACCTATAACAAGAGTATCAGGTGTGTTATTCAGCCTTAAGGGCTGTGTCTGCTTGGCACACTGACTTTGTGGGTTATGTGTTGTGTGTGTTTTGTTTTGATGTAGCATTTGCTTGGATGTCTGCTTTGGAGGTCTCTGTTGCTTAGGTAGATTTTTATTTAGAGCCTCCGAGTATGTTTTGTGTATTTATGTGTTTGGTTCGCTGATGTGGTGGAACTATGTGATACTGGAATTGTGTTGTGTGAGGTTACCTTCTCCTCCTGACTGGTTACACCAGTTTTGAGATGAGAGAGCTCAGCCTCCAGTTTGGCTAAATAGTTGCATCTCTCACATATATTTGAACCTGTTTGGAGGAGGAGAGGGTTGTCCATGTACATGAGACAGTTGTAACATTGCCTCAAAATTCCCAGATTCACCAGCTGGACTGGAGAGGAAACCATTGAGTGACCTTTGGCCATGCTAGAGTAATAGGGAAACTGAATTTAAGATGGACCAATAGAGGACAGGGTAATCGTAGAGAGTATAAGAGTAAGTAGTGCTTATGGTTTAATAGTGCTAACTTGTAGGATTACTTAATTGGACCAGTGAAGGGCCTTAGAATGAGAATATGGTGTTTAAATTGAGAGATAGAGCAGTTCTAAGGGAAAAAGTGAAGAGCAGACTTTGTGGAGCCAGGAATAGTGCTGTGAATGCTGTTGACTATTACTAACCCATATCTGCCTTAAACATGCTACAACATAGCTTGTATGGGAAGGCCGATCCCAACGGACCCACATGTTCCACCTCAGCTGGCCATGGCACTGGGCACCAGCACATCTGGTGCCCAGCCTGGGACCTCCTCATCTGTTGGCCCTGCACCACCTTTGGGTGGAACCGCTGCAGGGGATGGGGCTCACCTCCCCGGAGCCGGAGCAGACAGTTACCTGTCACTCATGGTATGGTCCAAGCTGTGATGCGTAGGGAGCTCGACAGGGAGATTCGAGACCACCTCTGCCAGCTTGAAGGCCAAGTGGTGCAACTAGAGGGTGAACCTGCCCTTCCTACACAGCTCCCAGCACAGTCACCTTCTGGGCTGTGAAGGTGCAGTGGTGACTGCCCATGGGTTGGGATCTCAGTCCCACTGTATCCATTTGTGCGCTCATGGGCTTACGACTTTCAAACACTCCTCCCTGTCCAAGGTGCCCCACCACATGTGTCATATACCACCCCTGTATGCGTCCTGTTTGTCTTGTCTGTCATCCTACCCAACCTATCCTTCTTGATATACCTACTCTCCTTCCCCAACATCCCAATCTCACCTGAAAGTAAAAGAAAGAAAGAAAAGGCAATCTGTTCCCACAAAAAAATCACACTCCATACATAGCTGTCCATTTCGCACACATGTCCACTGGACACATGTAAACATTTCTAATTGGCATCACAACATACTATTGTTGTCCTCACCCCTCTCTCAGGGTTGTGAGTGTCCAAATGTACTGCCGAATTTATTGCGTATGCACAGCCGTTGCTGTAGAAGAAATGGACAGCTATGGACCTTCCCTACACCCTTCCTGCACATGCCTAACTACCTTGCCTACTGTCTTTCCCTCTTTGTGCCCCTTTTTCACCACTTTCCTATCACCCCTTTTTTCTTTTCTTTTAAAGAAATTAGTGCAGAGGTAAGCGGGAGTAAGCACTTTTAAGCAGCAGTGAGTGGGTTACAGCCTGTTTGCATGGGGTAAAGCACTGCCTACACAGGTTAAGCAATCAAGAAGATAAATGAGTGTAAGCAACTGTAACCAAAAGTAACCACTGCTTACCATCACGCAAACCTGCGCACACCCGCTCACAACTGCTCAAAAGTGCCTTAATCAGTTCATATCCAACGGCCCTTGTTCGGCCCAGCAACAAAATAAACAACCTCTGCAAGGGTCAAAACCAGGACCCTGCACACCACAGTCAACGTGATTTACCACTAAGCCATGGCAGATATACAGACATCAGATTTTATCACAAACATATCATCCAGCACAGTCATTCAAAAAAACCAAGTAATTTTTTTTT
>NC_056725.1:1587545412-1587667912 GCF_019279795.1 Protopterus annectens
ATTGTAATTAACATTTCAGTTCACTGAGAAACATATTCAGATATGCTAAGGTGCCCATTGTGTCCATAGCTACACCATTAATTTGGTTGTAATTAATTCTTGTTATATTTGAGAAAATGTTATACAAAGCTAATGCTAACAAACAGAAAAGTACTTCATTCATACCACTATCTAACTCCACATACCACTATTAATGTGTAACAGTCTTTTGACCAATCCACACCTTCTTGATTATATTTAGATTGCTAATGTCCACAGTAACCAGCAAAGAAAAAAAATTAAAATATCATGATACCTTAGTTCAATAATCTGTTGAAAGAAATGTCACATATTCTTTAGATATGCTAGTAACTCCTTTAGTAGCCCATTTAAAATGGAGTCAGCATACACAGCCAGACATTTCATTTTGGATTACTACACAGAAACACAGAAATAATTGATCAGAATGATAGGGAGTGGTTTTCTTATGGATTTTGGGTATTATGAATAAAGTTGGCAGCTACCAATAGGTGATTATAAACATCAAGAATCAGTCCATTTTCTAGCAAAGATCACATAGAACACTGTCAATTCTTGTGTATGCCTTAAAAATCACAGCCGTTGAAACCTTCCTTTAAAAGGTGATGTGCTGATATATTATTAAGACATTTAGTATTAGCAACAATGTCCATTATAACACCAAGACCTTTACCCTGATGTTCATATTATGCTACAGTTCAATTAATGCTCAATTATCTATACATGACAGATGGTAGGCTTTATTTTAGGTTTGACATCCTGCTTGTACATATCTTTCTTGTAAGATAACTCAAAAATCACCAATGTAGGATGTAAACACAGGTTAAATAGACTACTTCTCATAAAACTCAGGACACTCATTGATTCATAGATATTCCAAGACCACTGAATTTCATGACTATTCAGAGCTTGCTAGTATCTTCCCTTAGGCTGCACCTCCTTTCTCAAGGATGGCCCTACCATTCAATCCTGGAGTAAATTTGTGAAAACTCATTCAGTCATTCAGATTATGTTTAAAAGAAAATACTTATTACTGTTTAAAATGCAAGATAAATTTATTTCTCAGGTTCAGAAACTGCTGGGTTATAAACCTGTCTATCCAGTGCACTTTATTCATCTGGTGAAAAAAGAAATAGCAGTCTATTCATTAGCAACTCCGGGCTAACACCCGACAGTGTAAACACAGCCTCTAGGTAATGTTATCACATTGACTAATGTTGCTATGATACTTCAAACTCATAAAAATGTGAAAAAAGGGAGTTGTTGATGATGATAATTGGATTTGAAAAGAACCATTTTATGTTTAACCTACATGTAAAAGGTTTTAGTTCATCTATAGCCATTATTTTTCCTAAGGTAGAGGAACACTCTTTCTTTAGGATGCAGTTGTCCCCCTAGGTCAATCTATAAGATTAATTATAAATTTCAAGTAGATTGGATAAATTAATCTAAAAGAGAAGCCTGCTTATTTTGCTGCTTACTTTGACCTCAGCAATAGCTTCAGCCCTCCATATCTGAAATGTCTGCTGCCTGTTTATGGCCATGACTCCCATGACTGTCCCTCTGTCTGTTTCAAACTTGATTACAACTCCTACATATTCTTTTAAGCTAGTCTTGAAGAGTATCTGAAAGGAGGACATTTTCAGAAAAACTTCCTTTACCACTGGCTGTTTGCTTTATTGGAATAGCATTAGCTCCGATGACAAGGGTAGTTTTCACACTGATGTTAGATTCATTCTTGTCTACCATATAGGCTTTGGCTCTTCATAATCCCTTTGGTCACATGTATTCTTCTGATATTGATGATCAGCTACCATGGCCTACATTCTTCATAGAAAAGCGTTATGTTTTGACAACCAGTGTTGGCCCAGCAACACTGAAATTGGAGCACACTGTTTGACCAAACCAAAAGCTGTGGTTCTAGTCAAGGCATACATCAAAGTACTACAACAAATTCAGCAAAGAACTGCAAGGATGAAGGCTCATGTAGCAAACAAGGATAGTTAATGCACTTAAATATTTTATTGTAAATTGCAAATCAGTAATTTCAGTCCCTGCAGTACTTCTTATTTTTAGAACAGGAAGAACAGATAGGGTTTAGCAATGGACACAGGCAAACATATGTTTTCCTTAAACAGTTACTCACAAAGTTTTGCAAAAAGTGTACTCATTCTCAGATATCATGTGAAAAACATTTTAAACAACAATCTTAAAGTGTGTGCATGTGTGTGTGTGTGTTTGTGTGTGTGCATGTGTATGTTTGTGTATATGTGTGCGCATGTATGTGCATATGATTATATGAATGCAGCTCACTCTGTCAAATAGTCAGTTTGTTGACAGAGTGAACTGCTTTAGAAATACATTGAAAGCACACTTTGTTGAAAACTGGAGGTGTTGTAAACAGTAAGATGGAGTACTTGTGGTACAGGAAGAGTGGGATTGTGTTTTGGATGAATATGTTGCCTACTTTAACAAAACCTTCCTAAGTATATGCAACAGCCATGTTCCAATCAGGATTAAAATAGTCAGATCTTCATCAGCCCCATGTCTCTCCCTGCAAACAAAACAAACAAACAAACAAACAAACAAACAAACAAACAAACAAACACAAAGCTTGGCACAAGTGGCTGAAAATGTTTAATTATCTACCAACACTATTTCAATCTCATTAATAAAACCAAAGCACAAGTCAGTGCACAGAAGAAGAATTATTTCATTTCCCATTAATAAACCTATTTTAAATCCCCCCATATTTCTGGTCCATTATCTCCCAAATTTTAAATTCTGGCATGCCTTCACAACCTAATCCCAATCTTCTCCAAAACTGACACCAACATAGCCCGTAACTTTAACTCTCAGTTTATTAGTACTGCTACCTCCCTATCAGAACTTGACCTCAATTCTCAACCTTTCTCCTCACTCTTCCCCAAAACAATCCTCTTATCTTTAATATTGAACTTGTCACTGCCACAAAAATTAAACATTATCTCAAAATATTAAAAAAAAAACTCCTATGTTGGCATATTTGTTTTAGACTTTAAAAAAGCTTACCTTAAAAAAATTGCACTTTATTCAGCTGAGTTTACTGTATTTGTGTTTCTTCCTACTTTATTACTTTATTTTGCTTTTGCTGCTTGTTCTTAAAAGTGTTCAATTGCATGTATTCTGCTGCATATATTAATACTTGATATTAGCCTGATTAAATTGTAACTGTTATTCTAAGCCTCTTAGTTTTTGGTTTAAGTACTTGGGCTTCAGGCCAGTTGTTTTATAATAAGGTTTGTGGTCTACGCTCTTGTGGCGGGAGAGGTAGCTTACATCCTTCTAAGCTGGGAATTGATAGTTGAAGGCTTAGTGTGTCTATTATTCTAAAAATGTCTTAGTTCTGGTTTAAACATTTGGGCTTCAGGCCAGTTATTTTACATTAAGAAGCTTTGTGTTCTACACTCTTGTGGGAGGAGAGGATAGCCTCTGCCCTTGTGAGCTGGGAGTTGCTTGTTGAAGGCTTATTGTGCTTGCTTATTTGAACTTTTTTTTTTTCTGAAATTGTTGCAGTCTGCTGCAGCATAGACTAGATTCAGACCTGCTGAATCTAGTTCTGTTTGTATAACTTGAGAACTAAAGCAGGTCGTCTTTTGTTGGAGAGGGTTCCCCTGCACAATAGTGGCAGGAATGTACAGTTAGAACTCATCTGTGTTGCACCCTGGTTAATTAATCTACAGTCTTCCCTGAAACTCAAACTAGAATCTTCCTAAAACAAGATTGCCAAATTTGTCTCAGGCAGCTGTAACTTCTCCAATCACTATAATTTATTAAGAAAACTACAATGGCTAAAACTCCCTCATTACCTATTCCTCTTGCAACTAACCACATCACACAAACTTATCTATAAACCACATGATTGCCCTGCCCTCAGCTCCTTACTTATCTCCTTCTCCACTCTCAGGCCACTACGTTCAGAACACCTACACTTACTCCAAATCCATAAACCAAACCTTCCTGTAGGCAAACTACTCTACTCTTGGACCATGGCCAGAGCCTGGGATAATCTCCCTCCTTCTGTTCGCAGTGAACATCTGTCTAACTTCAAAACCACCCTGCATAATCATCTCCTCTCCAACTGGATATGTAACTGTACAAAGCCACATACTACCACCAATGAAGCCATTACCTGACCTTTTCTCCCATCAAACTCAGCTACCCACTATAAAAAATCTAGCCCTATTCATTCCTAGTAGCATCTCTATCCCCACTTCTCTCTTGAACCGTACTTTCTCTCTATGCTATAGCTTCTCCTGAAGTGGCCTAATTTCCATATCATGTTCTACACCACTTGCGAAACTTTTTCTCTCCACATTTCTAGTGACTATAATCATCTACACTAATTCCTTCAACTACCTCGTAACTCCTCTCATAATCTCTTCCGCCTGAATTTCCACTGGATCTTTGTAACTCTACAATACTGATTTGTATTATATTCTCATTTAAATCATTTTGTATCTCAGAACCTGTCATTTCAGACTCTACCACATTGACTCTATACCATGTATCTAAAAACCTGCTCTTTGAAATTGTTCCCATTATGTTGCTGCATTTTGCCTATTATGGTGTACTTCATTGCAGTCATTGTATTAACTATCTGATTTTTACATTGTCTCATTGCAAATACTGTACTATTAATATTGTATTTTAATCTCCTGTCCTGGAGCTCATTGTTTTTTCATAATGCCTTACTACAACTATTGTATTCCAGTACTGCATTTTATAAGTTTATGTTTTGGTGCTTTTATCCCCAGGCCTCCACTGAAAATGGGCTCTTTGTGGCCATGTGGACTTTCCCGGTAAACAAATGTCAATAAATAAATAAATAAATCTGATTGAAGGTTGCTGGAACAAGGCTCAGTTTTGAGCTTTTTTTTTATTGGTTAATTTCTTTAAATCAGTTTGTTCTCTTTGCTACATAAGTACTGTGTTTGTGCAGATTTGTACTGTTTTGCCCATCATGAACTGCCTAGCAGTGGTGGGCACTATTGTTGGTTATAGATGCAAATACTTCTGCCTGCAAATTTTCCCTTAGTACTCTGCTGGTGCTCCATTGGTGAGTTCTCGAGATTGTCCCTCACTGACAGGTAATACATTCAGCGAAGCTCATGAGGTACCAGCACAGATCCTACCCACTAGTCCTTCTTATTTTTTGCCCACTTCTCCTCTCCTTTACTTTGCCCGGTCCTTCCTGTCCTCTTCCTGTTCTCTGACCGCATTAACTTACCTAGCATTATAGATGGACAATTTCCTACAGTTTCTCCAGCCAGTCTGGTTGACATGGGTATCCTGAGCCAATGTAGTAATTGCTCATGTACACTGACAACCCACTTCTTCTAGTCCACACAAATTCATTAGTTGAGAGATGCATCTATGTCAAGAACCTAAAATCCAGGCTCTCTTGCTCACCAGTCAGTTCATCTTATAATAAGCAGGTTGTCAGCATGCACATCTCACCTTCTGTACCTACCAAACCAACAAGACATAAACCTACACATGTGGAGGTTCTTACCAGAAGCTTACCTAAACATCCGAGACCTCCAAAACACAAACACAAGCATGAGTCACATAATATGTCCTCTGCAGAACAGAGTACACATAATACATTGCACATCAGTGCCTCACCAGGCATAACACAAAAACAAATATCTTAGTCATAGGCGACTCAATTGTGAAACACACAGATGTCCCTCTCACCAGGTTGGATAAGGAAAAAGTCATGGTCAGCTGTCTGTCAGGTGCCAGGATCCGCCACATCACACAGTCACTCAAGTCTTTCAACAACAGCCACTGTTATGATTCCATCATAGTCCATGTTGGTGTGAACAACTTGAGATGTACCTCACTGGTCTATATGAAAAGAGACATGACTGAGCTCTCTGATTGTGTCTCATGCAAGTATGTCCCTAGTGTTAAGCAGAACTTTACCTAGGATGACACCACAATACAAACAAAAAAATGATTGACTTCAACAATTGGCTTAGTTTCTGGTGTCATTCTAAGGGGATCCAGTATCTATCAGCCTGGGATGACATGGTCGAGAGACCTTGATCCTTTTCCAGAGATGGGCTTCATCTGTCACTCCTGGAATTTCAGTTATTGGCTAAGGCTCTTGCCACCCCCATAATGCAATTTTAAGCATTGTCACAAGAACAACATTCCCGATGTAAAAATACCCTCTAAAAACAACCTCAAGGTTATGCTGCTAAATGCTAGGTGTCTAAACCAGAAACTGCACTCACTGGAAACAGTCCTTACCTTGGAAGATGCTGACATTTGTGAAGTCACTGAGACCTGGTTTAAGGCTGTGGAGAGCACCCCAGCTATACTAGATTACATTTCCTTCCACACTTTCAGACCACAAACTGAAGGCATGAGAACTAGAGGAGGTAGTGTATCAATATTCATTAAAGATAAATACATGCCTAGATTGATTAAACAGCACGATTCCCTTGAATTACTTCAGGTGCAATTGAATGTAGGTATGACCCATCTTCAGGTTATTGCCAGTTTTAAGACCCCCTCCATGAATCAGGACATCCACTCAGCCTATTCAATTAAAATACAACCAAACACCCTCGGTTTGGGTGGCTTTAATTAGCCATCTATTGACTGGGCAAATTATACGTGTTCTAACTCACTTGCCAAAAGGTTCCTGGACTTTTTTAACTCTGATGCCCTGGACCAGCTGGTTGACACACCCACAAGGGGCTCAAACATCCTGGATTTGCTGCGCACCAACAGGGTGGACTGCTGCACTGCCCTCAGTGTGTGGCTATCCCTGATGAGATTTGACCATAAATCAGTCTTGCTAGAAATAGCTATAACACAAGACCCTCCCCCTTAGCAACAACTAGGCTAAAAACTTCTCCAAGGCCAATTACAACCTCTTATGTGACAGCATAAATAGCTTCATAGCCCCTCCCTCCACTGATGGAACAGACACCTATGTTGAGTTATACACCAATGCTTTATATGAGCACTTGTACAGTTTTATTGACTCTGCTGTACCTGGTAGAACCAAAGAAAGATCTTCAAGGAAAAGCAAACTTGACTGTTGAACAACTGCCATTAACAGGCTATACAATAGGATAAATAATTTGCTATCTAAGAGTAGGAAGGAATGGTCTCAGAACTGGAAATACTCCTTGCTCTGCTTAAGAAAGCAAATAAGACTCCTAGTGAAGTCTTCCAAAGCTAAGCACTAATACAAATTAGCTTCCCTAACTAAAGATAACCATAAGGCATTCTTTAGTTATAGCCATAACCTCAAAGGTAAGTCCCATATTTGCACTGAAGTCATAGTTAATGGTACTACATATACAGAACCTGTGGATGTAGCAAACCTGCTGGTTGACAGTTTCAGTAAAAACCTCACTCCCCTATCACATATGCCCCACAACATCCCTGAAACCTGCCCCCCACCTAGTATCTCTGAGGAGCAGGTCTTAAATGCCCTTTCCAAGGCCAAAAAAAAGCCTGTATGAGACCAGATAACATCCAAAGCTGTGTTCTACATGGGTTAAAACAGGAATTAGTATCAACATTGGGCATGTTTTTCAGTCACAGCCTAAGCACTGGCTTCTTCCCAGTGGAATGGAAAACAGCTATTGTCACCCCTTGGCACAAACTGGGTGCATCCACTGACCCCATGAACCATAGACCCATTAGCTGGCCAGCCTTATCTGCAAGGCCATGGAATGAAGTATCATGGACCTTATTAACAAAGATATAGGAAATCTCCAAATGCTCAACCCCACCCAGTTTGGCCTTGTCAAGGGGAGATCATGCCTGTTAAACTTGGTGTACTTCTGCAAGACAGTCACCAAAGCCCTACATGAGGACAGATCTCTGCATATGGCCTAACCAGACATAGCCAAGGCATTTGACACAGTCCCCCACTCAGGCATCATAGATAAACTTAGCCAGCTGGGTGTCAACCCATATATAGTCAGGTGGGTTGCAAACCGGCTCACTGATAGAATTCATACGATCAAAATAGAGGACTCCATCTCCTCCAGCAGTCCTGTAAGTAGTGGTGTTCAACAGGGATCAGTTCTGGAACCACTACTCTTTGGAACCTATTTGTCTGAAGTACAGGCTAAAACTAAAAGACTGTGACTGACAACATTTGCAGATGACTGCAAACTGGGGAGCAATCACTGCAATCCCTAATGATGTCAACATTCTGCAAGAAGGTCTTACACAGACTAATGACTAATGCCAAATTCATGGTCTAAACTTAATGCAAAAAAATACATTATCATCCCCTTTGGCAAGGGTGATGTTCCTGCAAACTACCACATCAATAGAAATACCCTAAGCACACAGTCAGAGGTGAGAGATCTGGGCACACAGGTCAACAACAACCTTAACTTTGATCACCATGAGTCCACAGTGGTAAGAAGGGTATTTTGTATTGCTCATCTCATGAGTAAGGGCATTGCCTCCAGAAAAAAAGAGGTTATAACCCTCTTGTATTCTTCCCTCATCAGGCCAATAATAGAGTACATGCTCCTTTAGTATGTTCCTTTCCAAATACCTACAGCAATTGGAGAGACCACAAAGGTTCCTTACAAAGAAAATTCAGGGTCTTCAAGATCTGTCTTATGTGGACAGACTGATATCATTGTCATTTTAGTCTATGTCATACAGACTGCTCAGAAGCAACCTGTGGCTTGCATATAGAGCAATCTATGACCTGGTTTTAATGGAAATGCTGCGCATTCACAAGTTAAATGGCACACAGGTCACTTACTCAAAGGACTTTAACCTGGTATGTCACATCAGCAGAACTTGCTAGACAGACACCTTTGTCTCACAGAGGTTGCCCCACCTTTGGAACAAGCTTCCTATTCATGTTAAACAAAGTACCTGGTTGGCCCTATTTAAGTGTAATTTGGATGATTGGATGGGTAACCCAAAATTCACTCTGGGGGTTCCACCTGTGTCCCTCTTACCCAGGAGCACTAGCTGCTGATTTTAGTGTCTGCTTGAACCAGACACCCTTGGGAAACACGGGTTGAACTTGGCTAGACTTGGAAGGGCCTTGGGGCCATTAGCGTAGTAACCTGCTATGATCCTATTAGAATTGTAGTTTTTATGGTAGGCCATCCAAGCCTTTGGAATTAAAGGATCCTCCCTTGATGTTTACAGTAATGATCTCTCTTCCACATCATTTTTATTGCATAGAGGGACTTGGTAGGGCCACCCATTGTCCCCTATGTTATTTGTGCTAGCTGTTTACGTTTGGAATTATATTGCTCAGGCTAGTATTAAAGTGAATAATTCTATGGAGAAATTTCCTTCTGGCTTACAGATGATAGTATTATAGGTTATTGACCCTGTCATTAATCTACCTCCCATCTATGTTGTATATATTTGCAACTGCATCAGGTCTCCCTTTAAATAAAGATATTTTTTCCCTATTATTGCAGCTGCTCATCAAGAAACTCAAATGGAAGACTTTTTTTAAGGTGGGGGAGTATACTGTTACATGGGTATTCTAATTTATAAGAGTGTATATGTTTTTTACCAGATCTAAACTTGACATCTTTTATTCATGTGATCTGTGCAGATCTGAGGACATGGAAGACTTTGCAGTTATCATTTTTTTGGGAAAACATATGGGCAGTGAAGATGTTTTGGCTATCTAAATATTTTTTTTTTGTGTGTGCCACATACCATTTATAGATAGGCTAGAATACACTGAAAAACTTCAGAGTCTTATTATGTTTTTTTTTTTTTTTGCAGTGGGAAAAAATGCAAGGATCTTGAGGAGTAAATTGGAGGGACCCGTAAATAAGGAGTGGGGGTTGTAGTCTCTATGATTATAGATATATTAAAGCCACTACTGTTGTATAAGCAATTCAAGATAGAACATTCCTACACCAAAATGGGCAACTGCTGAGCTGGACACTATGATGCCTTTTATTTTTTATTTTTTTGTAGGGCTAGAAAGTAGGAACAATATATAGGATCCTAGTGGGAATGATTAAAGGGCACTGAGAAAATTATTCGGTCAGAGACAAACTTTATTGCATTGTACCTGTGATTGGATTAGGAGTAACTTGGCCATTAGTTTAGGGAATATCCATAATATCCTTATTTATTAGATATATTTCATTGAGACTGGAGCTTATTTTTGGATGGACTTAACAGACAATAAGAGGTCTACCTTCTTATCTTCACAAGGGTGCAAAGAAAACATACAGTCCAATAATATTTAATTTTGGCAATATCTGCAATTTAATTTGCACTTTCACAGTTTAGGATTGGAATTCCCTTTGAAACAGTCTTCAAAACTTTTATTAGATCTGCTATGGGAATCTGTATTGATGCATTGGAAGGAATTCTTCACAGTTCCCATAATGGAATTTACATACTTTAAGTTTGTTCATCACTGGCAACATTCTCCACTAAGGCTGTCTAAGAAAAAAAGGGTCTTACTTGAGCAGATGTTAAAGATGCAATTATCTCCGGTTAGATTTTTTTTCCCTCATATGGTCTTGGAATGTAAGAGGACAAGGGACATTTGAAAGAGTGGAAACCTGCCTGATATTGAAAAGCCTGGCTTTTGTTTGTTGGGAATAGATGATAATGTGTAGCATTGTTGTCAATAGTAGCCATGGCTGTTATTTGCAAGGCATGGAAATCAGGCCAATGGATTTTTAGTATTAGTTATTTTATATGAAGAGATTATAGGATTTGTGGATGACCTTTTTAATTTGTTAATAATGAGTAGTAAAATATGCTTGAAATGTGTTTTTATATATATGGATATGATTTATTATGTGGATTTATTCAGTTTTTGTTTATTTTATACTCTACTTATGATACAATAGATAGTCCCCAGGATTCATGAAGCTTGCGCCAGGCACAGGCATAGTGTAGCAGGTATAATGCCAAATATGGCCACTGAGCGATTCAGGTATGATCCAATTCCACGTGCACTACCAGCGTATGCCAGATCTGTGCAGCTCTCGGCTCATGTATGCTAATCACCCCATGTGCAGTAGTGCAGCATGCAAATGAAGGTACATAGCGATTCATGAAGTGATGCAGGCGTAGTGCAAGCATACAGAAATGTAAACCAAAAAAAAAACGGTTTACATTTTTCCAAACAGAACATCGGAGCCATGAAAGAGGACCAAACTTACGTATTACAAAGTTAACATATGCCAATGGCTAAATATACAGCCAATGGCATAAAAAAACAAGCACAACACATAAAAAATAACATTTAATGTCATGCCCACACTAACGCAAAGTACAATCGCAGGGCATGTGTGCGCAAATGGGAACACAAGAAAAATATATACAGATGTCATAAAATTGCAATGCAACACAAATCATGATTTCACCATAATAGTCAATGGTATGCATGCTACACCACAACCAAGTTGCAAGGGTTGCTAAGGGTCTGTGACAGTGTTAGGCATGGTAACTATGAATTAGTAGTCAATGCCATGCAAATGAGGCAAGTAATACTGAATCGCAAATGTCCCGCTAGCCTAAGGATGTACCATACAGTGCAGCGGTACAACACCGAGGAGTGGCCCTGGAGGTATACATAACATCAGCAGTGGGGTGTGCCACCGTAGCTGTAAGCACATTGGAGCATTTCTAATCCAGATTGCCCATTGCTAAGCAAAGCAGCAGGATAAGGGTGTGGATGTAGCCATAGCTTTGCTTAGCTGAGAGCACACATGGTGACCAAAAGTGCATGTGTACGTGGATGACAATGTGCTTGAAACCCGGTAAACAGCTGTGTACAGCACGCACCACAGCTGAAACAGGAAGGTTACGGGAAGACAATAAGGAAATGCTGCAGTAGGGTAATTGGAGTACAACTGTGTAAGTAACACCTATTATCTCACAGTGAGCCATTGACGGTAGCTAACAAGCCTGCTAGTAGCAACCTGCAGAACAGGATAGGGGAGGTGCCGGTTTGCAAAGAAAAGAGAACTGCTACCACAGAGTAAAGCAAACCTGCAGTAGATCGGCTATAGAACACATTTCACAACACAATCCTGGGTTGGCAAAGTACAAAACAAGAAAGCAGGCTGCTGGATGCATGCCTGACAATGGGAGGGGAATCATTATGAAAAGTGAAGGCAAGGGTAAGAGGTGATCCACGGCAGATAAATGTAATTCAACACCAAAGGCACCACAATAGCAGTACCTGCGGTAAAACACATAAGTAAGATACCCTGCAGCTCTGATTGTAGATACACACCCTATGACATCAGCAGCTTCCAAAGCACAATAGTATAAAGTGTGAAGGCACCTCACACACACTCGTGTATTCCCAAACACTGCACCATCGGTGTAAACAGATGGGGAACTTTTACAATGTACTTGTTGGGAGCTGCCATAGCTGTGATTAATCACCATGTGTTGGAGACTGAAGGTGGTGTGGAGGATGATGCTGACAACAACCTCAGGCCCTGGAGGAGGAGAAGAGTGTTCAGACCAAGGGTAACCTACCAAGGGCTAGATGATCTGGAGATAATAGAGAGTTACAGGGTGGACAGGGACATCATACAACAAATCGTTGAGCTGTGCTGGCCATGCCTCAGAGCCAGAAACAACAGAGTGGAACCCATCCCAGTGGATATGAAGGTATGTGTAAGCTTGAGAATATTAGCCACAGGTACCTTTCAAAGGCCAACTGGAGATATGGGGATCTCACAGGCATCAGCATCCAGGGTACTCCATCAATTCCTGGATGCCACGTTACCACATGCCAATGAGTATATATACTTTCTCCGAACTCAGGAGGAGTTGGCCAGCAATATGCACCTCTTCCACCATGTGGCAGACTACCCAGAGTTACTGGGTGCAATAGACTGCACGCACATACATATCAAGTCACCACCCAGTGAACATGGTAGGTGCTACATAAACCACAAGGAATACCACTCCTTCAACTGCCAGGTCATGTGCAATGCCCAGGGCATTATCACGGATGTGTGTGCTGACAGCACTAGAAGCTACCATGACTCCCACATCTGGCATGCCTCACAGCTATACCAGGTATTTGTAAGGGGGGACATCCCATATGGCCACCTTGTGGGGGATGCTGGCTATGTACTGGAGCCGTGGATGATGACTCCCATCAGAAATGCACACACACCCATGCAAGAACGCCATAATGAGGCACACACACAAACCAGAATCATCATAGAGCATGTGTTTGGGATGCTGAAATCACGGTTCCATTGCTTGGACATATCTGGTGGAGCCTTGCAGTACTCTCCAGGCACGTGTGCCCACATCTTCATAGTATGTGCCATGCTGCATAATATGATCCTGTGGAAACAGCTGCAGCAGGGACATAATGGTGAAGGCAATCATAGCCCACCACAATTGCCAAGGGCATCACAGGCACAGAGGGATTCAGAGCACGAGCACCCTGTGCCAGCCCCAGTAGACAGATGGAGGCATGCCCAATATGCCCATGCCTTGGAAAGAGGGAACGTATAGCACATACACTGACAGTGTAGGCCCTTATGGACTGACACACTTCTTCACCTGCACACACAGTAAAATGGATTACACACACACACACACAACCACCTGTAAATTGTCATGTATAGGTGGTCTACTGTGTGCATCCTACATAGGCAGCCCTCAACTATTGCACACACAACAACTATTGGTACAAGGTAAGTCAACACCTGAACAGTAAATTAAGCTAACAGCATGTGTTGATACTGTATGTATAAATTCCTAGGTACATCGGCAGGTACATGCCTAATTGTCAGAGGTCATTCATAAGCCTAGCCAAAATGTGTCTGCTGTCGCCACCTCATTGATTAACTAACTGCCCCTCTGTGGAGCAGAGCCAATTGTGGGATCCCTGGGGTGTAACCACTGTTTCCAACCCACTCTGCAAAGATTCCCTGGTGTGTTAATGAGGGGCTCCATATAATGTAATAAGGGATGTAGTTCCAAAGCATGGGGAGTGCCCATGACAGGTATCTGTTACCCCAGCATTCGCCAGTTATGGTTGTGGCAAGGTGTAGCACATTACAGTGTGTGGCTCACTGTGACATGGATTCCCATAGCTGGAGCACATCCATTAAGCATCACTTGGACATACCATTAATAGGTATCATCCATATGTAAACTAATGAGTTGCACATTTGTTTGCAGTATGGAGGAACAGCCGTAGTACAGTCCACATACTAAACACCATAACACTTGTACATATCCCAGATGCCCCAATGGTAAAGCCACTGACTGTCTCATGCATGTTCCCGGTTCCACGACCTGCAGGGGCTGTTACGTAATTCTGATGTCCCGAATAATGGATGTTGGATGCAGGTCATTAGAGCACGTTTAAGCGTATGTTAGCGGGTTTTTGCGCCTGCAAGTGCCGGTGAGCGTTGTTTAAACATGACTACACGGATATGCACAAAACAGGTCTAACCTTTGCTGAATATCATGCAGATCATGGGCAAAGTTGCCCAGAACTGCTGAAATGTGCATTATTCACCCTTGTACTAATAGTGCCTGCTCTGAGAGGTAAAACGACCACTGCCAGGAGTAGAACACGCAACCATGTACACAATCACCTACCACTAAGCTACCTGAGATGTACCAACAGCAGGTGTGTATTGCGACAGGTTAAAACACAAAAGGGCGGAGTTCGGGAAATAGTATACACTGCCAAGTACCCAACGAAAGGTGTGTTCTCTCTCTCACTCTCTCTCTCTCTCTCTATATATATATATATATATATATATATATATATATATATAGATATATATAATATATAGAGAGAAAGGATGACAGAGAGATATATGTTGATATATACAGATATACATATATATGAAAATATATAGATAGGTTAACAACATGTACACAACCATGGAGGTACATATAAATAGGATACTACCAAATACCTAATGCTTTACATACCGACACGGGTAATCACGAGGCTTAAAGACTGAAAGACCACAGTACCAGAACACTAGAACTGAGAGTACTATTATCACAATGTTAAGGGCCATTTAGTTAGTGCTTCTGTTGCTGTGGTCCAGGTAGATACTGTGTTTCTGATTGGTGTAGTGTGTGTAAGTGTGTGTTCTGAGTGTGGTGTGTGTTTCTGGGGGACTGTAATGTGTGTGTGTGTGTGTTTGCTTCGTGAATCTGTTTGTGCTATCTTGGAGTTAGATTATTACAGTAGGTGTGGTGTGGGGGGTACAGCCACCCACATGGGGTGTGTATGGGGGCATGGCCACCTGGCCATACGTAGTGTAGGATGGTTTGTTTGGATGTGATGGGTAGCAGTGTGTCTGTGTGTGCATGTGTGTGTTCTGTGTTTGTGTTAGTTCCGGGAGTTTGACTGTCGCGAGTTTGAGTGTTCGGTATTGTGGGATTTGGGAGTCTGTGAATGGTAATGTGGTTGTTGGAAGTGTGTGCATTCCTGAATCCATGGGTATGCCGTATACAGCGGTTGAAGTCTTCAGATATGTGCATAACATGGACCATAGAAATCACACATTCCACCACGACTGAACGTTATGAACAAAGGATATGGAAAGTATATATGTTTATACACTATTACAAATATGTGTTATGGACATGAGCTAAAGATAGGGTTATCACCTGTCCCACCTTGCGAGGGGCAGTCCCTCTATGTGCGGTAGTGTCCTGACCAAAATGTGTACAAATACTAATGTCCTACAATCTCAAGACATTTTGCATGTTCCATATTTAATGTAATGGTTGCATAAAATAGTCATCTGGATCTAAAATACCTACATGTAACAAGAAACAGGATAAGCAAGTAAACCGCTACAAGAATATAAGCTTTTATATAGGCATATATGTAAAGTTCTATACTTTGTACTGACCATGGGTATGTGTCAGCCTCTAAAATCTGATGTGTGTCCTGCAAATGTCCCACTATGGCCATTTGAAAAGGTGGCATCCCAAGCCAAAGAGGTTCAGTCACCAACACAACTCCAATGAGTGCAAATATCTGACAGAAATACATGAGACAGCTTTCATGTAGCAACATTTCATTACATACTGATGTATTTCCGAAGGGATTGAAGGACCAACATCACCTGCATGCTATATAGGAACCAATTAACAATGGCTTAATGAATAAGCCTGCAATAACCATAGTATTAGTCTACTAAATGATAGGTCTTCAATTAGGGAAGGAGCCCTCACACACATATGGAATATGTATAAATGCAGTTCCTACACACCTTCATCTGCTATGTACACCCACCTACATCTCCCCCACACCCGAAACAATTCCAATACAGACTGTAATAACATTACAAACATCCACTCACTCTATGACATCTGCAGAAGCCTTAACATACCTTGTGAGAGACACACTATAATGGCCCTATGTGAAATCGTTGCTGTTGTACAATGGAACAGATGCCGATGTTACAGGGTTTGGTTGCAATAATCCCGTATCAGACGGCTGATATAACAGCTACACTCACATGTAGAACTACATCCTCTAGCCATTACACACAATCCACGGGGGCCATGAAGTTAAAATATCTCTGTGTGTCTCCATATAGCTGTTGCAATTCATCACAAACAACACATCCAGGCCGTCTTCCTCGAAGGTAGGGCAAAGGGACAATGCCCAAGTGGAGTATTCAATTATACCCCACTGTTGCCATGTAATTGGCTAATGGAGTAGCTGCACAGCTGATGTGCATGTAATCATTTACTCCGGAACACCAATTGGTGGCAGGATACCACATGTTACTGGTATCTACGTATCAACGGATGGCTTCTCATACATTCAAACCATATGTACATATGAGAAAACTGTTAAAACAGAAAAGGAATAGGAGTGATATTATCGTCAACTCAGAATACTAATAAGGTATGTAGAACACTGTTAGTGTATGTAGTACCTGTTCTGTATTAAATAAAGTGTACACAATGCATATAGTAGGAAAAGGTATTATGTAGTGATGTATTGTTGAGCATAGTAATGCTCATAGAAATTGTGTGTACTGCTGTGGGCCACAAGGTAAACACCTCATACATCATAAGGGATGCTACATAAGGACTTTAAAACAAAAATTCCACTCCAGTCGTTGTCAGTGGCAGGATTTGTCCAACAAGTACATGCCATAACAGGGGATAGTATATGTTGATATACTGTAACAGTAGGCATATGTATGGGTGTATAACTGAGAATAACATGTCTAAGGTGGTCCTGCTGTGCAATTATGATTTGTATTGTGGAATATTGTGGCACAAATGTGAAATGTACAGTATTGTAGGTAGATATGTCTAACATTTTACATAGCATTACTGTTATATTATGCAAACATCAGTTATGTCTATTGGTATGTACAATACACAATAACAGGATACATATGACTTGTAGTCAACAGACAGTGTATCAGCATGATAGCTAATTGAAATGGAAGAGCTAGTCAATTATCCATGCACAAAGGACATGTAATAGCTTCATAGGCTCATAGTTAGGTACTATGCTGTCTGACCAAGTCCATTTGTGAGCCTAACTACAGTGTTTTCACTTGCGGCACCTCCCTAGGTTAGTGTCCTGTGCCTGTGAACAGCAGAGGCATTCATTTCCTGTGCCTCTGTCTGTCTCCCATCCACCCATCGAGGTATCTCTTGTAGAGTGCTAGTGAGGGTCCCTGCCTGATGTACATAGGAATCATGTTCCAAAGTATAGTGAGTATCGTGGTCAGGAATGTATCCCTCCAGCACGTCTTAGTCATCGTTGCATTTAGGTACATATCCCAGAGCATGTGGCTCTCAGTGGCCTTTGCTTATGTGGAGCATATCCATCAATATTGTTTTTGACATGGGCCTTGTATGTTCAACAGGGATCACCTCTGAGTATGTGGTATGCAAATGAGTACAGTTGGGGTTTCTGTAGTTGGGCTGCATACGTCATCCTTCAGAGGTCAATAATCCTCTTGGTGTGGTAATGTTGTGGTATTTAAAGCTGTTGCTGTTGTCTCATAAGGTACATCCCAAATGGGGTGTTGTACCCTTTAATGTGTTTCATAAGTCATGAGTAGAGAGGCACAATGGCTGCCTTTGTTTTGGCTACAAACCCAACAGAGATTAGGGTGGCCACATAGAAGAATATCCACACCACCTTGGCAATATGGTTATCAAAGGAGTGGATGCTACCTACTTGGGTTCTAAGATCCCTTATTATGTCTTATGTATGTAGGGGACTACAACCTATGTGATAGTCCGCGGATGATTGGTGTAATCCAAAGTGGATGTCTATGCACCTTGTGGCATGCAGCTTGAGGCCATGTTATTGACACCAGGTATCCATCCAAGTGACACCCTTATGGAGGGTGTCTGTATCAGCTGGTGAATCAATCATGGCCACTAGTTTGCAGTCATCTGCAAACCTATTTAGGGTAAGTCCTCCTGTGCTAGCCTGTACCTCAGAGAAGCATATACCGAACATGAGGGGCCCTATGACCGAGGACTGGCGGATGTCAACTGTAACTGATTTACAGTAGGAACTAGGGTATGCTACCCTCACTGTGTGGGTTCTGTCCATGAGCCACTTTGCATAACATCTCATGACGTAGGGGTTGATGTGCAGGTGGATGTGTATGTTGACAATACCAGAATGGGGAACGGTGTTGAAAGACTTTGAGAAGTCAAAGTAAGCTGTGTGGACCTACTTACCCTCATCTACTGCCTTGGTACTGTCTCAAAGGACTCCACCAGGTTTAGGAGGCATGGTCTGGCCCTAACAAATCCAAACTGGGTGAGATCAAAGGTTTGGAGGCCACCAATGTCTCTGTGAATGAGATCCATGATGATGTGCTCCATGGCCTTGCAGAACAGTCTAGTCAGGCGTATAGGGCAATAGTTCCCCTGGTCCATTGTGGCACCACCTTTGTGGAGTGTGATAACTGTTGCTGTGTGCCATTCAGGGGCCACAATGTCTGATGCAAGGCTATTAGTGAATATGGTGCCCAAGTGGGGAACCATTTCGTTCAGAAGTTCATGGAAATTGCAGCCTGGGATGTTGTATGGTCACATTGATTCTGTGTTCCTGGCTTTAGAGAGTGCAGCTTTGAACTGCATAGTTGTGATCACAGGGACTCTGCATTGTTCCTGTATAGCTATGGGCCCTTTAGGGTGTGAGAGGGGTGTAAAGTTAGCACTGAACCTATCTGCCAGGGTGTTGTCGATATCAGTCAGTTCTGTAATGTTCATGCCTAACTGCTGTATGTCAGAGCAGATGTGGGTATCGCCATTGAGAGAAGTGACACACCTCTACAATGCTTTGTGGTAGTCCTTGGAATTAGTCGCGGTAATGTTTACATAGTAGCTTTGGAATATGTGATAAAGGATCTCAGATTCCTACTGAGGCTGACCAGGGAGCTCCTCCACTCATGGGATTGTACTCTACTTTGCAACAGTCTCCTCCTTCTGTTGTACATTATGTCCATGGCAGTGGACCACCAGAGTGGTGTCCATTTTCTGGTGGGTACTGTCATGGCTCTGTTTGGGATAGCATGATCCATGCAGTCATGTAAGTGCTAATTAAGTGCAGTTGTGTATGATTCAGCAGTTTTAACTGTATTGTCCATCTGCATGGGTGTCATGACGTTTACTACTGCTGTCATAAGAAGCCTGAAGTTGGCTTTGTAAAATATTGTACTGTATTTTCCATAAAGGGTGTGGTGCCGTGATGTGGATAACAAGGGTGATTAGCGTACATTCAGATCTGACCAACGAGGAGATAACCCCAGGTGTGGAACACCAGTCACACATGTTGGTAATGACCAGGTCTAGGATACTGTTGGCCTTGTGGTGGTGTGGATAGGTTGATCCAGCTGATTGGAGGCTATGAATCCCAGAAAGCATTGGCCTAATGTGTCAGTACATGAGTAGGTATCCCAGTTAATGGTGGGGTAGTGTCAGTCGCACATCAGTAGTTTCTGTTTGAACCCTACTTCCCAGTACACCAAGAAGTGAGGACCGTTAACTGTGGGGTATGGTGTGGAATCTGTAGCAAACTACAATTTGTATAGCAGTTATGGCCAGAGTTAGTTGCACTTGGATTACCTCTGATGCATTGTGCTAAGCAACCAGCCTGGAGGTGTGGATATCCTTGGGAACTATGGACACACCTCCGCCGTAGGTGTTCCGGTCCTGGTTACATGACTGAAAGGTGTGGTATGAGCAATAGCCTGGTAGTGCAGGGGTGCTCTCAGGAGCCTAGAAGCAGGTCCCAGTCACTGCACAGATATCAAAGTGGTCCATTACAAGGAGTGCCTCAGGTGAGTGCATTTGAGATGAAGATGTCAAGCATTGAGTAGCATTACCCTCAGGTTTTGCTTGCCTGTTCCTGTTATGGTGGTGAATATGTTATTTGAACTGTGCCTAAAACAGGCACTATAGGAGCAGCAAGAGCCTTAGACTTTATCCGTAATCCCAGGGCTGACAGGTGCAGGCCATCTGTGCCAAAGCCTCGTGTTCTGTCGACCATGTCATTCAAAGCAGACAGATACTGAATACCCTTGGAATGACATCAGAAGCATAGCCAATTGTTGAAGTAAATAACTCAGCCCTTGTACTGCATTATCAGTCTGGATAAAAGCTGAATGCTTCTCAGGGCTAGGGCAATACCTGCCTGGGCTACAAGATCGGAGAGCTATTCCATGTCTCTGGACATGTAGTCCAGGAAGGTACATCTCAGGGCATACACACTAACATGGAGAATGACACAGTCATATTGTACCTGTTGAAGAGTGACCTGACTGCATAGGTTATGTTGCGGATCCTGTTACCCGACAGGCAGCTGACAGTAACTATAACCTTGCGTAGCCTGCTGAGTGGGACATCAGTGTGACCGCCTATAGAGTCACCTATGACTAGTGTGTTGGGTAGGTTATGTCGCCCTATTGGCAGTGGTTGATGGGCACACTGAGTCTGTGGGCTATAAGTAATTGGTGTTGTGTTGGGTGATGGGGGCTGCCTGCATTTCTGCTTTGGAGTTCTCTGTTGCCTAGACAGAGTAGTATTGAGAGGCTCCACAAATGTTGTAGTCTTACTATGTGTGGCCCGTGGTGGTGGAGATCTAGTGAGACTATGTGATGAGTGTGGTGTGGTGCAAACGTTTAACATCCCCACATGATTGTCAGATTCAGTCTGGGTTGAAGAGAGCTTTACCTCCAGCATGGCTAGATATGTGCATCTCCCACAGGTTGTAGTGTTGTATGTTAGGAGGGGAGTATTGACTGTGTACACAAGACAATTTCTATATTGCTTCATGATGCCCATATTCATCATATAGACAGGCGATAAAACTGGGAACTGACACTTGGACATGCCTGAATATTTAACCATTTCCCACTAGATATGTGAGGAAAGTGTGTACAACAGCTGTTTTACTCTAAGCAAGTGGGAAATGTAAGTACAAACAGTGTTTACCTGTAGGTAATGAGGAGGACTGAGTGCTGTAGTAATTAGTAGCTCATGAAGTCCTTACATGTTCTGAACAAGTGCTGAGCATGAATAAGCAATACAGATAGGGTGTCAGATAACATAAACACACTACCCCCCCCAACAGGTACACAATCACATATCCATGAACACTACAGAGCCCCTGTAACCATAACTATAATGGTACAAGGTGCACTCAGGCTGCATGGGACCTGTCCACATCCCTGGTTGTATCATACACATATGGCAAAACAGTTTGCTCTACACATACACATCATGTAAAACAAAGCTTCCTGTCAGTCTGTGAAAACACTGAATGGTACACACCAACAGTTATCACAACCCACAAAGTGGAGACACCACTCATAATGGGAGGCACTGCACTACTACCCTGCTGAGTCTGGTCTGAAAGTTCATGAACCTTAATCAATGTATATGTTGTTAGCAGTACAGATGTAGATGACAGTACGAATGATTTCACACTGCATATCATACCTGTGACAGATCATAGGACATCATCACCCATACTGTGTTCCACCTACACTCAGTATACTAGATGTACCTTTGTATGTCACAGGAGTGTTCTGCCAATGGACTGTTGGCAGAATCAACACTACAAAAGGTGTCTGAGTAATATGTGCATATCACACTGGTGGCAGCTACAGTAAAACAGGGTTAATTTGTTGTACTCCCCCTCATTGTAGCCCATACCACACAGACAAATGGGAGGCATCTGCCTATGTAAGTATGTGAATGGCTATGACCTAGGAGCAATAGCTGACTCAGTGTTGTGGACAACCTACAGAATGGGCTTTGTGGGTGAGGTGTGTGACATATGTGCACAATCTGACAGCTGCATATTGCATTGTCACCGCTAGGTTAATAACCCTGTACCCATGAACTACCACCTAGGCAGCAGTGAACATAATGGACACTGTGTGTAAGGGATGGTGCTATGAAGTTTACCTCCCTGAACTAGTGACATCACCAAGCCTATTAGATAGTCATAAGAGGCAACCCTAGTCATGACAGGTTGCCATCCATGAACATGGAGATCATTGTACAGCCATACTCGTCACTCAAGTGACCAATATTGGATCACATATCACCTTTAAGGGGTATTGCCCATGTTTGGATGGGCAAAACCAGCCTTCACAATCCTCATCTCCACTATGTAGCATGATGCCTACCCTGCAGAAAGACATTCTCAACACTGTGATGTTGGACATGCTACACGTACATATCCTGATCTGAAATACATACGTCATGGACATCCACCTTCCTACTACAAGGATCGCCACATGCTGGACAGATCCTTGTGCCATACACGTTACATACTCCTGCCATACTATGCAACCCTGTCCAGCAAAGCTGCACATTTCACCTATGTCAGACATGGTGTGATGAACGCATGGTAGATGTATCATTAACCATCTGGATCAGTTATGTGGCACTGTTTCACCTGGCGCTGAAAACACGGCTGTCAGCTACAGCTAGGTAACCTTGCATCCTACGCTCATACATGGCCCAGGGCATACAGACTACTACATGACCTTGGCCGTACATGCGATAGTTGATAACCATCCCTGCAAATACCATCCGGCTAGCCAGTGTCCCATGTGTATCACATGTGCAACACAGGTGATATGTGGCAGGATGTTGAACTGCTGTACAGTGCCGTGTAGATGTATATGGCAAAACGCATGCATGTAAAGGCTTCCGTGTGCATGTCTGCATTGTCACAGGTCGTGTCCATTAAGTCAATGTATGTGTTGATATGTGACATATACACAGCATCAAGATCAACAGCATTAATGTGGACACATCCAGGCATGTGCTGATAGGAAAGAACACCAGTACAGGCAAACAGACATGCCCACATCAAGACAGCATCCACATGAGTATGAGCAATGTAATCAGGTGACACATGTATATGGTGATAATATCCAATCCCCATTGGGTGTCACATGTGTGTGACACAAACATGTCAGTGGTGTCAGTGTCATGAAGATTTACAAAGACAACTGTTCATATGTAATAAATGTGATACACATGTATGTGCAGCTGTATCTTTGTGCATCTCTGAGATACTGTGACCTGTCTCCATCATGATGTCTTCCAGATATACCACAAGCAAGGCTCCCAGCCTATACCTGCTTGGAGGATATGTCCTTATACCTTACCTCCAAGCCAACTATGATGTCTTGTTTAGCCATGTGCCATAGCATGCACAGCAGCGTGATGACCTGTGGCAGGAACTTCACAGGAGGGTTAATGATGTGGGTGGCCATAACCGCATATACCAGCAGGTACGCAGACACTTCACAGACCTGATCAGACATGTGAATGCAATCGCCAGGGAACAAGGTGCAACAGGTGGTGGCCCAACAACCCAGCCCCCACTCACATGTACCGAGGAGCTACTGGTCAACCTGGGAACACCGTCAGAACAGCATCCACAGACCTTAGCTGCCATCATGGAGATGGGTGTCTCTCAACCACCGAGCCTGGAGTTACCTGGTAAGTCACTACTGCACATATAACTATTATATCCCATATAGTTGCATGTGTCACTGTACAATATGTAATGTAACATCATATGCAAGACATGTATACACACATGCCGCATACTATAGTATGCTACTCTGTGTATGCACACATGTGCATACTCCATAGTATATCCTATTGTTCTGTCAAATGTGTTAACATGCACATTGCACCCTGTATCTGGCATACAGTCATGGATAATGATCATACTGCTGTGTCACCCCAATATAGGTACCTCTGGCATTCCGCAGAGACAGCAGGCCATTGCAGATGAGACAGTTATAAGTATCAGGCATGTTAATGCACAGATCTATTTGCCATGTGGCCAGTTAACACATTTACACATAATGTATGGTCCGGTCACAATATACAGGTCGCTTTTTTAATCCATCACACTAGCTACCCATGTGCAATACTTACAAACTAAGTGAAACACTGACATGAAACCTCAGAAACTGTCATTGATAGATGTGTGGACAGCTGAGCATACAATGGTGGAGGTGTTGCTCAATGTAGGCATATGTGATATACATCAGAACTACACATGTGGGGTACACAAACAGTACTACACAGTGAGCTGGAGTATGGGCAGCCCACAGGAGTCACCATTGTGGAATATGCCCCTGCAATGAGAGCACACAATGTGATGTGCCATCTGACATGTCCATGACATATAGTGGTCTGGCTGCAACATTGTCTCACTATCCCATAAAACATACTCCACATACAAAACATACAACCCCTTGTCTGCATAACCCTGTGGACAGTGGAGTATCTGACATCTATGGGTGTATGTCATATGGGACAACACAGATATGTGAGATAGACGGCCATCACAACCGTTTGGCCAACACATGTTCACACATGGCCATGGAGGATGGCCAGAGACATGTAGCAACACACTGTAGATGTGATGTGTTTGTGTGTACACCCTGTTGTACATTGGCTACACATGGTCCAACTATAGCCTTTGTTGAATGGTTATATTGCAGATGTTGAACACTGCACATCCTACAAGCCTGTGCACAGCTTGTGGAGGCATAACTTCATTCAACCACATAAGATGTGTTGAACATCATGACTGTGTCACAGCATGAGAGTAGTCACCTGTACAGCATCTACATACATACACAGACAACCACATCAGGCCCATACCTCTCAACTGTCCCTGATTTTCAGGGACGTCCCTGATTTTGACTCATATTTTAGCTCTGTCCCTCTTAATCCCTCCTAAAACTAGTGACTTTTGGAGGAAAGGTGGTGAATTACACTTAATGAATAATGACAATAATTAAGAGTTATAGATTTCTTTTACTTCATTAAATGTATATTAATTTGTATGCTTTGATTCTGTCAATGTTAAAAGTTAATATTTTAAAAGTGTCCCTGATTGTCCTTGATTTTTTCTTGCCTTGTCCCTGATTTTGTTGAAATTTGTCCCCAATTGATTGAGAGGTCTGATCAGGCCACAGATACAGTACATTTCTCTTGCTGCTGTTGGACATCACTGTCAGCCGTGCACCTCGTGTGTCTGGTACACAAATGTCATATGGGACATGGTGTATTGACAAGTCTGCCATGTGTGGACATGGTTGCCAGGCAGCTAAAATATGTTTGCAGATGTGCAGGGGTGTCATCCATATGTCCTTCGGTGACCTGTGTCACACATTACACATCATGGTTTACTGTGTATACACCTCAGCGACGTGGGTCACAACACGGTATATATGTAGTGCATATGCACACAGTCATGGCTATGCACTGTGTGTGTGTAATCAACACTGTATAGCAATAGAGACGCCTCATGATTCCATGCAATGGCACTGTGTCTGTACTTCACACTGTATAGCAATATAGATGCCTCATAATACCCTTCAATGGTCATGCACATCTGCTAAAAGTGCATTTTATCTGCAGGGTGTACAGACAACACTGCAATGTGACACCATTACACCACTGTACATGCGACATGACACCATTGTGTCAAACATGTATGCATGTCAATGCACACATCAGCAGATTACATGTCATACTACATGTTAATGTCAAGGTCATATGCCACACATCAGCCATGTGTACTGTTAACCTGTGCTGGTCCACATGGTGTAACACAGGGATGCATGCTTACTACCATGATTGTGTGAAATGCATGGCTTCTGCTATGACACATGCTTACAATTGTGTGAAACCCAGGGATGTATGATAACTACCACTATTATTGTCTGAGCTGCATGCCATCTGCTGTATCACATGCATGTTGCATGCCTTCTGTCAAATCACATGCATGGTGTGTGTGTGTGTGTGTGTGTGTGTGTGTGTGTGTGTGTGTGTGTGTGTGTGTGTGTGTGTGTGTGTGTGTGTGTGTGTGTGTGTGTGTGTGTGTGTGTGTGTGTGTGTGTGTGTCTGTATTTTAATGTAGAGTCTTTGTTTGCCTTCACAGGTGATGTAGGTGCGTTACCTTCCTGCTGTCCATCTGATGTTAGTGTCCCCACAGACTCTAGCAGTGATGATGAACATATGCTTGAGGCACAGGCAGGGTTGTTAGAGGCTGAATCTGTGCCATTGGTTGCCATTCCACCTATATCCCCTCATCCCCGCACACAGATCTCATGCCAACACATACCCCATCACCAGTGGCCATAGAGGAAGGACAGTTAGTGTGTGGTAGCTTGGAACAGGAACATGTGGTGGCTACGGAAGATGTGTATTCACATCATGGTGTCAGTCAAATGACTGGAGATGGGCCACACAGGCATGTGGCCAGTGCTGCTCATAGGAGAACCTCTGGCCGACATGCCCCTGCAGGACAGAGCACAGCAGCTGGTGTCACCAGACGCATGTTTCAGACTGTAATGGCGGCACAGGCACATGCTGAATGGCAGAACAGAGAAGGGCAGAGGCTTCAGAGGGCTGCTATCCATTCTTTAAATGACAACATCCAGGCATTGGCAAATGCTCAACAGCAGATTGCTGATGTTTTGGACAGATGACTGGGTGACATGGTTGGAATCCTTGACCATGGCATGACAATCCGCGAGCGTGAGCTGTCTGTGATGGAACATCTGGTAGGAGTGAGGCGTAGGGCATGTGAACGTAGGCCAGCTACATCACCTGGTGCAGGTCTACGTGGATGAGCTACCTCACATGCCCGCTCCCATAGTGGTGGTAGCAGCAGCAGTGCAGCTGGTGCTGCACTGTCCACACCAGGACACAGCAGACCATGTGGACATGACCCTGGAAGGTCCCAATGGGGACAAGGTTCTAGTGGACATGTGGACAGTACCCAATCTGCACCTCTGCCTGGTAGTGCCCGTGCAACCCCTGGCAGGCACAGGTCACATGGTCATGGCCGGACACCATGAGCTGTAAAACCTGGTCTGTATAGTCTGGAGCTGTCAATAATACCCCTGTGTAGGCCAGACATATGGCAGAACTGTGTGCACACATACACACACACACCAGAAACATCTGTAGGGCACCGCAACTCTCACATGCATAACAGCCATACATGGCCAATTAGATCACATGACCTAACCCATACACATGATGTCATCCACTGGTGCAGCCTAGGCCCCTGGCAAGCATTATCACCCTGTGCATATGAGGATGCCTGTGCCGCATCTCTGTCATCCACACCATTGGTGCAGGGACATGCTCATATGGTCTGATGCACATGATGAACAGAATAAGGAGATACGTGTAGATTACAACTGTTGTGTACTGTTGACACACAGCAGACATACCATGTAGTACAGGTTTAGAAAGCATTGTTTTCTGTTCACAGTATGTCTCTTGGCAACAACAGTAACAGCATGTTGGTAATGATGTCCTGCTTCCCTCCTTCAGGTTTAATTACATGTGCCATTGAGTACCAGTGTTAGCAGTTTCCCATGTGCAAATGTGGACTACTCACAGGTATGTATGGCAATACCAGCATGCTATTCGTAGCTTCAACCACACTGTTAGAAAGGCTGACATTCCAAAGATGTCTACACATCTACTGATCCAGGAGCATGGGATCTGTGTACTAAGCTACAGTGGCTAGAGATGTGACATCCATACCGGGTGACATCACAGGTGCAGTTACATGGGGCAGGGAGCTTACATAGCGATCTAGCTGATGACAAGGGTAGAGGCCAGTTGGTAGTTTGAGGCCTCATTGTGAAGCCGTAATACACATTCACATTACAGGATGAGAACACACAACTACACACACACACACATGCACACACACAAACACACACACACATACACACACACACATACACACACACACACACACACACACACACACACACACATGTATTCAGACACAGTAACACACTCACACTCACGGGGTCAGCAACACTGTAACACACACACACTTGATAGTGTTGAGGTGCCTATGTGGTAACACCATTACAGTACTGTTCAGTCACATGTCATGACACAGAGAATGAACATGTACAGGTAGTCAGTAATGCCTAAGAACGACGGCATCAACAGGGTAGTAGATTGCATCACATGGAGGGGTCCTATCTGTTCACTATGGTACCATAAATCCTAACTCCATGGACCAGACAGCCATACATACACACACACACACACACACACACACACACACACACACACACACACACACACACACACATTGTGGAGTCCACAATTTAATGCATCTATGTCATGCACATACAGATAGCTCACATATGTGTGATACATACCCCACCCCTGCCTATGTCTTGCTTTCTACACGGCAGTATGTACAAACCCCTAACAATTGGGATGTATTCCCCACCATACGTGGCATATATGGACACACAAGCAAACATACTTGGTAGTACTGTGAATCAAACACCTGCTATCTTATGATACGTATGACAGACATGCAGCAGTATTGCCCACATTACATTGTGTACCGATGCTACATTTGGCAATTGTGCTGATATATCCACACGGGAGGTCTTAAGTTTTACAGGTGTCAAGTGATTTACAGTCAGTGACACCCTGACCACTGTGGAGGTTGTATGTCTTCCCCTTCAATTAACAGAAACATAGCTTAGTGTTTGCACATGTTATGGTAGGATGGCTTGTGACACACCTGTGAGCTGTCTTCAGCAAACATCTATCTGCAAAGATGGCCCACCACTTTATATCCACACATCCGTCCATACCTGATGTACATTTTACCATACTGTCAGTATTTCACCATATGCAGTTGGCAATGATGGGGCTGCATTGCAACTGCATGTTGTAGTAAGACACAGATCACCTGCAAACATCAGCTACTGCACATGCATGGTAGCTGAATGCACACCACTACATGTACATGTGTTTAGGTCCTACATTCCTGTCATTTAGCCATGTTTGTAGGCATTGCAATTGGTGGACATGTGTGATGACATACATGACATATACTGTTGTATGATATGATAGTTGTCATGGGTAACCATTACAGAGGGAACGTTAACTCAGTCAACATTGCTATCACACCTTATGTACTGTTAGCATTCAACAGCCATGGACCTACCTTCCATGTGCATGTGTGTAATTGCTGTAGCCACCTGTCTGCATGAAGGACAGCAACAGCTATGGTATGTACATATGTGTTGTGTGTGTGTGGGGCATGTACATATCCACGGCAGGTACATGTATGTCATATCCAAGAATGAGGGTGTTTACTGGTGTACAGCAACAGTCATCTGTTACAGCTGTATATGACCAAGGGCCCATGTTATGTGTACAGCCGACCTGGTTATGAATAGTGGTATCATTGCATTGCATAACACATGATGCAACTGTGTCAGTACATGGGTAGTCTGCACAGTTGCTGTAGAGCTAGGTACAGTCCACTGGTCATGGGTCACATGGTGTTGTACTAATATATGTTCTACCACATGTATGGGTGTGTGTTGCTGGTCCAAGGACATGGTGATGTCTGAGGGCTACATCCTAGAATACAGCTTTTGACACTGTGATCTGCACCTGACACATCTGTGATGCCTTTTGAGGGTGTACTGGTCAGTACATGTGAGTGGCCTTCATGTATGTGAGGACACCACCACCTGGAGTGGTCCGTAACGGTGTTATGGCCCACATATCTGCATCCGAGGTATACAGTGGTAGTGCTATTGTGCACAACTGAGCCTTCAGCCAGGTGTTCCTCACTGCACAGATGTCAGTATTCCCCATTGCTAGATCACATTGGCAGCTGTGATTACGAACGCTACACATCTAGCACTGTTTAGCATACACATACAATGCAGTTGTCCTCTAGGTGTCAGGGTGTTAACCTGGTCTCAGGACATTCGTCTATGAATGGCACTATATGGGCAAAGTAGCCACTCCTGTCAGGACATCACCACTGATGGTATTACTGTGCCAGGTTTAGATTGGTACATCTAAGGTGAAGGACAGCAGCAGATGTTGTGTAGAAGACCAGTGTCAGATATATGTAGTGCAGCGTTCATGCTAACAATGACAACTATCAACACCACTGTGCCCTTCTGTGTTTAGAATCAGAGTGCATACAAAACAGCCCTTTGCTACTGTGTGAGCATGCCCAGTATGACGTGTAGATGGACGCATAGTGCATTCCAAATGGCCGTGTGCTACTAAGTGTGTGAGCATGCCCAGTGACACCTTGTGTTGGTTATGTGCCTCTATGTGTATGGGCATGGCCATTGTAACCCTGTATAGCGATAATGGTTGTCCAGGCAACAGATGGCCATACCCCACTTCAGGATGGATTCCTACATTGAACACACTGGTTCACAGGTATGTACATCGTAACTGCCAGCATCCATGTCAATGTCTGCATTCCTAGAAGGTCATATTGACAGTCTTGAAAGGTGTAGTGTCTGTAGCACGGCTCGTATCTATGTAGTATTGTAATAGTTATCCATAGATAGGCAGTTGTCCTGGTCACACCACTGGCGTGTGTTTGTCTCCATCTGCCTGGGGACAGTAATGTGCTTTTAGACTGCTCACACTCCATACAATCCCTATCGGTGTCTTTTCCATTGCTGATGATGTCACCCACCTAGAAGTATGCCTCTGGGAGAGCTGTGTCCCAGTAATCTTGGTAGTGCATTCTGTAACTGCGTAATGCTGTAGTGTGATAAGGTAGTTAGGTCTGTGTTCTAATCCCAGCCATGCCAACTGTGTGTGTGTGTGTTTCCAGCTGCCTGGGGACAGAATAATGTCTTTTGACTGCTCACACTCCATACAATCCCTATCAGCATCTTTTCCATTGCTGATGATGTCACCCACCTAGAAGTATGCCTCTGGGAGAGCTGTGGTCCAGTAATCTCAGTAGCACATTCTGTAACTGTGTAATGCTGTAGTGTGATAAGGTAGTTAGGTCTGTGTTCTAATCCCAGCCATGCCAGCTGTGAGTGTATGTGTTTCCATCTGCCTGGGGACAGAATAATGCTTTTAGACTGCTCACACTCCATACAATCCCTATTGGCGTCTTTTCCATTGCTGATGATGTCATCCACCTAGAAGTATGCCTCTGGGAATACTGTGTCCCAGTAATCTTGGTAGCACGTTCTGTAACTGTGTAATGCTGTAGTGTGATAGAATAAACAGGTAAGTGTTCTATTCCAAGTCATGACAGGTGTGTGTGTTTGGCAATCATATCCTATGTGTTGGTATCTGTGAGTAGCTAGCTCCAGAATGTGTTGAGGTGCATGTTTTGTTGTTTTCCTATATAGTGTCCATAAATGTCACAATCGCCCAAGAGACTGGGTTGGCAAGACATAAACATACATTCATCAATAGGTCTGGTGAGTAAATGTCAGCAACCCTAATCTTACCCTTAATACATTCTAAACCCATGTGATGCAACGAAACACACTTGCCTTGATAGTAACACCAGTACATAATGCAGGAGGCGCATGTGGTTTCCTTTTCATTCTTGTCTAATGCTTTGGTGTCACTTGGTCTGCTATTGTGATATAAATTCTATATCTATGTATGTGTGTGTATATGTATATGTGTGTGTGTGTGTGTGTGTGTGTGTGTGTGTGTGTGTGTGTGTGTGTGTGTGTATATATATATATATATATATATATATATATATATATATATATATATATATATATATATATATATATATGTGCATGTATATATTTATATATGTGGACAATAGCACACATGAATCTACATGATGGAATACATGTCCTATACTGTTGAATGCCAGTGCTGGATGATCTTTATGTGATCACCTCTGATGTATGTAAATCTGCCATGGCTTAGTTGTAAAGCACATCATCTGTGGTGTGCAGGGTCCCGGGTTTGAGGTGTGCAGAGACCGGTTATTTTGTTGCTGGGAAGAACAAGGGACATCGAATACGGTGATAGTAAGGTGCTTTTAACCAGTTGTGTGCAGATCTGCGTGACAGTAAGCAGCAGTTATTATTTTGGAGGCTCAGTATGGGTCATGTAATTAGAAGACAATACTATGCAAACGAGGTGGAAAACAGTGAATCCTGTTTATCCCCAGGGTGTGATGCAGATCCCAAGAGTGTATGTGTATAGATAGCTGGGTGCAGGACTCGAATATAGGTGAAAGCATGGGGGGTGTCAGGCATACTGTACGTACATTGGAGACCTGTGTCTCAGGATTGCTCCTGCCTTAGCATGCCTAAGTTAGGGGTGTGTCTATACCTGCCTAGTGCAATTGTGAGGGACAACAGCAGTAGGAGAGTAGTCAAGGTGAACAAGTTGGGCAAGCTGGTGATAATTATCACAAACAGCAGATTACATGCCCAGCCTGGCCCAGAACACTACAATAAAGTGAGCAAGCACCATACCCACAGGTTTTTTCCACACTCTACACCACCAGTGTACACATGCGGGGAAATTTTACTAAACAATCCAACGAAATGAGAAGGGCTGCAGCAGGCAACATAGGCCAACATGTGCAGGAGGCGGAGGGTGGTGAGGATGTGAATGCTGCTGAACAATCCTCAGTGAGGAGACAGAGAAGACTGTACAGACCCAGGGTAACCTACCAGGGCACAGTATTCCACCAGATCCTGGATGCCATGTCACCACATGCCAGTGAGCACATACATTTCCTCAATACACGTGAGGTGTTGACCAGCAATATGCATCTCTTCCACCAAATGGCAGAGTACCCTGGGGTAGTGGTTGCTATAGCCTGCACACATGTACGCATCAAAGCACCACCCAGTGAGCAGGGTAGGGCCTACATTAACTGCAGGGGCATCCCCTCCAGCAACTGCCAGGTTGTATGCGATGCCCAGGGCATTATACTGAATGTGTGTGCTGGCTGCCCTGGAAGCTATGACAATTCCATTATATGGCATCTGATGCAGCTGTACCGCACCTTTGCCAATATGGACATCCTCTACGGTCACCTAGTGGGAGATACTGGGTACCCACTGGAGCCATGGCTGATGACACCCATCAGAAATGCACACATACCTGAACAACTACACCATAATGAGGCACACGCACAGGCAAGACATATAATTGAGCGTGTGTTTGGGATGCTCAAGTCACAGTTCCGGTGTCTGGACACATCTGGTGGAGCCTTGCAGTATTCACCAGCTAAATGTACCCAAATTGTTATGGTATGTGCTATGCTACACAATATAATCCTGCAGAAACAGTTGCAGCAGGAACAGCAAGGGGCAGGGCCACACAGCCCCCCACCAATGCCATGGCCTGTACAGGCACAGAGTGACTCGGAGGAGGAACTACCTGAGCTAGACCCAGTAGGCAAAAGGAGGTGTGCCCAGTATGACCTGGCCTTGGCAAAGAGGCAACACATAGCATATGCACTGACACAGTAGGTACCTAGGGAATGTCACCATCTCTGACTCGCACAGACAGTAAAAGGGATGCCAAACATGACACTACCTGTGCTCAGCAATGTATAGGAAGTGCACTGTGTGCATCCAACATAGACAGCCCTCCAGCACCATCCTCAGGTCTGGCATACCCTCAAGATAAGTCAATCAACCTACTAACTGGCAGTTGTATTAGAATGTGTTTTTACCTGTAGCTATGGTATGGATGTAAGCATGCAAGGGAATTTGGTGGCCGAATGTTAGGGCAGCGGATAGTACACATCCATAGTGGCACCATGACATCTGTAGCACATACCGGGGTCATAATAGTAGCCAGTAGTACACAGGGTGTCCTAACCCACTATGGGTAATGGGCTGAACATCATGTGTGTCCATACAGCCTACACAAGTCTCAACCAGCTGGACAGGTGTAGACCAACACAGACAAATGCTGTACAATGGCCTCTGAATATGCCTAATGGATGACCCCCCCCACACAGATGCACACAGACAGACTACAGCAGGCCAGGCAGTTGGATGTAGGCTGTGAAGGCTAGGATGTCTGAAACTAATATGTTGGTAATTAAAGCTAAGATCTGGAGTACACTCGTATGCCTCTAGCCAGCACATAAGGTAGGTCCACACACTGAAATGGAGTACCTGACATACCAGTACAGTAGTTACAAAAATGTACAACTGTCAGCTGTGCCCCCCTTCCAATGTACACATGTAACAGTCATATGTGCCCCCCCGGTGCTGTGTAGGAATGTGGATACAGTTGGATGTCCCCCCATGCTGTGCAGAAATGTAGCAACAGTCAATGCCACATGACTGATGGACACCCTGCAGACACAGCATGCCACCTGTCAGTATACAACGCAGAGGTAGGCACCACAGTATTGACTACCTGGACATGTAACACATGTGATCCAGGTGACCATACTGGGCATGCTCAAACACATTAAGGTATGACGGTAATGTCAGTCGACAACATGCAGAATGGTCATACTGGGCATGCTCACACACTTAAACACAAGATGGCCAGGTCTGCAAACACCAGTGGTCCGGACATATCTGCCAGTACATTGCTATACTGTTGGATGACTGTGCTGTATGGTATGTGTGTGGTACTGTCTATTGTCTGTATATTTGCCATGGTGTATTGGTAATTCACATTAGCTGTGTGCGCAGGGTGGTTCTGCTAACACTTGCAAAGGGCAAAGGGTTGTTGTTTTGCGTGCCGAAATGCCATTGGACACATGGGAGAGTAAGCACATGCAGCAGTTGGGAGCGTTGTGTGTGTGGTTTGCCCAGTGTTAAGCACTGCTGACCTCTGGTTGGTTAGCTCTATACTTGTTTAGACTCCACATTTCTTTAACAGTGCAATACTCGCATACTGGTAGCCAAACACCTTACACCCGCTTGCTCACTCACTTGCACATGCACCGACACTGGTGCCTGCATTTATCACTCACTCTGGGTAGGCACGATCCCTTGTGATGCCTATTACATCGGACTACATGATTACAGTATGGGGTATGGCTGACCATTAGGCGAAGGCATGGCATTCAACTGTACGGAATCAGTGACCTGTCCAGTGAGTTAATCATATTATATGCGTGTTCCTGATACAATTTGCTCTCATCTGGCTGATACATGGGAACCGATACTCTGCAATGCAGACAAGTAAATGTGTTTTGGGAACCACATCCATCTGCTGAGTCATGCTACCACATACCTATTGTAGGTTTTCCACCTTTTAAATTGGCCAAAGTGAGACTTTAGGATTAACACCTGTCCCACTTTACTTGGGACAGTCCCTCCTTAGGCATATGTGTCATGCAAAAATAATCTAGACATAGCAAATGTCCTGATTACAGGACAATATTATATTCTACATTTCTCTAATAGTTGTGTGTAACAGTTATTGTATATATGACACTTGTTATGTGAAGTAGCATAAGCAACTTGACTGCTGCTAGACTAAGCTTTGATTTGTGCTAATACGGATTGTTCTGTACTATGCACGGCTGTAGGTATGTTCTGACCTGGTACGTCTGACATTTCTATGGAGCAAATCCCACTTTGGCCATTTGGAAATGTGGCAGCCTTATAGGACTTATATGTACAGATGTCAGATTTGGCAAGGCAACACATACCCACAGCCAGTAGAAAATAGACTACTTCACCGGTTTGCATAAATAAAGGTTATTCTTGTAGCATTATAGTTGCTAATACTGTTTCCTATAACATCTAGGTGTTTCAGATACAACTTAATCATTTTATGCAACCACTACAGACAATATAAGGATTCTTTGCTCGAAATCACAGGCCATGTGCCATAATAACATTCATTTTGCAGGACACAACTGCCCAGAGGAGAGTGTCCCTCACAAAGGCGAACAGGTGGTAACCCTAACCTATTATGCTATCATCTACCTAAGGTGGTCGGTGGAATATGCGCTTTCCGTCACTAGCAGACCTCACATATGAATGGGGGAGAATGAACACTGTATTAGGGACACTGCATAACACCCTCAGGGACAAATTTAGATGATTGGTTCTATTAACCTGACACATTGACAGTCCCAGGGCATATGTATTCATTCACATTTGTCGAGGTACATGCTGTTTATGACTCATACATGTTGTCATTAGTCATTACGTGTATTCCACCACCTGTCCACCTAATATCACTAGTTCTGGAAGGGTTTAGTTAGGACTGTGTTAGATTCATAATCATGGACTTCCATGATAATCGGGTACAGGGCACTGATATAGTCCCTGTGTGTTCCCCCAATGGTTTACGGACTATCCAGTAGATATGCTCTTCAGGTTTGGGAGGTATGAGCGCCTGCAGTGCCCACATAGGAATATTAATTACTTCCACGTGGCGAGCCTAATACATCTCTGCCAATCAACACATGCACACTTAGGCCCATTATTGCATACCCATGATGTTCTTCGTGTTTCACTGTTGCAGTCATTACATTTGGGTAATCCTGCTGGCAGGTTGCCCTCAGTCAGCCTGAATTCCAAAGTCCTGGGTCCTGCCTCGGCTGCTGTTGCCCCATCCCTGACGTCAGGTCGTCAGGGGTATAAAAGATGCGGCCAATGCCATTTTCTTTAGTCTTTCTTGCTGCATGGTGCCCGAAGCAGAAGCAGTTCGCAAGTGCCAGTCAGCCGACTCCTGAGATTTTCATGTTCGGGTTTCAGATCCGAAGCCTTCAATAAAACTAAGTACCCCATTGGGGAAACTTTTTTCTTGCTCCAGATCGATGTCAGAAAAAGTTAATAATTGTATTTCTTGTGGAAAGCAAATACCTCATAAGGACTTTCATTCTTACTGTATTCCTTGCCTAGGCCCTGATCACAATGTTGCTGGTTGTCAGTTTTGTGCTAGATTTAACCAATGCACTATTAAGCGTTTGTATGATTTTGCTGTAAACTATTTTGGATGCCGGTTTAATTATCCACAATTGTTGTCGGATAGCCATCCAACTACCGGAGTTCACAAAAAACACAAAGAAAAGGAGAGAAACAAACAACCGAGGCCTAAAACCGACGAGGAAGCTTCTCCTAAGCCAGTCACCGGTTCGCCGGTTCTCAGTGATATGCTTACGCAGCCCCTGACGCCTGCTACTTTAGAGTCGCAGCCCGCTACTGACTCCCATGTGGAGTTGGCCATGCTGCTGGAAACTCAAGGTACTGGAGCCTTGGATACTATTCTTTCAGATGGGTCCAGAGCCATTGAAAAAGGCACTGGCTTCTGAGTGTGTATTCAGACCTAAACATCTTTATATTAAGCCAACCTCAGCTTCAAAGGCAAAGACTAAAGCACCTTCTAAAACAAAGAAACAAACTCTAGAGCCACGTGGACAGGCCTCTATGCCCAAAAAACAGATGCTCAAAATGGCCGAAGACTTAATTACTTTGATCAGGGGTTCCCATCCCCCTCCTGATAAGAGGCCTAGGCAAGAGACTGACTATGAATCTTCAGATCAGGTTTCTATCTCTTCTGATTCTTCTTCTGATCAGGGATATTCTCTTCCCCCCTATGAGGATTCTGATGCTGAAGAATCTATTCCTTCAGCTTCTCCTCCAGAGGACTATTCTTTTGGGGAAAGCTTGCATACCATGAGGGAGCATTTCCACTGGGAGAGCCAAGATTTTTCAGAATCTAAAAAGAGGCTCAGGGATTTCCTTTTACTTCTGCAACACAGGCCATTAGCCATTCCACCTGTGTTAGATATTGTAGATGTTGAGTTTTCAAAGTCTAGTCTTACCCCTGACTCCTTACCTCCAGCTCCTGTTAAGCCTGACAGATAGTACAGGGTTCCTGACTCTCATAAATTCCTTTTTAAAAACCCTGCTGCAGACCCAGAAACTATTTCACAGGGTCCCAAAGGAGTTAAGGCTTCCACTGCAAAAAACCCTACCCCTCTGACAGAAATTTTAGAGCACTGGATAGATGGGGAAAAAAGGTTTACACATCTGCTACCTTGGCTATAAGGGCCTTAAACTGTCAGTTTCATATGCTCAAATATCAGCAACATGTCATGGCATTGCTTAAACAGAAAATGTTATTAAACTCTGAATGTGCAGAAAACAAGGAAATGCAGGATTTGTTGCATGCAGCTGAACAAGCTGGAAAGCAAACTTTGCAATGTGGTTTTGATTCTTTGGAGGCCTCCTGCAGGGCCACAGATACGGGTTCAGTAATTAGGAGGCATGCTTGGTTAAAGAAAAAAAGTCTGCCTGATCATGTCAAAGTTAAATTATTAGATGCACTTTTACAGCATGATACTTTGTTTGATGTTAAAGCGGAGGAGATGTTAAAGAAAATGGAGGACAAAGCTAAATCTATGCAAACTGTCAAAGATTTTTTACATGTACAGCCACCTAGGTTTAGTAGACACTGGCCAACAAAGAACTGGTCCTTTCCTGCATCAGACAGACCTCAAAGGGGCAGATCCAGATGGCCTAGAGGCAGATCCCAGGTGCAAGGTTCCTACAGGTCAAAGCAATGGGGTGCTTCTGCCTCTAAAGTTGGAGAAGACAAATCACAACCATACAGGAAACAGTCCCAATGACTTCCCCCTGCCTGTGCCAAGCACTTATCTCCTGGTAGCACCCTTAGGGGGAAGATTAGCACTTTTTTTCTCAAAATTGGCACATTATAACCCAGGACAAGTGGGTTTTAAATATTATGTCACAAGGGTACAAGTTCCATTTTCTTACCCTGCCAAAGGCAAACGGCTGGCCAGATCTGCCAAAAAATCAATGGGCAGAGGCACAAAAACAAGTCTCATCCCTCATTGACATGGGGGCCATTCATCAAGTACTAGAGCAAGAGCAGGGACAAGGAATTTACTCAAGATTGTTCTTGGTACCCAGAAAGGACAATACCTGGAGACCAATACTTGACCTATCTATTCTGAACACATTCCTGGATATACCAAAATTCAAGATGATGACTTTGCAGCACCTTCTGCCCATGCTGGGCAAGAACACTTGGCTGGTGACTCTAGACCTAAAAGAGGCATACCTGCATGTCCCAGTCAGACAATTATGCAGAAGATACCTCAGATTCAAGGCAGGCTCAATGCATTATCAATTCTCTGCACTGCCCTTGGCTTATCTACTGCGCCCAGGGTCTTTACAAAGTGCCTGGCACTAGTAATTGCAGTCTGCAGACAAAGAAGAATACAAATATATCCTTACTTGGACGACTGCCTAATTCAAGCAGAGAACAAAGACATTCTTCTGCAGCATCTGTGCAGACTTCTAACATGCCTAGGGTACACAGTCAACAAAAAGAAATCAAAATTAGTACTCTCTCAAGAGATAATATTCCTGGGTGCAAGCTTAAATACAACTGCCCAGATGGCTTATCTCACGCCAGACAAACAAAGGCAACTGACTACCTTTTTCAAAATGTTGGCAACAAAGGCCCAGTTATCTGCAAGAAAAATTCTGCAGGCTTTGGGCTTCATGGCATCCTGCATCCTACTAATTCCATATGCAAGACTGCATATGAGGAAACTTCAATGGTACCTAAAAAGTGTTTGGACTCAACATTGCCACAGCCTGGAAACAATGATTACTCTTATTCCCTGCCTACAACAGGAGTTTTGAGGGTGGTCAAAGGCTTGTCACCAAAACAAGGGACAGCCATTCACATTACCCCCAGCCAGGCAGACACTAACAACGGATGCATCAGATTATGCCTAGGGGGCCCAAATGGTAGGAAGATGCATTCAGGGCACATGGTCCTCAACCCAAATGCATCTACATATCAATCAAAAAGAGATGCTAGCTGTTCAGAATGCTCTTACAGCCTTCAATGACCTACTTCATCCGGGACAATTACTGATAAAGACAAGGTCATGTGGTATATAAATCATCAGGGGGGCACACATTCTTACTCCCTTTGTAGACTAGCTATGACTTTGTGGGACACAGCATTAACTTACCAAGTACATCTGTGGGCACAATTCCTGCCAGGAAGGAAAAATACTCTGGCAGACGAACTAAGCAGAAACATCATGGATCCCCACGAGTGGCAGCTGGATCCACAAGTCTTCAGCATGATAACAAGGAAATGGGGATGCCCGGACATAGATCTATTTGCCTCCCCTCACAACTACCAACTAAAAAGATTCTGCACAAGGACTTATCACAGACAAGCATGAAAAGTGGACGCCCTATCTTTTAGCTGGAAAAACCTATCAGTATATGCCTTTCCCCACTGCTTCTTCTGCCCAAGGTACTCCTAAAGGTCAGACAGGAGAAGCCAAAAATGATACTGATTGCCCCAGACTGGCCCCACCAGTACTGGTTTCCAATCCTAAAGAACTTGTTTCAATGCCCAGCTTGGACCTTACCTCAAATACCTCATCTACTGTCCCAGCAAAACAATCAGATCCTGCACAGCCAATTCAGGACTTTAAACCTGGCAGCATGGCGGATAATGTAGTCATACAAAACACACCTCTCAGTAAAGCTGTGATGGATGTCATTTTGGAGGACAGAAGGCCTAGTACTAGAAAAATCTTACGCTGGAAAATGGAAGAGATTCTGTGCTTGGAACCAGGCACAAGGAACTGATACAGCTGTGCCAAATATTCCTCAGATTTTGCAATACCTAACTGAAATGCTGGGCAAAGGCCTATCTTTTTCATCTATTAAAATTCATGCCTCTGCCATTTTGGCTCATTACAATACAGAGCCACCAATCTTTTCTCATCCTTTATTAAAGCAGTACCTCAGAGGAGCCAGAAATTTAAGGCCTCCATGGAGATCACCAATGCCTGCAAGGGACCTCAACTATGTCTTAGAAAAACTCACCCTGCCTCCTTTTGAGCCAGCTGCTACTGCTTATATAAAGTTTTTATCTTGGAAAACAGCTCTGCTACTAGCAATAACTTCTGCAAGATGAGTTTCAGAGCTACAGGCACTCATGGCGGTGGAACCTTTCACCATTTTTTATCTAGACAGGGTCTCTCTGAGGACAAACCCAACAATCTGAAGTAGGAGATTCATTTGTCTGCAACCTGTGGGTTATGGATCCGATATCGGATCCGAACCGGCATGGTTTACCAGCTATGGATCCGAGCTCTCAGCTCCTCCCCTCACCCATAATGCCCTGCTCTCCCTACATGACCTCAGATCTAGCTTGCCGCGCAGGTGACCAGATTGGTGTTCTCGAGCTCTTCAGCTAAGTGGTTATATAAAGTGTTTTAGTGTTAAAATTTAATTGTTTTTGAAAGTTTGAGTGAAAGTTTAGGCTCCCCTTTTGATAGTTAAACTTGTTTAGTTAATTTAATAATTTTTACTTAGTTACCCTCCCCTCGCTGGTAGCATAGTGTGTGTTTGGGCCTATTGTGTGTTTAATTTACTTTTGCTTTTTACCTTTAGTTTAAGTAAATTCTAAGCTCTTAGGATGTCAGAACAACCTAAGGCTGTTTTTCAGTGCTCGAGTGTGGCCATAAGCTTTCCCTGCTGATGGCCACACTCGGTCGATAACCTTGGGGTTGAACACCTCACTTCTGGATGTTCCATTTGTGCAGGGTTCAACCCCAGGGCATTGAAGGAGCAGAGGTCTAAGCTGGTCCTGGCGGGACTTTTGCCCCCGGACTCGGCTCGACCTCCGCTCGCCGGGGAACCGTGTCTGTTACCTCCTCTCCGCTCCCCTCCTCCTCCTGGGACTCAACCTCCTGTAGTGGTTCGAGGAGAGGGAAGCTAGAAAGAAGGACCGGAGGGAGAAGCACCATAAGCGGCGGGCGAGACCTCTGTTTCGGCCCGCCTGCCAAGCGGCTTCTCCTCCGGCCTCCTTGTGCTGGTTCTCCCTCCTCGGCTCCGGTCACCCGTGTGCTTTTCACGGGACCTGAGGAGGAGGAGACCCGATCTCCGTCGAGGCTATCCAGGAGGCACTCAAGGCCTACCTCGGTAGCCTCGTCGAGATCGACCTATAGCTTATCAGGCGCTGATCTGGACGAATGATGAGAAGGTTCATCCAGGCCCAGATGCAGATGGGAGTGCTCTTGCCTCCCCTCTGGGGAGCTCGACCTTTCTTTAAACCTATTGCTCCTTCTCCGACCCGCTACCCGGGTTCGGAGCAGTTGAAACGAGCAGCCGGGCGGGGTGGGTGGCGCCGAGTACTCGTGCCGGATCCGACCCTGCCCTCGAGTGCCGGATCCGACCTCTCGGAGCCTGGATCCGAGCCGGATCCGGGGATCAGTGCTCCTTCGGCGCTGTCTGTGTCGGGCGCACTGTCCTCGGATCCAGCGCTGCGCCGGCTCGATCCACTCCTCGGATCCGAGGGGAGCCAGTGTCGGATCCTTTGGTCGAGGTCGGCTCCTTCAGCGTTTGATGTAGTGGAGAGGGCCCTGTTGAGGGTCTCCGGACCCCGGCACTTGCCGGCTCCGTCCAGCTCCATCTGCACTGGGTCAGGCTTCCACCATCCGGCCCTTGGGACAGCCCGCTCCTTTGCCCCAAGTTGTTCCTGGAACAGGTCACTGTTGCGAGTCCTCTGACAGCCCCGGAGGATGCCCCGCAAACATACGTGCAAAAGGAGGCACATTGACTCCCCTGAGTCTCTCACAGAAGACACGGACATGGAGGAAGGGGAAGGCTCCCCAAGATCACCCCTGAGGATGTCTCATTTGGAGACATCATGGAAATGCTCCGCATAAGGGGTGGTCTGCCCCAAGTCTTCCTCGGACGAGTCCGTGTTCTTGGAGGCATTTGAAGCGGGCCCATCTACCTCTTGGGTGTCCTCCTGCCGACCCCTGGTGGACCTCATTACCACCAGGGCGTGGAAGGAACCGGACACCGTGGAGCCAATCCCGAAAAGGCCGACCATATTCTCAGTCCCCGGCTGACCGTGCCCATTGGGTAAGGGCCTCCGGTAGATGCCATTTTGTGGCGGCTGCCACCAAGAGGGAACTTGCTCAGGAGAGTCCCTCAGTCCATCCCGAGCAAGGAGTCTCGGATGATGGACAGCTTGGGGAAGCGGATGTTTAGTTCGGCGACCTTTTCAGTAAGAGCGCTGAACTACCTGGCACATGTGATTAGGATGCAGCGCGATCTTATTAAAGAATACGCTGCATCCCCCCCAGAGTCCATGTCGGAGGAGGACAAAGCATTGCACTCCACCCGCATGGCCACTCTTAGGTCCGTCACTAATACCTCTATGCGGTTACTGTCCCACGCTACGGAAGGTGCCGCTAGAGCCGCAGGGGCAGGCCTAGTTACTAGATGTCAGGCCTGGCTCCATCATTGCGATTTCACGGAGCCCTTCAAGGCGTCATTTGCGAACGCCCCCTTCGATGGTTCTGCCTTCTTTGGCAAATCTGTTCGCGATACCTTGACCCAGAGCAAAATGGACGGGAAGACGCTGTCTGCCGTCGGAATCCGCTTCTCTGTGCCCCAGAGGCCCTATTCTCAGAACCAAAAGGGCCAGAAGAAGATGTGGTTCCAGAAGTCGCAGCAATCCCAGCCCGCTCCGGACAACCAGTCCATCCGTGGCAGAGGAGGACAGGGAGGACGCTGCCCCAGGAGCAGAGGGGCTCCCAGGAACTTCGGGTCCAAAGAACCCTTCTCTGAATGGCCCGCGCAGCAGCCCTGAAGGGTTGCCCGACTGCTCCACTCTGGAGGCAGTCGGGGGACGTTTTTCAGAGCACCTAACGGCATGGGAGTCCATAACAACAGACCGATGGGTCCTCCAAATCATATCCAGAGGATACCGTATCCCGTTTCGTCACATGCCAAAATTGAAGTCCCTCCCCGACGTTCCAACCGGTCAGTGGGAGACCGCTTTGGCAGAAATTGGCCGTCTGCTAAAGAAAAGAGCCATCCAGCCCGTCCCCCCAGACCAGATCGGATCAGGGTTCTACTCCAGGTTCTTTTAGTGCCAAAAGACGGGGATCTAAGACCAATTTTAGACCTTTCACTCTTGAACCTGACATTCCCCAAAGAGAAATTCCAGATGGTTATGTTGCAGTCTATTCTCCCCCTTCTGGGAGAAAATCACTGGATGTGCTCCATAGACCTCAAGGATGCGTACTACCATATACTAATGGACAGGCGCTCCAGGAGGTTTCTCCGCTTCCGGCTGGGAGCCAGTCACTACCAATTTCGGGTCCTTCCCTTTGGTCTCACCACAGCCCCCAGGGTGTTCACCAAAGTATTAGCAGTGGTAGTGGCCCACCTGAGGCTTCAGGGGGTGCAGGTCTTTCCCTACCTGGACGACTGGCTTCTCACCGCCCCAACAAGGCACCTACTACTATTGGCGCGAGACTCCTTTCTCCATCTTTCTCCCCGTCTGGGCATCACAATAAACACAGAAAAATCCAACCTAGCACCCACGCAGTTCATAGATTTTATAGGTGCCAGGTTAGACACGAGGAGATTAAGAGCCTTCCTCACTGCGGACAGAATTCAAAATCTGCAACTCCAGGTGCGGGCCATTCTCCACTCAAGCTCAGTTCTGTCGGAGTTGGTCCTGAGGGCCCTAGGGTCCATGGCGGCAGCAATAGCGCTTCTTCCTCTCGCCAGGTTCAATATGCGCATCCTTCAATGGACACTCCTAGTTCAGTGGTCGTATCTTGCTCTTCCTATGCATCATCCCATTGCGATCAGCAAGGCTTGCAAGCGGTCCCTCCTGTGGTGGCTACACTCTCCAGATCTCCACGGAGGCTGACCCTTTTGTGCTTCTCCCCCTCTCGCCATGGTGACCATGGATGCCTCCCGCCTCGGGTGGGGGGGGGGCATTTTGCAGGCCGGATGGTCCAAGGCATGTGGAACGATTCAGAGACCTTACTGCATATCAACGTTCTAGAGATGAGAGCAGTGCTCTTAGCGTTGCTAGCACTTCAGGCCTTTCTTCCCTTGGGAAAAATTGCAATTCAATCGGACAACATGTCTGTTGTCTGGTATATCAACAAACAAGGAGGAACCAGGTCTTACCCTCTTTGTCGAGAAGCCATGAGAGTGTGGGAATGGGCAATCTCCACCAACCGCTTTCTCATAGCAACGTATATTCCGGGTCGGTCCAACATCCTGGCAGACAAACTCAGTCACACCATTCTCACCCCTTATGAGTGGTCTCTCAATACTCAGGTAGCGGAACGCATCTTCGCACGGTGGGGAACTCCTTGTTGCGATCTTTTTGCATCTCCCTCAAACACCAAGTGCGACAGTTTTTTCGCTCTAATACCTCCTCCCGGAGGTACCCCAAGAGACGCTCTGGTGCATGTTTGGCCACCCGGTCTTCTTTATGCTTATCTCCCCTTGCCTCTGATGCTCCAAGTTCTTCAGAAAGCCTCTCGGTTGGGGTGCAGAATGATTCTCATTGCCCCATTTTGGCCTCGACAGATCTGGTTCCCTTTCCTAAGGTCTCACTCAGTGAATCCTCCTTGGATTCTAGATCCCATTCGGATCTGATATCTCATCCATCCGCTTATCACCCCGAACCTGGACAACCCGGCTGACCGCTTGGCTGCTCCAGTTCCACTCCTGATCAGGACTCGGTATTTCGTCCCTGTTAAGGCCATCCTGGTGGCGGCTCATAAACCATCCACTAGGAAAGTCTACCGCAGTAAGTGGAAACGGTTCTCCTTGTGGGCGGAGCGGCAATGCCTAAACCCCTTCACAGTTCCCCTTCCTTTGGTGCTTGACTTCTTAACCACTCTTTTTAATGATGGTGCCAGCAGTTCCATGGTCAAAGTACAACTTATGCAATTTCTCATTATCATATTGGTCATGACTCCAGTCCACTGATGTTTGCCAAATTGTGTAAGATTTTCCTAAAAGGTACTTTCCTTCTCAGGCCCCCTGTAAAGTAAGTGGTTCCTCCTTGGGACCTTTATTTGGTCCTCCAGGCCTTGACCGCTCCCCTTTGAACCCGGCTCACGGTAGATCTGAAATTTTTATCTTTCAAGACGGCCTTTTTAGTAGCCATTACCTCGGCCAAGAGAGTCTCAGAACTTCAAGCATTATCAGCCAAACCTCTTTACTTGGTCTTTCATCCGGACCGTGTATACCTCAGGACCAACCTGTCCTTTCTTCCTAAGGTAGCTTCTGAAGCTAACATTAATCAATCCATTAACCTCCCTGTTTTCTTTCCTAAATATCAAAACAAGGGTGAATACAAGCTTCATTCCTTAGATGTTCACAGGCAACTTAGATTTTATCTAAACAGGACGGCTGGTCATAGGCAATCCGACCAGTTGTTTATTTCCTTTGCTAAATTTAATTTGGGCAAGCCAATTTCTAAAGTCTCATTATCTCGCTGGATTTCACAGTGCATCTTATTGGCTTATCAAGCTTCTGGAAGGCCCGCGGAGGGTGTACATGCCCATTCAACCCGGTCAGTCTCTACCTCGGCCGCCTTTAAGGCTAGGATTCCTCTAGATGATATTTGTGCAGCAGCCACTTGGGCTTCATTTCATACCTTTATTTCCCACTACAAGTTGGATCTTACATCTAGGGGTAGAGCATCCTTTGGCTCCGCGGTGCTCGAATATCCTTCCATGATGGCCGCCCAAGATTCAGGTAGCTGGGGACTCTGTCCCACAGGTTGCAGACAAATGAATCTCCTACTTCAGATTTAGAAGTTATGTACTCACCATAACGTTCCATCTGAGTAGGTGTATTCATTTGTCTGCAACCATCCCGCCCTCCTATCCCCCTGGCCTTTTTCAGTTTCCTGCATAATATGTGTTACCCTTTTCAGGGTGTTCATGCTGTTAGCAAACTCGATCTGAGGTCATGTAGGGAGAGCAGGGCATTATGGGTGAGGGGAGGAGCTGAGAGCTCGGATCCATAGCTGGTAAACCATGCCGGTTCGGATCCGATATCGGATCCATAACCCACAGGTTGCAGACAAATGAATACACCTACTCAGATGGAACGTTATGGTGAGTACATAACTTCTAATTTATGCCTAAGGTGGTATCCAGTGTGGCTCTTAACCAGACTATTCATCTGCCAACTTTTTATCCAAATCCACAGAACAATGGGGAAAGAATTCTGCATTCTTTGGATGTACACAGACAGCTTAGATTCTACTTGGACAGAACCAAAGTTTTCAGAAAGACAGAGCAATTACTAGTGGCATATGCTACAGGATCAGGAAAAGCTATCTTAAAGCAGACTATTTCAAAGTGGATAGGCCACTGCATTCATTTCTGCTACTTGCACCATAGCAAGCCAGTGCCTATGGGCATTAGGCCACATTCAACCAGAGCTACAGCCACTTCAGCAGCCTATCTCAGGGGAGTACCTACCAAAGACATTTTAGAGGCTGCTACTTGGAGTTCAGTGCACACCTTTACAAAGCTCTATCATCTGCCACTCTACTCTAAATCCAGGGCAGGCTTTGCCACTGCAGTTCTGCAGGGCCTTAGAGCCGCTCTTAATGCTGTTTAGCTCCAGCCTCCCATCCATAGCTTTGGGACTCTACCCAAATGTAATGGCTACAACAGTGAAACACGAAGAATATAGTACAATTGTGTACACTTACCATAAATGTAGATGTTTGAGTGTATTCACTGTTGCAGTCCAAGTTACCCACCTGCCATCCTCCCTTTTCTTCTGATAGAACCTACCTTTCCTTCTCTGATTTATACAACCTATGTGGTGTATTTGCTTGAAGATGAAGGTAAAGTTTATTTTGATGCATGTATTTACATTTATATATATATATATATATATATATATATATATATATATATATATATGTGTGTGTATATAAATTTTGGCTACCCTTTCATGGGGCACCTGACATGTGGGGCAAGAAAAACTAAAGAAAATGGCATCGGCCGCATCTTTTATACCCCTGATGACCTGACATCAGGGATGGGGTGACAGCAGCTGATGCAGGACCCAGGTCTTTGGAATTCAGGCCAACTGAGGGCAACCTGCCAGCAGGATTACCCAAATGTAATGACTGCATAAGTGAATACACTCGAACATCTACATTTATGGTAAGTGTACACAACTGTACGTTATACAGCAGACAGATGTCACAATATGTTCATGTACGGAGTACCGATGGTAATTGGGATGTGATACAGTGTCATTTGACCTGTTCCTCGTCTGCACATCCTATTATTCCAGCTACTGTATTTGTTCGTCTGTGCACATTCATATTATTTATGTCAATAAATGGAGTGCATGTGTTACAGAGAATGTAGTTCAACATATTGTTGTCTGCATGTGAGTATGCATATATACCTATTACGTACTAGCTGACCTACACGGGCTGGTCCATTGGAACTGACACAACCAACCCTGGCACTCCTGGATCCATAATCGCATAGCCATAGTTTCTCCACCTCACCAGTGTTGAGTTTCCACTCATAACAGCCATTATCCACCTAATATCGCAGCCATGACGAACCTTTACACATTGCCCTCTCCAGAGCGTTTGGGGCCCTACACACATTTTGTACCGCCTCGTGTATTCACAGGGTATCCCGCCATTTATATTTGCACATATGTGCCTTTTCTGGTGTTATGGATTACGGCCGTTTGCGGGTTACAAGTGTAGGTGGTCACAACATGAACTACATTCCATCTGTGTGTAATGTAGTCGTAGCAGTTCAACGATATTATGCCCACTGGTAGAACCCTGCCTCTGGTGTGAATAGCGGTGCTCTGCTCACTCTTGGGTAGCTTTATCTGACATACGCTGCAAGCACTATATAATACCTTAGTTGCTCTAGATTCCCTTCACAACCCTTGTGTATGCTTTATTCTTACGGCGTTCATTCTTCAAATATATATATATATATATATATATATATATATATATATATATACAGATATATATTTCATGTCTGTGGGTATATATCTATACACACACACACACACACACACACACACACACACATATATATATGTGTGTGTGTGTGTGTGTGTGTGTGTGTGTGTGTGTGTGTGTGTGTGTATACATATATATATATATATATATATATATATATATGTATATAGGTTACATCTGTACATAAAAAAACATACATTTGCTATGCTGGGAGCTGCTTACACCCACGCAGGCGCACTCGCATATGCTTACTGTGAGTTATATATGTTTACTGCTGCTTCTTTGTGCTTACGTGTGCCTTATTCATTATGACAGTACCACTTTGATTGAAGGAATCCGGTTAATGACCCCATGCGAAACACACATTCACCTTTACATGTTTAAATGTTGGCTTTATAGCACAGAGACATTCATTCCACAAGAAAATGATATGTGCTATAGTCGGACTTGAACCGGGAATGCCTTTACGTTAGGTGAATGCTCTAACCACTACACTATTGATGGTCTGCTTCATTTATATGTATACCCATGGTTCATAGCTACCCTAACATACACCTCAATGCTTCATTTACACAGCAGGGATCCATTCACCTGCTGGGAAAACCGCAGTACTACACATGCGTCATTCCCCATTCCCTACTGCTCTGGACCCGTGCTGCATGTTTACTGACTCCAAGGATATTCAAAACTCCAAAGCTTATAGTCCTGGCACATACGTGTGTTTGATTGTCAGGGAGTTCATGTGGTCATCTGGGTTTAGACTTGTCTGACTGGAGATCGGAACGGCCCTGTATATGTTTGAAAGTCAGAATTAGCACGTGGACAGAGTTAGTCCCAATGTTAACATTCTATTGTATATGACTATTACATGAGATGTGGGACATAATTATGTCATACGGTCGCAGGATATTTTACATTTATAATGGTTTTGGTATGGACACAACTGCCCAGATGGGTACTGTTCCTCACAATGTGGAACAGGTGGTAACCCTGACCATTGGGCTAGACTTAGCTATTGGCAGCACGCTAACATGATGTGTTTCGCTTCCACTTGGTATAACTATCAACACTGCATTATAATATGGGCACAGGATTTTAAATGTAATTTGTTCGAGGGATTGGTACTCAATATTCGGCTACGTGCATTTGTATTTGCTTCTTATTTTTGTGTTCGCAAGAACTGTCTTGCATGCTTTGCATACATTTCAGTATCCATGGACACTGACAGGTGTGATTACTATTGCAGGCAGGCTGTACTATTCAGCATTGCACGTAAACAGTCCATGCTTCTGTGCGGCGCTTCGACACACCCCATGCACTCGCGCACGTTTCCTATGCACGTGGATGTGGCGGTAGTGTGCCTTCATTAATATGCATATGGTGCTACTGCGCCATCTGCACACCACATGGTTGGCGCAAGCCTAACGCCAGCCTTGCGCCAAGCTTCATGAATCCCAGGGATTAACTATTGTTACACGGTGTTAAAAATCTGTAGGCATTTTTTTAACCAAGGGGAATAATATATATATTTTATTTTATTGATGGTTTTAATTTAACAAGCTTTTCATCTGCATTTATGTTTCATTACATCAGCCACATCTAATGTACAGGCAAAACCAATTATTTTAACTGTTCAGATTATTTCTTGGACATAAATAATTCCTTTTTTTAAATTGTGTATGACACATATTTATTTTTGTATAGTGTTTGCACTGATGTCTGCTATGCTTTTTTCTTGTTTTATTTATTTTCTTTCTTGATTGTAATGCTGTAATTGTGTTTAATAAAGGTAACTCTTCATAAATAAATTAAAAACTACTACCTTTGCTACCATACTTAAAACTTATACTTTTTTCTATTCTAATTAAATATTTTCCATACTCCCACTTCCCATCAATTTGGAAACAATCTTGTATATTACCACTGTATAAAGATGGATCCTTTGTTGATCTCTCTAATTTTGAATAATAGCTATACTCTCTACCCTGCCAAAAAACTAGATAAATGCATTGATTCATAACTGCTAATGCATCCTCTAAACCATAATCTTCTTTTGTGGTCCCAACATGATTTATGTCCATCCCATACCACTAATACTGTTCTTCTCTCCTTCCTCATTTCAACAAATGACTTAAGACATGGGAATCTGCTTGCCTGCACAGTATTCTTGGACTTATCAAAAACTTTTGACACAGGATCTCACCCTCAATACCTGCTTATGTTCTCTCAACTGAGTCTCCCAACTGAAGCTGTTCAGTGGTTTGAATCTTACCTTCACCAAAGGACCAAACATATGAAATGGCAAAACACTTTTTCTTTCTTTCCCATCCTCACAGATATCCCACAAGGATCTATTCTTGGTTCACCTCTCTTCAATAATTTCATGAATGACTTATTTTCTGTACTAAGTAAAACCTCTATAATCCAATAGACTACTCTACAATAATCTGCTGTGCCCCCTATCTTTGAATTTAAAAGTCACATGTATAGCCTTCACAGCTGTTGAAACTTGGCTAGATGCCTCTAATTTCATCTTCAACCCCCCCCCCAAACAAAATCAAATTCAAGCTATCTTTCTCTTCAGACTGTGTCTGGCCTAAACCTCCCACAATCTCCAGTCATTAAGTGTCACTACCATTGAATTAGCTCAGCATACTAAACTACTCAGAGTTAATATTGATGAACACCAACATTTCAATTTATAAGTGGAAAAATAATGATCAAATATCGGGCCCACCATACAAAGCCAAAAGTTCTTGTCAGGCTATGTACAAAAATCTAATGTCACAAATTACATTCGACCCTGCTGACCTATGCTTCATTAATATTCACTAACTTGCAAGCTGGTCAACTCACAAAGCTTGATGTATTCTATAAAAATACCAAAAATTTACCAAATATTTACCAGGGAGGCAAAGAAAATAATTAAGATCCCCACACGGAGGAGGCAAATGACCACACAGTCAAATCATTCGTATCTTAATGTATGGGGGGTTAAGAGGAGGAATGGGGGGGCCTCCCTCTCCAAAAAAGAGTCCAATCTCATTCAACCTTTGGAAGACAGAACCTGGGCCTGATCCTCAGTTCCAGTGTGATTAAACTCGTGCAGGACAAGGGAGAGGAAGAACCAGGAGACAAATGCATGACCAGTGGATCAAGCACATTTCTACAAATCATTCAAGAGTATCTCCCCAGGATAGATTAAACTGGAGAACCACTCATCTCTCCCTCATGATCCAAGAATGTGGGTCATAGGGGTGTCATCCAGGATTCTTTGCAGAGTCTTTGTTTCATATAAGAGGAGAGGGGGGACTTGCCTGCCCATATAAAGCTGTCCTGTTGTTGTTGAAGAGTGTATCCAGCAAAACATATCCTGATCATTCTTCCAAGCTGGACAAGTGGGTATTCTTCATCATGTTCTATGCCATGTGCCCAAACCTGTATCTTCAGCTCTGTTCATATCATGCACTGCAGATCTCAATGTCTTGAATGATGAACCACAAGCATAGCATTAATCAGGGTCAGAATGAAATCTTCCTTAATATCAACCTCATGGAACCGTCAATCATGGTTCTCTATGATTTTTAAAAGATGGACTGGGGTCTAGGCATGAGATGTATAGCTGAAAACAATAACCCCTCAAAATGGCAGATAACAGATATTCATATGAAACTTGTCCTCTTAATGGGATACTTTCCTAACTGGGACAGAAGGGAATGTGGCTTCTGAATGTACTGAAAGCTCTCATGGACCACATGATAATCACATCTAGGATAGTTGCACCAAACAGCCCAGTCTGAGTCATAGAATGCTAGTACCACCAGAAATCTACAGTAATATCCACAAAGGCTAGCTCTATAGAAAGGTGCCTTGGGAGCTAGATGATGAGTCTTAGAAACAGCAAATGATAATATTAGACAGTGCTTTAAGCAAATCCTTCCTGAAGGAGACATCATCCTTGAAGAACAAGTGGAGTCCAGAGACTCTGAAGCTTCAGCTTTCTCAAAAACAAAGGTTTTCCCCTTGATTATCCTCAGGTGAGTTGGCAGGGGATGGAGCTCCTTTCCATCTAGATGGTTTACTTCCAGTATCATACCTGTATTCTTGTGAATGTATAATAGACACACTCAGAGGGTTGACGTGAGGAATTTGAGAAGATATGTACTCGAGTGCACAAGTTCCTTTTATTTTTCAGTCATGGTTACTGAAGATGTCGGGTTGATTCATGTGTGTTGCATTTTTTTCTAGTGGTGAACATTCTCCAGTCTGAGTGGAAAATTGGTGGGTTTCATAAAGAGCATTTGCCCACTGTGAATTGGAATATGAGTTGTTTTGTTCAATAGTTCTGGTAAGGTAACAGAGTTGTTCTGAAATATTGCATTACCAGTATTGCTGCATAAGGTAATTCATGTGTCTCTTAGAGAACATTTTGGCAAGTACATTATCTTTATATCCATGTTTTACTGAAATGATCCTGATAACTGACTAACTTGAAATTGTTCAATAATATCCTTCCCAGTAATTGCAAGTGAAATACAGTAGTTGTGAAAATATCCTGGTATCCATACAACAAAACCAGTGATTAACTTAAATTCCTTATCTTAACAGTCAAACAGTTTCACAGTCTCAGACATAAAATAATAGTTTAACATGCAAAGAGATCCTCCTCAGGGGTGCCTAATATATATAACAAAGCAGTAGTAGAGTAGTATCAGATTTGTCATTCAGTTCAGACTTAGTCAAGCATTTATGTCTAGCATATACCACTCAACCATCACTCAAGTTTCATTTTGCAACAAAGTTAATCCCAGGGATTCATTAACAAGCATGTACATGCCTTGCTAAACCTAAGTATTTGTTCATTGTAGCGTGACATGCAACAGTGTTCATTGAATATGCAATATGCTAAGCCACTCTTCAAATCAAGCTACCTAATGCAGATGGAGCAGGTAGGACATAAGTTGTGGAGGTAACACTGACAGGTTTTGACCCAGATGTGTTGGATGTCTGTGCTGCCTGTGGTTGTGCTGCTGCAGCCACCAGTGTAGATATGGCAGACTGAACTACAGGAGTCGGTCTAGCTCCCTGTGCTGATGGTCATTTGTGTTGCAGCAGGAATGTTTACAATGAAAGGAATAAAATAAACATGAAAAAAGAGATATAGGATGTTATTTTAATACTTCAAAATATAACCAAATTTGCACATACATATGGTATACCATTCAGATATGAATGTGGAGTCATAAATGTGCCAAACAACATCAGTCTCAGTGCTATAACAGACATTAGGTAAATAGCTAGGTGGCTATGACATACACAATATGCATGTGAATCCACACACACACACATAAGTTGATTTACACATTGCCCAGTGCAATGACCAAGAGCTGTTGAAGGCAGCATTTATGCTTCGTATATGGGTGAGGTGTGCCTACTCTGATTTTTGTGCCTCAAGTTCATATGGACTGATGCCCTGAACTTTATAAAAATTAACTACATTTCTGATGTATTACAATGCTGCTTGCATTCATACCTGAGTCATACTTAACCCATGCCCTTCTGAGACATCCCAGTCATTCCTGAAGCATTTCTATTTCTAGCAGCTGTACAGAACTGAGAACAAAAGCATAATGAAAATGTATATGTCTTGTCAGTCCATGGTATTATATTGGCTGGTGATGGGTCATTATACTGATACAACTCAGGGATGTCAGCAGTTCTGAATTCTGCCTCCAATTAGCTCAGGTGGTCCTGCATACTCCACTTCATGTCACTGTAATGGTAACAACATTGTCCACCAGTGCATGGAATGTCAGGTGGACTGCTGACAGCCTTGTGCAAGATATTCCAATCCTCAGTCTTGTAATGAGACCCAGTATAGTTTTCATGCAGAAGCCTATGGCTGTAACACCTTTTGGGGAGTGTCACAAAGATTCTGGACTCCTCTAGACACCATCTTCGGGCTCTAAATGGAGCACCATCCTCCCCTTTACTTGTTATGACTTCTGAAGGATATCTGGAAATACTTCAGGAAAATGGCGTCCAGTTAAGCTATCATATGTACCACCATGTGCACAATTACTGACAACATAACAACCTTGCCAACTGTAATTACATGATAAAAAAAAGCCAAATGACCTTGCAGAGAAACTGAGTATGATTGTTTCAAACTACACTGCATGTGTGAAATATGGTACTGAAACTTAGCCAAGTGTGATGCTCAGTAAATTTGTACATGTTCCACAATGACACCATCAAATGTTTTTTACCTGCTATCTGAATTACCTTTCAAAGATATACTGTCACCTCAGGGCATGGTCCCTGGTAAGATGGATAATAATTATACATATACTCTTGTCACAAACTTGTATTTCATGACATTGTCTGTGATGCTGGTAATAATCAATGTTGATAAGAAATAAAATTATATCAAGTTGGACATAATGGGTTAGTGGGCCATACCTTTTACAAATTGTGACTTATAGCATCTGGGAATTGGCACCATGACTAAAAAGAAGGCTGAACCACTAAGTTCTGTTTAATAACTGTTAATGCCACAGGTGAACTAATATTTTTTATATTCTAAGTTGAGGTGTAGCAATTTCAACATGAGTAGTGATGTAATTATGGCAACTCTTTATGTGTTTGACTTTGACTTATGTTACTGGAGTTATATTTAGAAGTCAGTGTTTATTGCTGTATAACGATCTCTTTTGCATTGATTTGGATGAACTGAATACAGCATGCTGGGGTAGGTGCATTACATACTTTACATGACATACTGTCCTACACACCCAATAATGATACTTTGCTGAATCATATTTTATTCCAATAACATTGCTAAAATTATGCATATGCCAGTGTACATTAAACTATGATCATTGCTATGTGCAACATACTTCACATAGAGTATAGTTAATTTATGTTGTATTCATTATAGAGCAGTTGTGCTGCAGATTTAATTTTGCAACTTGACAGTTGTACTTCATATTAATTTACTAATAGAAAGTCAGTGGCAATAGTTATCCTGACCCCTAAGTGAAACTATCTGTAACATGGATTTGAACCCTGTATTATTACTGCTTTTACTGATAACTTACTGTGTAACTCATTGAGCCACAGATCAAGTTACATAACAGATGTATTTTCTTTACTCTGCACTTTCCTGAGTACTGACTGAAATGCATTGATGCTAGTCTCATTTGCACTATGAAAAGAATTCCAAATTAAATTTTTCAATTTTTGCCTTCTGAAGTAAACTGTAATTCACTGCTACTGACCACTGAGAGTCAACATTACTCAATCAAAAGCTTCACTCAAAGGCATGCAATTACCAAATCTGAAACAAGGATAAAACATTAAACGGTGTACAGTGTTGTGGTGGCCTAAAATATCATGCATTGAAGCCAGCACTTATGACATTACAGTGAAACATTTACTCTTTCAACAGTGTTTGCTACATAATAACTTGCATTTCTGTTATACATTGTCATGCTTTCATGTAATGTCACTTATTGAGGAGGGGGCCAAACTCATTTTGTAAACAGCATATATAAATAAGATTTACATGTTTTTTAAGGTAATGTCTTAATTTCATGATTACTTGTTCTGACATATTTCAAATACATTGGATCAGGTATCCATAGTTCCACATTCATTATTTTGCAGATTTTATTTTGTCACACTTTAATTTATGTCATATTTGTTACTTCATACATATAAAACGTGGTATTATTATTAGGAATAGCTAAGGTTCCAAGGCACAAATACTAACTTCAAAATATTAAAAGCTGGAGTCAAACCCCACATTATAGTTGCTGTTACTTATATCTAACTGCATTAACATGGTGAGCCGGAGAGAAAGTTACATTATAAATGTCTTTTGGACAATCAGTACTGCACAGAGTGCTGGTGGAAGCACACTGGCACCAGTCTTGTTTGTGCTACTGATGGTATTTCAAATGAAGTTTTTCAGTTTTTATCTTTATACGATAACTGCTGTTCAGTGCTATAGAAAACTAATAATCACAGGGCACAATGCTAAGTGTCATGCAAAGGATGTAGACCAAAAGTCTGTTTGTGATGATTTGTCATCTCCTAGTTTTTCACCATGAAAATGTGGACATTAAGGATCCCTGCTTTCACAGAGACAACACCCTCTCTAGATATAAACCTTGACACCATGGTGTTAGCATGAAACATTGACAAGAGTGTAAGCATTTGAGACATCTACATAGATGTTATGAAGCAGAGAAATTAGAGCACACATACTTAAGCTTTGACCTTCTAACATTTTACATTTCAGGAGCTATATAATTATTTTCTCACACTTGTCCTTTGTCCTTTCACAGTAGATGTCTAGATAAATGAAATATTTGCACCAGTTAAGCTACTGAATCATGTCACTGTACAAACAAATGTATGCAATGAGTGAATTCTTCCTTCTCTGCATTTGTAACATGATTGCATTATAAGTTATTTAAAACTTTTCTATCTGTATAAATAGAAATGCAGCACAAAAAGGTGCTAGAGCGAAACAAGGCAGGAAAGCATAAACAACATCCAAAGAATGACGTAATTCAAAACAGGATAGATGTACTCAAAAAGCAGCAGCACAGTAGTAAAAAAACAGGTTTATTTAGGGACAATGAACAATGTGTAAGCGCTTTCACCTAAAAAGGTTTCCTCAGACCATACAAGTCCACATAACAGCTGATCTTATAAATAAAAAAGGCGCAAAAATCATTAAAAACCTTAAAGGCATAACATATATATCAAAAACACATTTACATAAAAATACATAAAAAGATATAATACTTCATGCTGGTCAAGTACCAAAATCTAGAGGTAGGATCATGAGAACTAAACCTTTATCCAAAGAAAACAACATACCCCAAAAGGGGTATGCCTACCTCAACCTCCTAGACTTCAGAATAGGTTTAAGCAGTACTTTCTCATTAAGCCCTAGGTATATGCCCGCTCTAAGTCTGATAAATCCATTTAGACTCAGAGGTCTTGGTCTTATTCTTCAAATCCCCACCCCTGAAGCTACTCGATACAACATCTAAGACTTTAAAACTGAATGTGTGTGCCATTGGTCTGCCTCGCCTACTGTTTGATCTGCAATGCATTTTATGTTGGTAAGATGGACAGGAGGCTGAGGGAAGGAATAAGGGAGCATATATATCAGATCAAAATTCGATCTGTTGTGAATGCCCTTTCTAAGCATGTTTTGGCCACCATTGACACACACATTATTCATCCCTTTCATGACTTCTTTACAGGCTGATCACTTACGTTGGTTAATGCTGCTGAGACAAGGTTGTCTCTTCTGGGGTTGACGCTACCTGGTGCTTACAGAAAACAACCATTACATGGGTAAGCAAGAACGATAATTTTGCATGCATCATTGTTACTGTTTGTATGTGCTTAGCTTCTTAAATTTTCACTTACGTAGTGAGTGTGTGCTACCCTTTACCTGTTAACCAGGACCATAGTATACTGTTCACACCTTCACCTGCCAGGATAGTTCACAGTTGCTAGGTCTTCAACACACTCATCTCTGTCCACTGGTCCTGCTGGTCCTGTCTGTGGTGTTAGTAACTGTACCTTGTTGTCCGTTTTGCAACTGTTTCCTAGCAATAGTATTATTTAACATGGCACAGACTATCAGTATCTTTGCCGAGGTAGCTGTGTCATACTGCACGACACCACCAGATGTATCCTGATAATGGAAATGTGATTTGAGCAAGTCAAAAACATACTATATTTCTAGTTTGAGCATGTGCATCACTGTAACCTTGCTAAGTGGGATTGTGTGGGTTTCTCATGGTATCATGGGCCAAGGTTCCACTAACCTGTATACCAACTAGATGCCCTTGTGAAAAGTCACCCTTAGAAAACCTTAGATACAGATCACAGGTGTGCTGTAGGTGGGAGCTGTGGAAGCTAACAGGGTTACCTCCACACACATTATAGACTATCCATTGGGGATTACAAATCACCTGACAGTATCTAGAGTGCTATCTTTTTCTGTTGATGTACCTCTTTCCCTGCTCACCAACTAGGGCTTTTATATAAATGTGTATACAATCTACTTCCCCTAGAGCCTCAGGAAAATATGCTATGACATAGAAATGTTGCTTGGTGGTAGCTTTCTCTTCTAGGATATGTGGAAACCAGATATGCTCCCTTATACATTGCAGCATTGCACTGAGAATTTGGTATAATATTCTTGAGGGTGAGGCATGTGATACCCCTAATATATTTCCTATGGGTCTTTTAAAATTGCCTGTGGCTAGTGTATGTAATGCTGGACATATCTTGGTTTCCACTGGGATGGATTCTCCATGATTTCCCCTGGTCTCAGGTGAGGTCAGCAGATGTTGACTCTGCACTAATATTTCAATATCATAAAGATCATGATATGCCAAACGTAATATGAACACTATTCCTCTTGTAGGCCAAAGACTGGCAGGAGCAGCACCTTGTATTAAAGCCAGTTGCACATACAGATTAATGATAGCAGCTGTAACCCCTAACATTCTTTCCTAAGTGCTCATGGCTGTATTCAAAAGAGTATTGGAAATGAAACCAAAAGAAAGAATGGTGTGTACATGCAGGGTTTATATGTTTCTGGATCACTCTGAGATGCTGAATTGCTTCATTATCATGTAATTCATCTACTTATTCCTTCATTAGCATATTCTGCTGCTTACCCTTGTTTTGCACCTGACTGCAATGTGTAAAGCTGTTTAATGAATACCAAATGCAATGTTTAGAAAATAAAATAGCACAACAGAGAAAGATAAACAGCAATATTATTTAAAGAAAAATAAGGTTTGACAAGTAGACAAAGAGGCAAAGACTAAACTAAGGCAAAGATAATCCCCCGGATTCTCTATACCATGCACGGCATGCAAGATCGGTGCAGGAGCTCTAGCAGGTAATATGTCTGCCGTGCAATCCAAGAGCAGCCTGCAGCAGTGTGCATGAGTGCTCCTGCACTAATCCTGCATGGAATAAGTCCCTGTATGCAAATCACCCCATTTTCAGGAGAAATCTATGGAAATTAGGTGATTTTGCAATCCAGGAAGCTTGCAACTGGCCGTGCAGGACTAGTGCAATCTGCAGAAATGTACTCGGTTAGTAACTGAGTACATTTCTGCAAAATCCAAAGCGGAGCTGTGACAGCTCTAAATAAAGGCTGCATATCATGTAGTAAGCATGCCAATGGCCAAGTATAAGGCCATTGGCATTGCGAACAGTGAAAAAAAAATACAAAAATCAACTTTAATTTTTTTTTTGCCGATCTCGGCTGTTTAAGTGTAGAGCAGCGGCACATAAATGGGATTGGGGGGAAAAATAACAAAATAAATCTAAATTAAGCATTCTAACTAAAATCATTATTCTGCCATGCAAGTCAATGGCAGGTAGAAGACAACATGGCAGTGAGTAGTAGTTGCTAAGGGGAGAGGCTCAGTGTGAGACATGTAACTGTGCATTAGTAGGCAATCCTATGCAAATGAGGGGAATGACAGTGAATCCCAGTTTTCCCCAGCATGCTAGTCATGTCCCAACAGTGTAAGAGTAGGAATAGCTTGGTTCAAGCCTAGGAGTTAGGTGACATCATGGGGGTGTGTGTCAGGCATACTGTAAGCGGATTGGAGCCCTGTGACTCGGGATTGCTCTTAGTTTAGCATAGCTAAGCTAGTGGGTGTGTCTGAATCTGCCTAGCACTCTTTACATCGCCTAAGCAGGTGTGCACTGGGTTTTAAAGGAAGAAAAAAAGTTAAACCAGGAAATAGCAGCACTGTGCACATTTGAGCACTCTGTTTGTGTGGCACGCCCCCAGGCTTAAAGAAGACAATGGGAAGGGAAAACACTCGTAGGAAGGTAATCAAGGAGAACTAGCATAGCTGGCAGGTGAAATGTATCAGAATCAGCCAATTACACAGGCAGCAGACCAGCCCAGCCCAGAACACTACTATAAACTATGCAAACACCTTCCCCTCTGTTTTTTCCCACACTCTACACCACTGGTGTATACAAGCGGGGAAATTTTAACAAACAAACCTACAAAATGAGAAGGGCAACTTAGAACAACATGTGCAGGGTGACAGCAAATTATTGAACTGTGCTGGCCACACCTGACACACCAAACTGACCGTGGAGAACCCATCCCAGTGGATACCAATGTATGTGTAGGCCTAGGAATACTAGCCACAGGAACCTCCCAAAGCTCAACTGGGGATATCATGGGGATCTCACAGGCATCAGCATCCAGAGTTTTCCACCAGTTCCTGGATGCCATGTCAGCACATGCCAGTGAGCACATATATTTCCCCAACACCTGTGAGGTGTTGGCTAGCAATATGCATCTCTTCCACCAAATAGCAGAATATTCTGAGGTAATGGGTGCTATAGACTGCACACACATATGCATCAAAGCACCATCCGGTGATCATGGTAGGGCCTACAACAACTGCAGGGGCATCCCCTCCATCAACTGCCAGGTTGTCTGTGATGCCCAGGGCATTATAATGAATGTGCGTGCTGGCTGCCCTGGAAGCTATCACTATTCCCACATATGGAATCTGATGCAGCTGCACCAGAGAATTGCCATTGGGGACATCCCCTACGGTCACCTAGTGGGGGATGCTGGTTATGCACTGGAGCCATGGCTCATGACAGCCATCAGAAATGCACACACATCTGAACAAGAACACAATAATGAGGCACATACACAAACCAGACTTATAATAGAGCATGTGTTTGGGATGCTCAGGTCACGGTTCCAGTGTCTGGACACATGTACCCAAATTGTTATGGTATGTGCCATGCTACACAATATGATCCTATGGAAACAGCTGCAACAAGAACAGAATGGGGCAGGGCCACGCAGCCCCCCACCAATGCGAAGGCCTGTGCAGGCACAGAGTGACTCAGAGGAGGAAAAACATGAGCGTGTCCCAGTAGGCAGATGGAGGTGTGCCCAGTATGCCAAGGTTGCGACAAAGAGACAACGCATAGCACATACACTGACACAGTAGGGACCCGGGAAATGACACCGCTCTCTGACTTGCACATACAGTAAAAGGGATGCCAAACATGACACTACCTGTGCTCAGCCATGTATAGGGAGTGTACTATGTGCCTCTGACATAGGCTGCCCTCCAGCACCATCCACAATTCTGGCACACCCTCAAGGTAGGTCAATCAACCTACCAATTGCCAAATGGAGTAGAATGTGTCTTACCTGTATCTATGGTATGGATGTGAGCATGCAAGGAAATTGGGTGGCTGAATGTCATGGCAGCAGAAAGTAAACATCCACAGTGGCACCATGACATCTGTAACACATATTGGAGTCACCATAGTAGCCAGTACTACACAGGGTGACAAAACTGACTGCAGAAAATGTGCTGGGTGACATGTGTGTCCATATGACTCACACATGCCAGTCAGGGCAATTCACATACCCAACAGCAGTATCAGCCAGCAGGGCAGGTGTAGACAAACCCAAATGGAGCTTGTGCTATGGCCCCTGAATGATGGCTATGGTTAACCTCCCCCCAGGCCTACACAGACAGACTACAGCAGGTCAGGCAGTGGGATGTTAGTTCTGAAGGGTAGGAAGTCAGACACTAATATGTAGGGCAACCAAAGCTATGATCTGTAGTGCACTGGTATTTCTCTAGTCAGCATGATAGGTAAGAATACAGAATGAAATGGAGTACCTGACATACCAGTACAGTCATAGCAAATGTGTACAAGTGTCAGGTGTGCTCCCCATCCTACATAGTAATGTAATAACAGTCAGGTGTGCCCCCAGTCCTGTGTAGAAATGTAGAAATAGACAGGTGTTCCCCCCATCCTACATAGTAATGTAATAACAGTCAGGTGTACCCCACAATCCTGTCTAGAAATTTAGAAATAGTCAGGTGTGCCCGCCACCATACTATGTAGAAATGTAGTAACAGTCAGGTGCCCCCCCAATCCTGTGTAGAAATGTAGAAATAGCCAGGTGATCCCCCCCATCCTATGCAGAAATGTAGTAGCAGTCAATGCCAAATGATCGATGGATACCCTGCAGAAACAGCATGCTACCTGTCGGTGTACAACACAAAAGTCAGCACTGCAGTACAAACTACCTGAACTTGATCCACACATTAAATACAGACACATGCTCACACACACACACATGAATGCCATGTCTGCACACACACCAGACATACACAGTTGTTAGTGCAGACACACATCAGTATGCACACACACACACACACAGTGGATAGGAATACAAACATATATCTAAGGACAACACACTATAATAAGCCAAAGGTAGATGTACATAGATGTGTGGAAGAGGGTGACTGTGACAAGGAGCCATCCAGGCCTGTCCCACCCAGCACACAGCCAAAGGGCCCCAACCGCATGAGGTTCAGATGTCACTCACTGCAGATATTAGCCACCAGTATCTGTTAGCATTACAGACTATGTAGTGCATGTGCTAGCTGTGCAACATGACTGTACAAGGAAGTAGTCACCTAGCAGCTGTATATACGTACCTGTGAACTATGACCCTGTGTGTGCTTGCATGTAGCGTGTCAACCTCTAGATGAATGGATTATGGCCCATGCACACACTGCCCCTCCCCCAGCCCCCCTATGTCATGCCTGCTGAGATCATCAATAATCTCCATAGCATGTGCCATAACTGCTGTAGTGTGATAAAATAGTTAGGTAGGAGTTGGCAACTGTGTGTGTGTGTGTGTGTGTGTGTGTGTGTGTGTGTGTGTGTGTGTCTGTGTAGAGAGCAATGCTTTTTAGGGTAGTCTCACTCCCTACAATTAAAATGCTTGACTTTGGTAAGGCTGCTGATGTCATCCACCTAGAAATACATATCTGGGAAGGTTGTATCCCAGTAATCTCCATAGTATGTGCCATAAATGCGTACTGCTGTAGTGTGATAAAATAGTTAGGTAGGAGCTCTAATCCCAGCCTTTGTAACTGTGTGTGTGTGTGTGTGTGTGTGTGTGTGTGTGTGTGTGTGTGTGTGTGTCTTTCTGTCTGTCTCTGTCTGTGTAGAGAGCAATGCTTTTTAGGGTAGTCACACTACATACAATTTGAATGCTATACTTTGGTAAGGCTGCTTATGTCACCCACCTAGAAATACACCTCTGGGAAGAATGTAGCCCAGTAATGTCTGTAGTGCATGCCATAACTGCGTACTGCTGTAGTATGATATAGAACTCTGGTAGGGTTCTATTCCCACCCATGACAGTTATGGATGTTATGTGTGTGTTTCAATGTCTGTGTAGGGAACAATGCATTTTTGGCTAGTCACACTCAATACATTTCAAATGCCCTACTTTGGCAATCCTGCTTATGCCATTCATTGTGAAATACACCTTTGGGGAAGGATTTCTTCAATAATCCCTGTGGTGCATCCTATAACAGCGTCATGCTGTAGTGTGATATAGACCTCTTTTAGGGGTTCTATACTCACACATGTTGGCTGTGGATGTTTTGTGCGTGTTTCACTGTCTGTGTAAGGAGCAGTGCATTTTTGCCTAACCACACTCACTACAATTTGAATGCCCTACATTGGCAATCCTGCTGATGTCATACACTGTGAAATACACCTTTCGAGAAGGATTACTCCAGTAATCTCTGTGGCGCATACTATAACTGCTTACTGCTGTAGTGTAATAAAATAGTTAGGTAGGAGTTCTAATCCCAGATATGACATGTGTGTGTGTGTGTGTGTGTGTGTGTGTGTGTGTGTGTGTGTGTGTGTGTGTGTGTGTAACAACTGGGCCCAATGTGAAGTGTTTTTTGCAAATTTCGTATACATTGGCCCTAATATATATCACAATGTCCACCATATAGGGATAACAGATGTGAAATAGCTGAGAGGCTGGGGTGCAGATCCATACCCATACATGTGACATCAAGGCCAGACAAACAAAGTTAGCAACCCTAGTATTAACCAAAGAACACTCTCAACCCATGCCTCATACACACACACTTGCCTAAGCAACAGCTGCTATGTTGGTAGTACACTGCATATTGCCCACTGATAGTAACTATGGAGTGATTGCAGTGGCCTACAGAGGGCATGGCACCTTGTCCATCTGTCCAAAAGGCACATACATGCAGACAGTGCATCTTCCCCAAGTTCCCCACTGGACACCTGCAACACATGTGGTGCCATCAAATGTGACTCACAAAGGACATACCATGCCTGAAAACATGCCCTGTATGGACAGATGCCACTGACACCAGGGAATGCCATTAGCATGCTATCATTGTAGGTGCAGGGTAAACCTGCTGTCCATTACCAGTTCCCAACACATGAGGCCAAGATTGGCACATCTGATGATAATCTGTGTACACAACAAGGGCCAGACACCCCAGGTACAGTTCCATATGTCACTGTACATGCATGTAGGAAGTGTACACATCACAGACACCGTCCATGTCATGGACTAAGGAACACATACATGGCAAGCAATGCACAGCATTGCCCACATGCAGTAGTCACCCAGGTGACTGGATGGTGAATACAATACCCACCTGTGTGGGCAAATATAGAATCTACACCCCTGAGCCACAATGCAGACCACTGTCATGTGGCCTGATGCCAAGGAGTAAATATCACCTAGCCTTGTATAGCATTCTGGCACAGTTGACCACTACACACCCGTGAATCAATCCACCCATGCATGTCAGTGCTGGCAGTGTGTGTGTGTGTGTGTGTGTGTGTTTGTCATATGATGCATATGTAACCTCCGTATGACCCCTGTGGTGCATGTGATACCTGCACAGTAATGTGTTGTGGCAATTTCACTAGTGATGGCTTGTATTCCTGGCCCTGCCAAGTGTGTCAATGTGTGTGCATCCCTGTGAGAATGTGGCTGTGATGATGCTGGCAGCTGTTCATGTGGACAGGCACTTGTACTACACCTACCGTATAGCTACCATATCCCTGTTGCAGATGTCACTCACCATCACATATACATTCTGAGGGCTCCACAACATGTAACCTATGTGGTGCATCCAATAACTGCATAGAAATGTGACAGCACAACATAGTCGTCAGGGGTTTGATACCTTGTGCTGGTAGGTGTCTGATACAAATATGCTTAGGTTGTACTCTCTCTCCCCTCCCTGACTTGTCTTTGCCTTTGTCTGTCTCTTTCACTCCCTCTCTGGTGGATGTGGAGACCTACACCTGCTTTGCTTAGGCAGCAGCATGTGTATTTTAAATGATGCTCATGATGAGCTGATGGCCTCTGCATGGATTGCCGCCCTCCCCTAGCTGATTGCATGTGGAACAGCTGTGGTAACATTCCCATAGCCAGTTGCATGGAAACACACTCCAATATCTAGGAACGTCATGTTGGTGTTGGACCTTTTCATTCACTGTGAGCATGAACTGGATCTGTTGTTTGGCAAACAGCATCTCAGATGGATTGGGGATTTACCTCTAACAACATACACTGTGGAAACAGGGCAACACACAGGAGGGGGATGTGCCTGACCTGACTACAGACTGTAAGTGCTGCTATACTGCATTTGAAGTAATGTTGGTTTAACAGTGTGTGTGTGTGTGTGTGTGTGTGTGTGTGTGTGTGTGTGTGTGTGTGTGTGTGTGTGTGTGTGTGTGTGTGTGTGGATATGGCTGTCCTACAAGTTTTAATACCTGCCATGTCAGTTCTATGTTTATGAGGAATCCCCATCTGTAGGGTCATCTGCAGACTGGGCAGTGTGTGGTGCCTTTGCTTTCATGTGTTACCCACAGAGCATCTATCTGTGAACTGCAGAAGGTAGTGTGATGATTGCAATCTGTAGCTGGTGACTTCATATCCCTCATAGGACATATGTTGCAACAAACCCTGTTACAACAGTAAATGCATGAGGTCATCACAGCAACATGTCAATATTGGCCCTGTGTATGTGCTTCCAGCCACAACTCTGTCAACCTTTGTACATATGTCATGCATTAAGAGGTGCATATGTACTGTACACCATAATTAGTGTCATCATATCTGATAACAAGCCAGTGAGATATCAGACTGCTACACATTATGTACAGTAGGGTTTATATTCAATGACATAATCTGGGCATTCTGTGGTTGTTTGTAGAGTACTGATGTAAGTGTACTTATGGTGAATGTCGACAGTGTGTGTATTGTTAATCTGTACTTTGACCTGTGTACAGACTGCGATAGATGTCATTGTTCTAGGTCCCATCCTATCTGATGTTACATGCTGCTCCACTGTACGCTACCGTATTGGCTTGCATGTTTGTAGGGCCATACACACACATGTCCCATACCACAGACAGGCATCAGACAACACTGTGTAGTGGCCCAGTATATCTAGGGTTAGTCTGTGAGTGGCACATATGAGGATGGTGTTGAACAGATAGTCCATATACTGTAATATTATGCTAGCTTACCATATGTGGCTGTGGCTGTGCGACTTACTTAGCGTATGGTAACAGTTTTCCACATATGGGCCTGTGTTCCACCCTCTTTCCTCCACTTACATACCAAGCTTTGCACATATGACATGCTGTCAGGGGTTGTTCTGTAGTGGGCTGTGAGTATATCACACTGCCATTGCTGCTATCAGTTCACTAATGTTGTATCCTCTATACATATGGTGAGGCTGGGGCCATACATGTGTGGGCTTCACCTACACATACAAGTGTGCCCTTATGCACTCCAGAGACCAGTGTATATAACAGTGGTATATGGTCCTGTATTATTGAGTCTAGGGGGGATGCACCATAAAAACCTAGGCTGTTACAAAATATGAGGGTATCAGGGGTGAGCTGCCATAAGGTATCTGGAGGTACAGTACCATAGACTTCACCTATATTTACATTACTTACATGAATTGGGTTAATGCAGGCCTACTGCATCCTGCCATACAGACGGTTATGTTTGTGCTTGTGAAGGTGTCAGTTATGCCTTGTTATGTAGCAGTTACAGCCCATTTGGTCAACTGAAGTCTTTACCACCTAGTGATCTTGAAGTGATTGTAGTGATTTTCTACAGAGTGTAGATAGAGGCTGCTGGACTGTACACCTGAATTAGTTACTGTTGATTGTTTGGTATCCTATGGCACAGTCTGTCTTTACTATTGTACAATTTGAAGGGCTTGGCCTGAACAGCAACATTTGTGAACCTTTCCAGACTACTGTATTAGTATAACTATTTCACAGTTGAATTACTCTGTTTATATGGATGTCAGCGTCTGAACAGCTATATGACATGGCATATAGAACTGTAATAGTACACAAATAAAGGTTTTCCATTTCTGCAAACCTGTGTGTGGTGTTTATTCCTCTGACCTCTCTGTGGGTATATGTTGCAGGCAACGATTGTCATTTGTATGGGTGGCCCATACAGTGTCTAGTTGTTAATGTGTTAACTGTAGGCATAGTGGCTGTTCCATGCTGTGTGCACCTTGTACATATGTATCTTACTGCACATATCTCTGCGTGTGTATGTGTAGTCACATGTATACATATATATATATATATATATATATGTATGTATGTATATCTGTATCTGCATATATGTTCATAGGTTCATAGGTTCATAGATAGATACTAGGTTATCTGCCCTAGGGCATTTATAAGCCTAGCCAGAGTGTATTTGGCTTCTGCCTCCCTATTAGATTAGCCTACTGTGCCTCTGTAAAGTAGGTCACAGAAGGTACCCTTTTAAGATTAGTTTACTGTGCCTCTGTCTAGCAGGGACACAGAAGAGATTCCAGGGGTGAATTTGCGATTTCCCATCCACGCGTCCAGATTTCGCTTGAAGAGGGTCAGTGAGGGGCTATGTCTAACATGAATTGGGATTCTATGCAAGAGTGAGGGGGGCCTCTGGGAAAGTAATCTGTACCTCCAGCATGTCCTATTTATTTTTGTGCTGAGGTTTAGGTCCCTGGAGCATGTAGCTCTAAGGGACTTGGATTTTTTGAGGTGGAGCATGTCTATTAATTCTGGGTTTGGCATGGCTTTGTACGTCAGGCATAGATCGCCTCTGAGTAGGCGGTAAGCAACTGAGTAGAGTTGGAGTTTCTTTAGTCGAACTGTATAGGACATCTGTTTGTAGCCCATGATCCTCTTGGTGAGGTACTTTTGGGGTCTCTCCAGTTGCTGCAGGTATCGGGTAAGCTACATCCCAAAAGGGGCATTGTATTCAATTATGGGCCTGATGAGTGATGAGTAGAGGGGCACAATGTGTCTGTGTATATGTATCCTGGGGATGTTGATAGCTTCCACATCTTACATTTCCTATGGGAGCTAGACTGTACTGCATGATATGTTACCAATACCAGCCTGACATCATACAGGTGGGATGTAGTACTGCTAACATCTTGTGCCCATGTTGTGTCACATCCTAGTTATGGGATCTGCAACACTTGGTAGTGTATTGCAGGGTGGATGTCTTTGGCTGTGGGGGGTTATGCCTATTCGTACAAGACATATATTGTTTGGGGCCTCTCAACCCCATTAACGGTGCATGTGGACATATATGTTTTAGTTAATCTACCATTGCTATCTACAGATGTATGGCCATATATACCTATATATATATATATATATATATATATATATATATATATATATATATATATATATATATATATATATATATATATATATATATATATATATATATCTATATATATGGTTCCTATGAAACCATCGGTTACACTACATCGAGAATGACTACATCGAGACTAGACCATAAAGTACATAACAGCGAAAACAGAAATCGCCGACATTTAAAACAACACCAGAACACCGACACACGGAACGTAAACAACACACTACACTACATAGAATACACACTAGCCCTGACCCAAACCCTAACCCTAAGGTCCGACACTATCGCACACTTCACCTACCTGCACCCTAACCCTAACTCACTTACCCACCCCTAGCCCAAGCTCCGACACTATCGCACACCTACCTGCACCCTAACCCTAACTCACTTACCCACCCCTAGCCCAAGCTCCGACACTATCACACACTTCACCTACCTGCACCCTAACCCTAACTCACTTACCTGACCACTCCTACCTCCGTCACTGTCGCACACTTACCGGGTCGCTAAACATACACCAGTGCTGTGACATTCCATTTCGACGCTTTGGAAGTCGCCGATTTCCGCTGATGGTTTGCAATTTCAATATAGAAGTCGATCTTCTCATCTTCGATGTAGTGTAACTTCGATGGTTTCATAGGGAACCATATATATATATATATATATATATATATATATATATATATATACATATATCTGCTTGCATATATATAATATATACATATATATATATATATATATATATAAAACTATGTCCGTATATACCTACATAGATATATATCAGCGTACATATATGTAACTTGCTGTGTATATGTAGACATATAGGTGTAGACATATATATGTGTCGATGTAGGCATTTGCATGTATATATGTTTATATATATATATATATATATATATATATATATGTATATATATCTACATATAGATATGTTGTATCTGTTTAGATGTTAATATATTTACACATGTACTACATACATCTAAATGTTGGAATACATTCTCTGTACTGTTGCATGACTGGGCTGGATGATATATTTCTGAAAACATCAGGTTTATGTATATATGTCATGGCTTAGTGGTAAATCACTTTGTCTATGGTATGTGGGGTCCTGGGTTCAAGGCTGTTTATTTTGTTGCTGGGCAGAACACGGACTGTTGGATACAGAGTGATTAAGGCACTTTAAAGCAGTTGTAAGCGGGCTTGCGCAGAGGTAAGCATTGCTAACTTCTGCTACAGTGTCTTGTACTCAGGTTGTAAATTGCTTAACCTGTGTAGGCATTGCTTACCGCCACACAAATGGGCTTAAGGCTGCTTAGTAGTGCTTAGATACGCTTACTACTGCTTATTTGTGCTTAAACCTGTTTACTAGTGCCTTATTCATTATGACACTGACACCTCACAAGTGCATTTACTGCAGTACTCCAGTTCATACATATATGTTATTTAGTGGGTCATGCAACAAAAATATTGGTCTTAGCATGCTTTGCCATGTAAAATGGAATGTGCTGGAGTGGGACTTGAACCGGGACTGCCTGGTTGTAAGGCGAATGCTTTGCTCACAAAACTATTGCTATGTTGCTTCATTTGTGTTTATCTTCCTTGTTATCCTCTTCAGCCATTTAAGCTGCAATAACGGTAGCTAAGTGATGGGCACACACACACACCTACGGTTAGCTTTAAACAGATTAAAAAAAAAATAAAAAGGTTTCTTCATTTTATTTATATATGCAGTTGATATTGTACACAAGGGGGAATATTGGTGGGAATATGCAGTCACCTGTGAGCGGCCTCGCTCATTGCATACCCCTTTCTGCTGTTCTACATTGTGGGCCCCTGCACTCTTACAGGCTCCGTGTAAGCCTAGGAGTTTGGGCAGCGCACCTCTTTAATATGCATGGCGCACTGCTATCCTGCTCTTAAACGTTTGCTTCCATGCAGGACTAAGCTAGTCCTGCATGGAAGATTAGTTAATCCGGGGGAATAAATTCATTCATGAAAGGAGATAAAGCCTCATGTGCATACACAAAGAGGCAAAGGAATATAAAAGATATATACTGGAGCTTAGACAAATAGGTTAGATGATTGCAAAAGATTAGTGAAAAAGAAGGACTGTTAAATTAATGCATCTGCTCAACAGTCACAAAGAAAGACTGAGCTCTATCATTTCCAATAAAGGTGAAAAAATCTAGGAAATAGGAATCCAATTTAGAATTCTTTGGGAACAAAGAAGAGAGCTTACAATATCACTATTGTTTTTATTTTTAAGTAAACTTGTGCAGGACATTATGATTACTGAATATTGTAAAATGGCAGATGTAGTGTCCTTTTCCAAGATGGAAACAGGGCAGAGGTCAAAAGCTATTAACCCAGCAGTTTTCCCAGACATGCAGGAAAATACTGAGTCAATGCTGGGTGGAAGACCTCTGAGGCATTTGGAAGTCAACAAGGCACACCACCACTGGTGGCATTGCTTTATTATTGGAAGGTCATGACACTCATATTGGTATTCTTTGAATGGGATGCTAAGGCTCTAGACAGGAGAAGAGGGAAAGGAGATGAAGTTGTAGGCAACTTAGAATTTTAATAGTTACTAATCTCTAGCCATATGAGCTCTCTCTCTCTCTCTCTCTATATATATATATATATATATATATATATATACACACACACACACACAAACACACACACACACACATACACACACACACACACACACACACACACACACACACACACACACATATATATATAAACCTTCTAAATCATGAATCCTGTGTCACTGAACGTCAGAATGTTGAGACAAAAATAATGACAACATGCAATCACAAATGGTTGATTTTTCTCAGGGCAAGGAAACACTTGTCCAACACAGAATGTAAACACACCGGCCTATGTAAAAAACACCAAGGTGGGGGCTACAACTCCCCACACCACCCAATGTGGGGGGGGGCTGTTCCACTCACACCCCCCTAACTATATAGATATATATATATATATATATATATATATATATATATATATATATATATATATATATATATATATATATATATATATATATATATATATATATATATATACCAACTTTGGCATTTCACTACAGTGGAGGAAAAGGACATATTTACACATGCTGAGCAAGTGTTTCCTTGCCCTGAGAAAAATTGGCCATTTCATTTTATTTATTTATTTATTTATTTTACATTTAGTTACTGGGCAAGTCTAACTGGACACAAGTCCTTTTTCAGCAGAGGCCTGGGAAGAAACTTTCCACATATAATAAAGCACATACAATGTAAGAATTATCAATTACAATTACACAGTTACAAAAGTAAGACATTTTCCCTTTTACATAATTTCCCAGATGCAGAGCAGGATAAATTACATAATACATCAATACCATAATGGTAGTCAGTAACTGATAACCTATGTAACTAGACGAGTTAAAAGAAGCTAAAGAATTTAAAAGGTAAAGCTGTAAATGTAGTGCTGGAAGGATGGTTTAGGATAGACTTTACACTTTAGATAGATATGTTAGATGACAGGTGGTAAAGGTGGAGTGGAAGAGAGATACATTGAATATTCTAGGGTTTAGGCTTAGGACAAGAAAGAATCATAAACGGAAGAGAAAGAATTTCAGGCGGAAAGGAGGAAAAATTGCTTGACAGAAAGGTGTAAGAGGTAAACATGTGTGATCTGAGATATAGCCAGAAGAGTTACAGTTACATATCCAGTTGACTTGTAAGTGTATTTTTGGGATTGTTTGAATAGGATGTTGACTTATAAGTGTATTCTTAGGGATTGTTTGAATAGAGTTAAGGAGGAGATTGCAGTTATGTTAGTGGGTAAAGTGTTCCACTTTTTGGCTATGAAATTTGAGTATAGAGAAGATCCACCAGAGATGTAAGGTTTAATTACTTGAAGGAGAAGTTTATTATTTGAGCTTAGGACCCTAGTACTGGAGAAGGGATGTATAAGGTTTTGTAATACTGGGATTTTGTCTGGGTAGTAAAGTATTTTGTGGGTAAATTATTTTTGTCTCGACATTCTGATGTTCAGTGATGTGGGATTCACGATTTAGAAGGGGATCCATATATATTTAGATCTCCAACAAGACACTTGATATGGTATTGCTCAAAGAGTTAGCAATCAAATTACGTAGAGTTGGAGTAGGTCCTAATGTTCTGGTATAGGCACATCCAGGCAGAAAAATAGCCACTGAATATTAGAGTTAATGGAATCCACACAGATGAAAATAGAGCTAGCAGTAGAAATCCTTTTCAGGATAAAACTGTTGAAGGGATAAGAGGAAAATGTTTTTCTTTTTGATGATGGTACAAAGATATGAAACAGTGTCGATAAACAAAAATGTGCAAGTTATTAGAAAGGGGACTAGAGAAGACAGTAGAAATATTCTTAAACATAGCATCTTAAAGTTGGTGTGAAAATAATGCTTCTGAAATCCTATAATTTAGAAAAATAACACAATTTTAGGAAATCTGCAGCAATAAAATGTTAGGAAATTACCCGGAGACAGGCATAATAAATGATCTAGAAGTAAGAAAACAATGTGGCAGGCAGCAAAATATTCAGTGATAAAATAACATGTATAGCAAGCAACATCTGCCATAAAAAAGTGTGATTTCAAACAGGTTAGGCTTACAATAGGATTACTGCCTTAATACCCAATAGTTTTCCTGATGCTCTTAACTGCAAAAGAAGCCTTGCATTGTTTCATGTGTGGAATACATAGATAAGTAAGTGTGCAAGCCTTCACAGTAAGATGTAGTTCCTACACCTTCTTTTTTCAGCGTTTTCCTGGTTAGGGGTCACCACAGCAGGTCACCTGTCCACTCATGATTGGCAGTAGAGTTTTTACAGTGTTGAGTTGCCAGCCTGGTGCCCAACCTTTCACAGAAGACACACACACACATGCCTAGAGCCAATTTAGAGTGTCCAATCCACCTACAGCATGTCTTTGGAATGAAACTGGAGGACCTGGTGGAAACCCACACAACCACAGGGAGGACATGCAGACTCTGCACAGAAGACACCCCAGCCAAGGATCGAAATGGAAAACCTCTTGCTGTGAGGTGGCAACGCTAACCGCTGCACCACCACGGCTGCCCTATGTAGTTCCTCCACCTAATTCCAAGGAATCATTAAAGACACTGAGCCAATCAACACAGCAAATGCAAATTGCTGTGGCATAACTGATGCATTAAGCATAACATACATGGATGGTGCAGTGGTGCAGCGGTAGTGTTGTCACCTCACAGCAAGAGGCTCTCTGGTTTGATTCTTGGCTGGGGTGCCTTCTGTGTGGAGTCTACATGTTCTCCCTGTGTTCATGTGGGTGTGCTCCAGTTTCCTCCCACAGTACAAAGATGTGCATCTGAAGCATTTCTCCCTGGGCCTCTGCTGAAAATTGGCTTTGTTCCAAGTTGGACTTTCCCAGTAAACAAACATTAAATAAAAAATAAATAAATACAAGAAACCCTGTCTTCTGGTAACTTTGAAAGCTCTCTCAATCCCCAGTAAGTGTCATTCAGTGTACCACTATGAATGACAAATGCACAGTTATGTGTGTGGCATGGTGTGGCTGCATACAATCAACATCACTGTATATTTGAGTGTACACTGTCAGCAAGTTCCTTAGACTGGGAAAATAGATTTATCTGGATATTGTGTCCTTACCCATACCCATGGTTCATCTCTGTGTTACCTCATTCTAAGAGTCCATGCTTATACAGAGAGGACAGTAGACTTACCCACCTTCTCTGCTTTACAACCCTCCCTTTCATTTTTTTAGAATGCTTGTCTTACTACTCTGCATTGCTTTCTTTGTTGGGTGATGGGAATGTTCAAGACATTTAAGATTTAGGAGAAAACAATGATAAGGGATTAGTTCTTGTAAAGTGTTACCTAAAGGCTACTCTTTTTATTTATTTTTTTTTTAAATAAGCCAATAGGTTTATTAAACACAGTTAGAACTCACAGACCAGCTCAATAGTATAATAAAATATCCCAAAGTAGTTTAAATCCCCAATAATCAATTATATCACCTAATGACAATGATGAACGAAGGACTGGCTATATGATTCACCTTGCTCCCTACAAATATAAAAGATTGTTGCAGTGCACTTCAGATTTAAGAAAATAAGAAAACAAAGATTAGATCATAACTGTGTGGCATTTGTTTTACAGCTTATCAAATGTTGTTAATGCAAATTATAAACATATTAATAAAACAGATATTTAAGAAAACAGTACATATCTAAGTATCATCATTTTATTATCCCTATTTACTTAGTCTCAAAGTCATTTGTGACATGATTCACTTAGCATATCAGTTTCACACTCACAGCCTTTAAAGTCATTCTTAAACTTTACACATTCATACTACTTGTAGTTATGTTTATGTTCTATGATATTTCACTAACTGCACATTTCAGTTACTGTGTCACATGTGGGAAATGTATCTGATATGCCTTAAATCATAAAATGCTTCACAACAGCTTTTTATACTATATACACATACATGGGGCAATTATAGGCATGTGAAATGGAGGGGTGTAGAGTAACTTAACCAAAGTAGCCACCTATTTACTTATGCTTCCTTCTTGTTTCTAAGGGCACTCTTCTCTATGTCCCTTAACTCATCTGTTATTTACCTAACAACCTAAATATTCATGAGCTCCTTTTCCTTGGCATCGTCTTTTTAGCCACTAACATAATTAGCAAGTTAGTTCCTGGATCCCTTTGGGCGGCCGCGGTGGTTCAGAGGTTAGCATTGTCAAGAGATTCTCCGGTTCACTCCTTGGCTGGGATGCCATCTGTGTGGAGTCTGCATGTCCTCTCTGTGGTCACATGGGTTTCCTCTGGGTGCTACTGTTTCCTTCCACATCCCAAAGACATGCTGTAAGTGGATTAGATACTCTAAATTGGCCTTAGGTGTGAGTGTGTGCATTTGTGTGTGTGCCTTCTGTGGAAGGGTGGGCACCAGGCTGGTAACACTACACCATAAAACTCCACTGCCAATCATGAGCAGACAGGTGATCTGCTATGGCGACCCCTAACTGGGAAAAGATAAAAGAAGACGTTCCTGTATCCCTTTCACCACCTCACTATCTGATTCCATTTTCAGCAACATTCTCTCCTTTGCAACAGCTAATTTATCAGTCCTGATATTCCTAACCAAGCTGTCCAACTCCTTTTTTTCAACCAGACAATGCTTGGCACCCCCAGAGTATGTGCCTGTAATCATATACCTCTCCTGATAGACATCTCCAACACATGTTGTCAGCCCCTCAAAAATCATTCTGTTTAACTTATCTAGCTGTGTGTGCTGCCACTTCCATGCAAAAAATCCTAAACTTTCTAATCAGGAGTGTTCTTTTAGGCATGGATCTGATCCTGAGTCAGTGATTAATACCTACCCCATTCCTCAACAGTCCTGTCCATTCCAGTGTTAAACTAGTTATTTGTCTGTCTCATACTCCACCCATTAACTTATTATAGCTTGGAAATTACACCTTTCACTAATGCTGTGCTCTTTCTCTGGGTTATTAAACATTTTATGAGTTCATGCCACTATTCTTGTGTATTGTTGCCAATGAATAATGGGCTATTTCCCTTCTTATTGCTTCATAATGTAGACTGAGACACTGGACTGAGCACAATGAGTAGCCACTTCCTCTCAAGCTATCACTGTCCCGTTTGTCATTAACTGATTCCTGTATTTACTCTTGTATTCAGCTCTCTTCAGCAAGCTGAGCCAGTGGATTCTCCTACATAACCTAACATGCATCCTACAGGTAAAATACTGTGCCATAATCCCTTTAACCACTATGTTTGAAAGATTTCCTTATCTGCTCTGAAGCTGACCCAAGGAGTTGGAGAGACAACTTGTGCAGCTCTCCCTCCATATCGCTTCAAATATAGCCACCTTTACTAGCAGTGGATACCTCACTGGCACCATTTGTTTATATTTTGTTTCATATTGAATGCTGTGTATATCAAGGGCAATCAGCTTTTCCCTCTCTTTGGAAAGTACAACACTCTCCATTCCTCCTTTGGCTTTTGAACTTGCCATAGAAAATCCCTCATTTAACTTTTAATCTTAGCAGGCATTGTACAGTTAAGGGAACTCCATGAAAATAGTGGCTACTCTTTTCCATTGTCTGGAATTGCTTTTCTATCCCTTTATTGTCTTTCTATAATACCATTAATGTGGCTATATACTGTTCTGAAGTGTGGCATCCACCTTTGTTCTTATCCATTATGAGTTGCATTCTTCAGGCTAGTTTTGGCATTTTTAGTGCCTGTGGGCTCTAAGGTGCCCTCAGTTGCTGTCTGACGCTGCTCCAAAAGATTATGAGCATCATTTATATATCATGCATTAGTTAAGTATCATCTCTTTCTAGTGGTGTGGAATTGTGTGGGGCAGTAATCAAAGCTTCTCTTTCATGTTTTGGTACTTTGCCATGTCCTCTTTTGTATTTCAGCCATTCAGGGATGTGGCTTAGAGAACAGTGTAGTACTTATGTATTTGTGAGGAAGTTCTGCAGTGCTGCACTAAGTCTTGGAATCTGGCCCAAGTTATTTTTATGTGGTCTATATAAGCAGCTTTGCAGAGATCTGGATTCTGCATCTTCACAACAATATATTCAGGACTGAGGCACTCTAAAGGAAGGTAACAAGCCTCATGATGTGCTGTCCTGTTATTCATTAATAACTGTTCTGTATTTTGATGCTTAGAAAGTGCAATATAAAGATTTAAAATGTTTCCATTTAAATGTATGCAATAGATTTCACACACTCAAGTTCATGGGCCAAAATTCGTATCTCTTTTAAGAAGTTCAAATTACACATTTCATTTGCACAGTACTGAGTGATATCTACATAATGTGCTACAGCAGTGGTAGGTTTGAGTCCAACACTGAATACCTGAATCTGCACGTTTTCAACTCTGACATTTCTACTGGGGACTACTACAGGAAAGACAATGAAATGAACAGCCATAAATCTTTAATTACCATTAAGGGTTAATGTATAACTTTGTAGATCTGCCATATCAAATGTTCCAACAAGTACCATACATGCTGCTCTACCTTTACCTTACAAACATATTTCATGTGACACATGCCTTTTACTCCATGCATTGCCAACTCAAAAACACTTCAGCCCCTTCACTGGCATATCTTTGTTATTAAGGCTTTTTCATTCATAAAAAGAGATATTGGGGAGTCATTGTTAAACTCAATCCCCAAATGATGTGGATACTCTACAAAATGGCCTTACAGAAACAGATTCTTGGTGCCAGAGCCATGGGCTCAAGCTCAATGCTAAGAAATGTATAGCTATCCAAACACCAAAAGTGTGATAAGAGACTTAGGGACACAGGTGGACAGTGGTCTCACCTTCGATAACCACATCGCCAAAACAGTCGGGAAATCCTTCTTTGTGGCACACCGCATCACTAAGGGCTTTTCATCCAGAAAAAAGGAGGTCATTGTCCCACTGTACTCATCCCTCATTAGACCCATTATAGAATGCAACGCCCTGTTTGGTATGTACCTCTCAAGACATCTGCAACAACTGGAAAGGCCGCAGAAATACCTCACTAAAAGAATCACAGGCCTAAAGCAGATTTCCTATGCTGACCGCCTTAAAAAACTCTAGCTACACTCAGAGGCAATCTCTGCTTAACATACAAGGCCATGTCAAACCTAGAGCTGTTGGACATGCTACACTTAAAGAAATCCCAATCACTAAGAGCCACACGCTCCAGGGATCTAAACCTTGTCATCACAATAAACAAAACATGCTGGAGGGATAGGTTCCTGACCCAGAGACTCCCCAGACTCTGGAATAGATTGCCCATACATGTCAAGCAGAGTGCCTCTCTGGCCCTCTTCAAAAGGAACCTTGATGATTGGATGGGAGAAAAGAAATTCACCAGGGGTCCAGGAAGTAAATAGGCCCTAGGGCTGATAGCCTAGTACCAACCTATGAACCTATGAACCTATGAACTCATGTACTGTGTTGAGAGGAATATGAAACTGGGTTGTGCTAAGCAGACATACAGTGGAGGAGGAAGGGAACTTAGAAGTAAAAATCCCATAACAGATGACCCTCTCGGTTCATTACAGAAAGTCTGTAATGAGGGTAAAAAAGATACCTGAGTTTATAGCCAGAGGCTTAGATATGAAAAAGCCTAAGGCTAGCCTCTTTTTTTTTTTGCTTACTTTGTCTCTATTGCTTATTGATCATCAACCCCTTGCTCATAAATTGACCCATTCTTTCCCCTTCAGCGAAGCAAGGGTTGACCAGTAAGGGGCTTTCACTGAGTCATTGCTAGAGGTGGTTCATATTTTTTTTATGTTTGTGGCTCTAGCATCCAATCATGCACTTGGCATAGTACAGTCATAGGGATGTACACAGGGCCATCTGTGAAGGATGCCCCTTCACTTCCACAATAGCAGTCACGATCACAATCCACCTTCACAAAATGGAGGGTGGTTTCTTCATCCTCCACAAGAGAAATCACATCTTCCAAAGTGCTCTCAAGTACAGGTACCCTCACCACTCCCCTGGGAGGGGTGAGCAAACCATGTCCCTTCAGTCAACCACTTCTCTGCCTGATTCCTCTAGTACCAGGGCTGCTAACCAAACACTTATCACCTGAGTCACAGTCAAGGCTCTATCTCTCTATACCACAGAACCAGGCTCACCAAAGTTCATTCTTTTACTGCACATGGGTCTAGTGAAGCTTATCCTGGAACACTGTTTTTTGTGGACTCCACTTTGCCTCAGAAATATCAAGTCTAATAAAGGATGTCGACATTCAGCTAATATAATATGCCAGGATAAAGTTGTAAATGGTTATACAGGTATAAGGGTAGGCTTTGCATCTTTTCTGTCTTCAACAGGAAGGAGAAAAGAGATGAGGCAAGGGAAATCATCCAAAATTGTCAGTAAAGATTGCTCAGATTGATGCCAAGAGATAATACTTGCCAGACAGGATCTGTACATTGAGTGAACTAATTTTAGGACTGAAATCAATAAAATCTGTTATAGTGAGTATGTTATTGGGCTATAGAGATCCTTGCCCACATCTTCTACTAAATGCGAATGGGTCAGTAATATGACTGGAGTATACATGATGTGTGACATCCCAAAGTTTTTTTTTTTACATAATACGATTTCCTCAAAAGGAAAGCGAGACAGAAAAAGCACAGGACAGATTATGTATTGTATAAGCAGTAAACCTCACAAATATTCCATTAGTAGGCTATATCCTCACACCCATTGCTAGCTAATGTAGAAATGCTAAGACTGCCATAAGTCAGTAAATATCTGTTCTGAGATATGGCTAACCTACAGTTCTTGTCCAGTTTGGAACTTCTGCTTCAGCAGAAGTTATTTTGAACAATAGCTTTATATTTGGTCGATTTTGGTAATGGGGCTAGGAGACAATGGGTAGGACTTTGGTAATGGGGCTGGGGTTCAGAATACCATGTGAGGAGACAATGGGTAGGACTTTGGTAATGGGGCTGGGGTTCAGAGTACCATGTGAGGAGACAATGGGTAGGACTTTGGTGGTAATGGGGCTGGGGTTTAGAGTACCATGTGATGAGACAATGGGTAGGACTTTGGTAATGGGGCTGGGGTTCAGAGTACCATGTGATGAGACAATGGGTAGGACTTTGGTAATGGGGCTGGGGTTCAGAGTACCATGTGATGAGACAATGGGTAGGACTTTGGTAATGGGGCTGGGGTTCATAGTACCATGTGAGGAGACAATGGGTAGGACTTTGGTAATGGGGCTGGGGTTCAGAGTACCATGTGAGGAGACAATGGGTAGGACTTTGGTAATGGGGCTGGGGTTCAGAGTACCACATGAGGAGACAATGGGTAGGACTTTGGTAATGGGGCTGGGGTTCAGAGTACCACATGAGGAGACAAAGGGTAGGACTTTGGTAATGGGGCTGGGGTTCAGAGTACCATGTGAGGAGACAATGGGTAGGACTTTGGTAATGGGGCTGGGGTTCAGAGTACCATGTGATGAGACAATGGGTAGGACTTTGGTAATGGGGCTGGGGTTCAGAGTACCATGTGATGAGACAATGGGTAGGACTTTGGCAATGGGGCTGGGGTTCAGAGTACCATGTGAGGAGATAATGAGTAGGACTTTGGTAATGGGGCTTGGGTTCAGAGTACCATGTAATGAGACAATGAGTAGGACTTTGGTAATAGGGCTGGGGTTCAGAGTACCATGTGATGAGACAATGGGTAGGACTTTGGTAATGGGGCTGGGGTTCAGAGTACCATGTGAGGAGACAATGAGTAGGACTTTGGTAATGGGGCTTGGGTTCAGAGTACCATATGAGGAGACAATGGGTAGGACTTTGGTAATGGGGCTGGGGTTCAGAGTACCACATGAGCAGACAATGGGTAGGTTGAGATTTGGGGGTGCAATTTTGAAGAGAGTTGCTTCCAATTCAGACATAAGACAAGATGGAGGAGAGTCTTACTCTTAGTGCTTTTATATGTGCCTTAGTTTGACATAGACTAGATCTACTTTCTTAGATCATCTCCTTTTCATGTACATGAATGTTAGTATTTTACTTCACCTGTTTATTGTCTCATCTAGTGTACTAAAGTTACATTGATAATTGTGGATCCAGCTGTACTGTATCCATACTTCTGAACTACCTACATTGATGAAAATGTGCTTTGTGGTATATATTTTGACATATCCTGTCACAGAGTGCACTTAAAACTCCAAGCATCGCTTTGTGAGAGAAGGCATTTTTGTTGTTTTTGGGGAATATTTTGTAGGCAGGTAACTGATTGACTGATGAATTTCTTTTCCATACATTAAACTAGATGGCTGTATGCCCCTTTGTTCTCCTCTTGTTGGGCAGCTCTGAGCTGTGCAGCAGCTTTTAAGCTGTTGCTTAATTGAGAGTTTATGCACCGGATATAACCCCCTGCTGCATCATGGGGAACTGACTATTTATTTTAAATAGTGGCACTTGTTTGCTTGTTTCTGGTTCGCGGTATTTAAAACTCCAAGTATTACTTTGTGACAGAAGATATTTGTATTGGTGTTCTGAGAGTACCAAGTAGGTAAGTAGTCAACTGGCCATTGATGACGTCATGGAGGAGGGGACGGCATCTGACGCGGAGGTCCCAAGACTCTGGTATTCAGGCAGACTGAGGGCTACCTGCAGGTAGATAACACAAATGTGATGACTGCAACAGTGAATACACTCGAATGTCTGCATTTATGGTAAGTGTACACAACTATACTTTTTGCCTATATAGAAACTGTGACATCCTGAGCAGACTGCCAGGTAGACTAAATCTGTTGTGACACAATTACCATTGGCAAACCTAATTTTGCTGTTAAGCCGATTTTAAAGAGTAATTTCCTTCTACTTAGTGATGTGGGGGTATGATTTACAAAACTCACAGGGAAGTGGTGTCTTTACTATGGCCAGATCCATTATTGTGGGTACCATAACTAGAAAATGTTATTTTAAATTGTGTACTGTCTTGTACAGTAATCCGTCAGGGTGGTGGTAGAACTAATAATGCACCAGTTACTACTGATATTGTTTTTAACACACGGGGCTACTTCATTATATTTAATGTTCAGCGCTTTTTTGTAGTCATGGTTCTTATCTCCAGTGGAATGCTTCTTTGCCATGTTTTTCTTTTCTAGATGTAAATCTAGTCCTAGCAGGGTTTTGTGCATGTTCCCTCATTCGTGTAATATTTCATTATAATAGTTTTTACAAAACCTGCTGGGTAGCCCCACTGAGTGAACATGTACTTTAGAGCAGTGAGTTCTTCTTCCAAGGCCTCTTTACTAGAAGTCATTATAGCGAGTCGAATGAATGGTCCTTTTACCAAACTATTTCTGTGACTCAGAGTGGTTGCTGCTGCAGTGAAAATATGAGTTGCTGAAAGTTGGCTTTCTGTAAATCTTAGATATGAACCCATCTGTTCCAGACAAAATTAGTGTCAGGATAGTTTATACTTTGTTAAAATTCCAAGTGAATTTTAGAAAGGAAGTGGAAGTATTGAGCTGTTTTAACAAATTCTGAAATGAACTCCTAGGGACCCTCCCACAAAATAAAAATGTTATCCAGGCATAGTAAATAAGAACTCTAGTCTTCCTAGGTCTGGAGATTTTGGGTGTGAAGAAGTGCTTTTGCAGCTACCACCCCAGAGGTTTATTTCAGACAAGGTCTGTGGTAAGCTCTGTGCAGGCTGTTAAATTTGGTGTCACTTATTTTCCTGGAGTGGTAACTACTGTACTTCCTAATACCGATGCCCCAATTTGTCTTAGGGTTTTTATGCTAATTAAGGTAGGGGAATGTGATGTTACCATGGTATTTGTCTGAGAAGAATTTTATTTATATTTGTTTACAGGGTAGTGCACTGATCAGAATTGATTCATTTAAGGTCAGCCTGGGTGAATTACAAAACATTTCGCAGAGAAATAGATGCAAGAAATAGAGTCGCCCTGCTAGACAGGGTTTCAGGGAAGTAAATAGTGTGGGAAGAAATAGCCAGGGAATTGTTGTGGCTAGGCTTGTATAGGCCCTAGGGCTGATAGCTTAGTACCAACCTATGAACCTGTGAACTTGCTTGCTACACTTACATGCCATTGCCCTCCATTTGCTTTGGCTGCCCCACTATTTCTAGATGTATACCTCAGAGCAGCCAATCACCAATAAACACACACAGAGTTATAAGGACCTGCTTTTTTTCCTTTCCAGTCACCTCTTCACTAACCGTGACACTTAAAAAGCCGTGGTTAAAGAGTGTGTAAACATAACTAAACACATTAATCTAACACAAGCAACTGCAGTAGCAGTTACAATGATGTGTGTGTGTGTGTGTGTGTGTGTGTGTGTGTGTGTGTGTGTGTGTGTGTGTGTGTGTGTGTGTGTGTGTGTTTGTGTGTTTTCAAAGCTGAAAACTGGCCCAGGAGAAAATGTCAAACTAGTTTGTTCTCTCTTCCCACCAACACAGTAAATCAGCAAAATAAACATAACTGGCCAACTGATTACTTACCGCTGGAAACATTTCGGCTATGTGGTAATTGATTATAATGACTTTTGGAGATCTTGTCTAGGGCTTCTCGCCTTTGGTAATGTGGTCTTTCAAGAAGTAGACTCATATATATATATATATATATATATATATATATATATATATATATATATATATATATATATATATATATATACACACACACACACACACACACACATATATATATATATATATATATATATATATATATATATATATATAAATGGGTGCACTTGATCAAATGGACATTGCAACAAACACCCAGTAGATTGACAAAAACAAAACAAATCCAAGGCAGAAGGTTGCAAGCAGCAACTGTTTTATTTGGTAAAACCACTTGAAAACAAAACAAAAAAAATTCATATATATTAAGTGCCTTTGTCCCTTATTGGAACTTCATCAGAATATAAAACAGTTAAGTTATAAAACATTTATACACACACATAATTCCTTTGATGTTTCAAGAGGGATTCTCTCCAAACATTCTTAGGCAAAATAGCATCATAATGCCATCTAATGTTCAGAAGATTTAAGTGCACGTCATCTTGTAAGTGTAATGTTGCAAGCCAGCTAAAAACTGAAGACTTTTTGTATCAAACAGATTATGTTTTTGCATATATTAGTTTCAAAATCACTCTAAAAAACATAGTACCTAAATATAACTCAACATTCAATGCATGCAATAAGATGGTAAAAAATATGAAAACCAATTGTAATGGACAGTAGGGGCAGTTAATCAATTAAGCAATTTTTATGTATACGATTTTAACTTCTCATTTTAATGTGATTTTGATTTTTATTTTTTTTTATCTAAGATTTTTCACAAGAATTAATATATACAAAAACATATTTGTAAACCCTGTAACAGTTACAAACTACTCTAAGGCAAAATACCTATTATTAAGCAATTACCTGACAAAATTTCATCCCCTCCAAACTTGGAGAATAAAACTGCCTATGCAGAATTGCACAAAGAAACCCTGTACAATCATGTTAATAGATGCATAGAGACAACTGTGCCTACCAGAAACAAGCTGAGAACAAACTCAGAAAACAAACCACCTGGGTCAAATCCAAACATAAGCAGACTGTAGAACAAAGGGAAAAATGTCACAGGTAAAATTATACACTGCAATACAGAGAAGGATAAAAAAAGCTCTATTGTAGGCTAAACAAACAACTAAGAATGCAAATTAAGTCTACCAAAGCCAGTTTTGAAGTCGAGATAGCATCCCTTGCCATTGACAACCACAAAACTTTCTTTAGCTATGCTGAAGCTTCGAAGGCAGTATACAACTGTTTGCATAACTGATTGTTAAAAGAGGTACTTAAATGGACCTGGAAGATATAACAAATCTCCTGGCCATCAAATTCAGATCCAATTTTACCCCCCCCCTCCAGCTTCATGTATATTATTAATAATGACATAGGAAACCTTCAGACACTGGATCTAACCCAGATTGGCTTCATCAAAGGCAGAGCATGCCTACTCAACCTAGCTGACTTCTTTGAAAAGGTCACCAAGGCAATGGATGAGGGCAAAATGGTTATATTCCCTACCGTGACCATGGTATTGTAAAAAAACTCATGGAATTAGGTATTAATCCCCATCTTACACAATGGATACCCAGCTACTCTCAGATAAGACTCAGGAAGACAGGATTGGAGACATCACCTCCACAAAGAGGCTGGTCGCTAACAGAATCTGTCAGAGCTCTGTGCTGGACCTAGTCCTTTTTGACATTTACATCTTGGAAGTCAAGCAAATGTCAAAGGCCTCTGGCTGACCAAGTTTGCAGATGACTGCATACTAGCGTACTAGAAGCAGTAATAGAAACCCTCATCCTATAGGAAAGACTAACACACCAATATGTGTCTGTGGTAGTAAGGAAATCATTATACATTGCTCAACTTTTAAGCAAGAGCATGGTATCTAGACCCAAGGAGGTCATTGTTACTTCTATATCCAGCTCTCACCAGACCCATCACTGAGTACAACTCTCCCTTCAGTATGTACCTGACCTTGTACATGCAGCAAATAGAATATTCACAGAGCTTCCTCACAAAAGGAACAAAGGGTCGCCTCAAAGCCCTACCTCTATACTCAGTTTCCTAAAGGCTGTTGAGAGGTGATCTGTGCCTGGCATACAAGGCATATTCAGATCCTGCTCTAGTGGACCTTTTGCCAAACTAATAGCATCAGAACTATTCAGTCCAGTGACTTGAACTTTGCTTGTGAACTAAATAGTACTTGTTGGAGAGACAGGAATGTGCCTCAGAGAATTCCCCTCCTGTGGAATAGGCTTCAGTTCCATATGAAACAGAATTATTTTCTGTACCTATGCCAGTGTAACCTGGACCACTGGATAGGAAGTCAGAAATTCACTCCAGGTTTAGTACCTATGGCTCTAATGGACAGAAGCAGGTTGTAGATCATAACCTAGCTTACAGATACCCCTGACAATTACCTCTAAGCTCAAAAAACTTATGGGTTACATTTGTTGCATGGCTAGGTTGGTAAAGGCCCTAGTGGTTGTTGCCTAGTACACACCTATGAACCTATGAACCTATAAGTAGATGACCACTTACAAGAAAGCCTTTTCTGAGTATATATACTGAAAGGTTGGTGTGGCTAGAAGCTGCTTTGTTATGTTCTTTTAAAAATAAAACTGTTTATTGATACAAAGTGTTTATTACATCATTTAATGACATGCAACTGCTTGCATTAGATTTAAGGTAATTTTATTTACAAGAAAAAATAGTTCTTGGAGAGGCAGTACTGAAAGGCAGAAGTCATGTTGCATTAAATATGACATAGGAAACCTCTCTGTGTCAGTCATTATTCACTATGAATATTGTTTTTATTTTATATCTGATCCCTGAAACAGCAAGTTTTTCTCCAGCTTAGGAAAAGAGGAATGAATTAAAAACATAAGGATAATCTGATGATTTTCTGGAGCTGGATATTAACCCAGATCATGAGGATGAGATCTGTGTCTGAACAGTCAAAATCTTACAGTAAAGATGACTGAATAAGCCCAGAAATGCTCAGCTCCATACTGCCTATGAAGTGACATTTGTAAATCCATCTTGTACAGAAGACAATGAGTTACCTGTCAGTTTAGTTAAAAGGGAATTTGAATGTTTACCTCATATCCCTTCCCCATTTAAACAATTTGCAAACCCCACACTTATGAATCTCCTGCATAGTTGTAAGTCAAAGAATACCAGAAAAACAAGGTCTAGGGACCTGGATTTTGTCTGTGACTTAACAGAACATGCTGGAGAGAAAAATAAGTGTCTCAGATACTGCATCCTCCTATGGAATAGGCTTCCCATCTACATGAACCTGAGTTGGTCTATTATCCAGTTTAAGCACAACCTACACAAGCGGCTGGAGAACAGGAAATTTACACAGGGCCTGGTACCCATGTCCCTTATGGACAGAGGTAACTAATAAATGCCTGGCCCTCAATGTCCTGTTTGGATACAGGAAGGGGCGGCTCATGCTATAGGACTGCAGGACTGCAGTCCTCCCACCTAGAAACAAAAGGGAAAAAAAAGTGAAACATAAAATTAAAAAAAACCCCAAAAATGTATTTTTGTGAGTCCTGGAACTTCTACGCATGCGCGGACACACTCAGACTGCCCCACAGATGCCCAGGAATCTGAGCGAACTCAGACTGCCTGAGTCAGCAGTCTAGATACAGGGAAGGCATTTTCTGCCCCACAGATGCCCAGGAATCTGTGCAGTGATAACTGCACAGAACAGAGGAGCTCCAGACTGCTTCATCTACAGACAGGACCAATCAGGAGAGAGTTGAGGTGAGTTTAAGATCTCGCTGGGAAAGCGTTGGATTCAAGCATGGGTTTGGAGTTTTGCTTCATGGATTCGAGCACAGGGTTGGAGTTTAGGTATTGGGACATGTTGATTCCGGGTACATTTACAGGAAGTGTGTGTATAAAATTCCCCAGTTGCTATATACTAGAGAGAGCACATAGTGGTGGGTAGAGATACTCAGCCTTGAACCCTGTACCTTGGATGCAGGTGGCAAGGACCTGAATTCCCTACCACCACTATTTGTAAAAAATTGCAGATTTTTGCCTCATATTTGTTCTGTTCCTCATAAAATCTGTGGTGTCTGTATCTTCATTTTTTCTTGCAAAAGTCTTTAGTGCAGTGGTGCACTGGTAGCATTGTTGCTTGATAGCTATAGGTTCTCTGGTTTGATTCTTGGCTGGGGTGCTTTCTGTGTTGAGTCTGCATGTCCTTCTATCTCTTACAAAGATGTGTCTAGGGTGTTTCTCCCTGCTCTACTAAAAATTGGCTTGTTTTTGTTCCAAGTCAGACTAGTTTCCTGGTTAACAAATGTTTAAAAATAACAGGCATTTGAATTTCAGACTTCATATTCTTCAGAAAGTACATGGTAACACAAAACCTTTTATTCTAGCAACTGTCTAAGTTTATAACATGGATATTTGAAATTTGCCCATATTTTGGGACTGTATTCCCCCATTATTGGCCTCGTCCAGGTATTTTGTGCTAAGGTTGAGAGCTATGGTGAGAACTGAATTCACTGAATGTTTGGGGGCTGTATTCCCCCCATTACTGGCTTTGTCCATATGTTTTTTGCTAAGAGGTTGAGAGCTATGGTGAGACCTGAATTCACTGAATATGTTTGGTAGCTGTATTCCCCCATTATTGGTTTTTTACAGGTGTTGTTTTGCTAAGAGGTTGACAGCTATGGTGAGAACTGGATTCACTAAATGGTAGCCATTTAAGTTTCAGTCTTCCTCTGTTTCACAAAACAGCTGATTTGGCATAGTGGTATGTTTCTCTGACTGTTTTGCACAGGGTTCCCTAGGTTCAAGGCGTGGCAGTGAAATGTATGGTGGTAACACAGCATTTTATTCTAGCAACTTTCCAACATTATACAAGCAATGTTTAAAATGTCTCCCTGGTTTTTGGGCTTTTGCCCCCCCACAATAAATTTTGGCTTTTTCCAGATTTCTTGTGCTGCAAAGTTCAGAGATTCAGCTGAGTGTTGACTAGATGTTATAAGGAGCTGAGAGCTGCATTGGAACAAAATTTTAGTGCTGCTTATGCTAAGTCAGTTTGCATTGTTAATAGCACAACAGGTAGTGTACTTGCTTTTGGTGCAGAAGGCTGTGGGTTCTACTCCCACAGTAGGTAGACACATTGCTGAAACTGCACTGTGTTGCTACAGTCCTTTTTGGCAAAGATACCTAGTAACTATGAACCTGTTATCAGTTTGCCATCCATTCCCTATTGCAATATTACTAGCTTATCATTTTTTTAATGCATGCAACATAGGCAATTTATTCTTCAAGGGCAACAGACACTTTATTTGTAGATGAAGCAATGACATATAAAGTTGTTTGCTAGCAGCAAACTCTTTATTAGTTACAGATTTCTTTAATGTGGATTTTACTACTATTGATACTGGTAGACTGTAAATGGTTGAGTAGACTTTTTATGATGGAAATGTTCTGAATTGGGCAGCTTTGTCATTGGTGCATGCATTTTGTTTCATTGTTTACTGGAAAAATGTTCAAAACAATAAATTTAAAATGCCCTCTAACAACTGTACTGCAAAGAATATAATGTAATACAATCAGGAAGGTGTATCAAAGAGCATGTGTATGTTTCGTGTTCAAGGGGCCTATGATTTTGAAAACAGCACAAAGTTAATCTTTATCTGCCACTGGCAAAATGTACTTTCTTTGAATGTGGGTTTCAATGCTGTTTCAATGCATGTGAGTTTCAAGGGTAGAGAAGTTTTAATGCTAAGTCTATTTTCATTGTGAGACTGCATTTCTTTGTTTAACAGAAATCTATTATGGTTTGTGCTGTAAAATGCAAAATAAAACTTTCAAATGAAATCTAAATAATTGCAGAAGTAAAGCAGTATGCACATTACAGTATTTATGGTAAATGGGGCAAAATAACCAAGGAATGGGACATTGGAATGGCTGCAGTGGGGAGGCTCAATTCGACCATGATTTTGTGAGGGGGGGGAAGAGTAGAAAACTCAGACAGCCCCAGTTGAACTATACCTCTCAGTTGTCCATATTTTTGCAGAATGAATAGATATTTGCTTCTTATTTTTGGTTTGTTCCTCATAACATTTGTGGTTTTCTAGCAAATCATTTAGGAATGAAGTCACCAAATGACAGACATTGAGTTTCAGACGTTATAACCTTCAGAAAAATGCATACTAATGCAAGACCTGTTATTCTATCAACTGTCTTAAGCTTATACAAGAGCAATTTTTAGTAGTGTTTGTATGTACCCCAATATATTTGGCCTTGTCCAGATTTCCTGCATTAAGAGGTTGAGAGGTACGTGCAAATTGCTTTGTAGAATTAGGAATATCCAAACCTCTCAATTGTCCCCAATTTTGGCTCAAAATGTTGCTCTCCCCTAATAATCCCTCCTCAAAATGGCAATTTTGGAAGAAAACGTGGAGGGTTTACAATTATATATAACTGTAATGATCAGAGTTATAGATTACTTTTATTTCAGAAATGCATGTAGATGCTCTTATTTTGTTAGCTGCTCAAGTTAACAGTGTTAATATTAAAAAGGTGTCCCTTCTTTGACAGGTTACCAGCTGTATTGTGTGGCAACTTTATATTTTTGCATGACATTTTTGGTCTGTTTTTCATAAAATTGTGGTTTTCTGGCAAATTAGTGGCAAGTCATTAAAGACTGAAGTTAGAAAATAATGGCAGACATTTGAGTTTCAGATTTCATACCCTTCAGAAAATTCCTACTAATGCAAGACCTACTACTGTTTTATTATCTAAGTTTATAAGAGCAATATTTAAAAATTGTCCTTATTTTTGGGCCTGTGTCCCACTTCTAGTTCTATGTATGGCTTTGTCCAGATTTCTTGTTCTGAAGTTGAGAGGTATGAGTGTCAGAGCCATCACCGTCAGCCAGAGACATTTCAAATTGTGACATACTTGTTGCACCCCACTCCCCATTGTAGTGGCTCTGGATGTGTCCAAGGAAGGCAAGGAGCAGTTTTATGCAGTGTAAGTATGCAGAGTATTCCCCCATCCAATATAGACCACAAGTACGACCGTGGCTTTTCATCTGTCCTTGATTTTGCAGAATGTTCTGGTTTTCTGTCATATTTTTATACTGTTGATTTATGCTTCTTATTATTCAGGAAATCCATGCTGTCACAGTGCCCTGTTGCTCTATTTAAGCAGCAATTATTTAATGTCCATCAGGTAATGCTTGTCGGAGATTGTAAGATGCAAGTAAGCTTTAATAAGCATACTGTTAAAGAATTACCAGCATTTAAAGCCTTTTTGTTGTTGCCATGCAGAGAATATTTACATAACTAGATAATGTATAAGCCTTGGGTATTGAAATGCATATGACAGTATTTGTATTAAAGGACAGGATTACAGTATTTTCAGAAGCTCATTACATTTGTTGGAGACTTGCAGTCATCTTTTTGTTGGAGACTTGCAGTCATCTTTGCAGGTTTTACCCGTAAACTAAACAGAATGCCAATCTATCATGTGTGGTCCATAACTTGTGCAGGAATCCTTTAAGCAATTTATCTTGAGCTTGTTTCTTGTTTGCTGTTCATTTTTTACTTTGATCATGTCTTCCCCATGAAACAAGTAGATAGCTGTGTCAGGCAGCATGTCTTTTTTGGATAAGAAACATTTTTACAAGTGGGGATATCACAGAGATTGCTACTTTCAGCATGTTACTTGGTAATTTTATAAAGCTGAATATAAATTATAATTAGAACTGCAGTGCAAGGAGTAGTGGTTTGAGTTGAGTGCTGCTTGTTTTTTTTATACTTGATTTTGACTGGCATTCCAGTAATGTATTTAAAAAGTAATTTATTTTTTCATGCCTCACAACCTGTGTTTCCATCTGGATATTAAGTAAGTTGTCATGTAGCCAATGCATTGAAATATTTTTTTCTTCTACACTTCATTTTGTCTTGATTGGATTCTCGTAATGAATGTTTGGCACCCAGGGCAGCATATTTAATTAAAGTTCCAGTTGTTGTGGTTTTGAGCATAGCTCCACCCCTTTCTAGTTGGCCACACCCCTTCCCATTGGCTCTACCCATTCAGCTGTCTCCTGCAGCCCTCCTTTAATTTGAAGTCACCAGCCGCCACTGGATACAGGACATCATTACTCCTTCAGGAAAACTTAGATAGGCTCAGAAAGGCCCCCCTGGATCATTAGTCTAGTTACAATCCATGAGTCTATGAATCTATGATAAAGTCAGTTTAATAGTCCATAATGATAACGTACTGATGACATGTTAATTGTACCTAATGCTACAGTTCATTGGTACTCATGGGCCCACAAACCCTAGAAGAAGATGAACTACATTCTATCTGACATGTCAGTCATGTTAATGGGATTAGTTACCTCCTACTTTCCTACATCAGAATACGGTGGGAGACTTTATTTGACTGGGAATGCTTGGGGATCTTCCATGATGATATAGTGTCTGTGGCTTGGACACTTGATACATCCTGCATACCTTCCTGCCTGCATGACAATCTTTAGGAAAAGTCAAATTAAACTGAGTAAATATTAGGATAACTGATGTATATTTAAAGCCCCATGTACTACAAAATAAATACATTTATAAGAGTTCAGTTCTTCAGGTTCATTATTACATTGGCATAGTATCAATTGACATAACTACTTTATTTTAATAAATGCTCTAGTCTCTGTTTTTTTGTATTTATTATTTATGTATTTGTTAAAGACAGCCTAGTATTGCTAATCATCCAGTAGTTTTCTGGGGGTGGAGGGTGGGAGAAGGCTTGTTTGTTTGGGAGCTGGGAGGAAAATGAAACCAGACTACCTGGGAAAATCCATGCAGACACAGGAAAGCATGTAAAACTCCACACAGTGACTGGAGGTCACAATGGAATCCCAATGCCCTGTATGGCAGAAATATTTTTTAACCATATACTTTATTAAAAATATAATATAACATACACACATTTGTTTACACACGATTCATAGCACTTTCCTTTAACAATTTGATGAACAACATGCAACAAATTTAACAGAGAAGCAAGAAACAATAAAAGAAACCCATTCAATACTGGACAAGAAAGATCCTGTGGAACTGTTACAAAGTAAATATGCCCTTATAGTTTCTTAAATTTATGAGTAAAAATATATTAGTATTCTCACCGTCTTTTTCATGTGCAAAATTTGACATTGCCATTTGGTTAATTTATAATGAAACTTATGAATCTGCAACTATGTAACCGTATTCAGATTCAGTCCATAAATGATTGCATTACAAAATTAGATTTGTCATACTGTTTATTCATTCGTTTACTGAAAAGCTACATTACAAAGCATATTTATTGCTGGCAGCAACCTTTATTTTATTGAATTTCATTAACAATCATCTCAGTTTTTTATGCTATGTGCCATGCCTGCATATTCCATCAATAACTCACACCTAAATATCATAAATGCAGAGCATAGCTTGTTTTTTAACTTCTGTCTGGAACAAATATTTTATTAAACACATAGAACAAAGATACAAACTGCACAGTATGGCATAAGTGAAAGAATGAAGAGGAATATCATAAAAACTCATTAATTAAAGGAGTTCTGCTTGCAGAGCCACTCTGTATTTTTGTTAAAATGTCATTTTGAAAGAACATGCACTGAACACATGAAGTATAAATTCTCAGAATAAGACAGATGTTGCCATTTTACCAAGGGTAGATTAATTCTGTAAATCTGTGCCTATCCGATAGTCATGCAATTTAGACATCGCATTTTGTACAACTACATTCCATAATTTATTTGATTGAATATGACACAGCTGGTCAAGTCAATTCAAAAAAATTCAATCTCACTTTCAAGAAGAGTGCCAACTTATTAATTTAAACCAATGATTACAAAAGATGTAACAGAAAACTCAGAATAATGCATCTGTCAACTTTACATCACAGTAATGAATCTGAATGCCAACTAAAACGTTATATGAAATTTGAATGTATTACATGTTTTCTAAATTGTTGATGGTATCAAAACAAACCCTAATTACATAAATCTACATTTCTTTCCTAATACTTTATAAGTAGCTCGAATTATATTTTTTTCAATCTTCTTCCAGAATTATTAAAATAAAGTAGGCTAAAAGGGAATAGCAAGTGCAAAGTAAAATTTACTTCTACAATTAATAAGATGCCATATAGGATATATTTTGTTAATGTGATGGAAATATTTGATTTGATCCTGCATGGAATATCATACAAGGGGCTCCTTCACCTACCATTTCTGTTTATCCTGACAGGAAGCCATAATATGGCATTTATTACTTTCACAGGTTAAATTGCATTTTGCTTGTGTTTGATTTGAATTATAACATAAATTATTGAACAGTTACAACTGTTACATAAACATGGTAGATGAGCTGGTGTGTCCATGAAGATAGCAAACGATTTGTCGTGAACTCATAACATTGTCTTTACAACAGATATTCATGATTTCTAAGATGTAATTTAAGAGGTATTCCTTTATTTTAGACTGCACACAGCTATCCTCAAACTCACAAATTACCATGAAAAAAATAATACCTGGAGAATATGTAAACAGTTTATTCCTTCAAATGACAATGAATTTAATGCTGCACAATGTAACTACTTCTAGACAAGCTTTAACCAGTCAGCTTTGATCAGTGCTCTCCTAGCAGGCAGACAAATAATAGCAAAGAAAGGCTACAACATGTAAAAAAACAAACAAACAAAAAAAAAATGACCACCCAGAAATGTGTACATGACCTGTTGCTTCATTGCATCATTCCAGATGTGACGCCCATGCCCTGGCCCAGCAATCAAGGAGCTTCAGTCCTCACCACTAACACCAGAGAGGGCATCTCATATATGAGGAAAGGATAACAAATACACACAGTAAAGTACAATTTCCCTTAAGTGCACACAAAGTCAAAGTCTGGGGCTGGTTGCTCCCTTGCTTCCCAGGTCCCCAATAAGACTCCCCACTGGCACAGCTATAGTGTCCAGATCTCAGCCTAGCTGGCAAGCTAACCTCTGGTACCCTCTCTGTCCAACCAGTGCTTTGTGCCCCTGCCCAAGTAGCTGACACACACACACATTTTGAGATAAGTATTTATACAACTTTACAGACACTCATGGGAAAGGCTGACACAGATTCTTTAGCTGTGCCCCTTTACCCAGACTATACAGTAGCAATCACTGCCACCACCAGTTAATAATTATCAGCTACCCAAAGGCCCTTAAAAGGGTGTCCAATTATTACTGTGCAATATTATTATCCAATAGTAGTGTAACTTAAGCAATCTTAAGGCTTTGGAAGGGCTTATTACAGGATCACTTATAAGCATGAAATGTACTCTAGAGCTTGATTATCTCTACATAAACCAGTCAAAGGTAAAATGTTTTTAAAATATTTAATAATAAATACTAAAACACAAGACAGTACTACTACACCACAGTGCTATTCAAGAGTTCAGGGATCACATGGAAACTTAAAATAATTCCGTAGTACAGTTCTGACATAACAGAAAAAACACTTAGTCTAATCTTTATAGTCCTAGCTATTTTTGCAAGAAAACATACTTATAAAGTAACTTACTTTCATAGAGCAAGGCAGTGCTGAGTTAGATAGTCAAACAAAAATGCTTACAGTCTCTCGCTCAGCAATAGTTTTTAAAATCACTCAAACATTTCTGCTGGGCCCTCCCAGATTACATCATTCTCATTTAGTTCCCATTACATCATTTCTTTGACACTTAGCCTGGAGTTCCCAGGCCAACAAGCTACATTATTTAACAAGCTCACACCTGCACAGGAAACTACAACAATAAAATACATTTCACATGTACTCTCTAGTAATTATTCCTTAAGTTAAAACAATAGAAAGAATGTGCTAGCTCAGACAGGCTGACTTTGAGCTCTACAGATCAAAGGATAGATTTGAAATAATTTTAACTTCAAAAGAAAGATTTGAAATGCTTGCCTTACTTTTCCTTACAGCAGATGGCAATGTTGCTACAATCTTGAAGTTCAACATTTTACAGTGTTTCTTTCATTTAAGAAATAAGCCTGTATTTTACATCTATATTTACAAATGATAGAATTATCTATAAAATTATATCTGACTAGGCTGGCAGCCTTCACCCATCTCTACCAGTCTTCACACTAGACATAATAGAATATATTGATCATACTTTGATTCTCAGTTCAGAAAAAGTCAGTGTTCAAGGAAAACTCAGCTCCAACTTGTTATGAGCATTGAGGGACCTCTTACAAATTGAAGCCTCTTGATTAGAGTACCTTTGTGGCACCTGAATACAAATGGATATTCAAGCTAATAAAAGTTAATACCAACCATAGTGGGAAAAATGGCATCATATCTCAGAATCATCCACTGGAATAAACTAGCCTTCTAAATTAAATTCAATTTATCATCTAATAAGATCATAGGATCATACGAGATTACTCCGCTATTGACACGGAGGTCATTTTAAGCCTATCTATTTCAACTCAATGTAATATGACAGATGTACTAGTCAATACCCAAGATTGCATTTAGCAATGGCTTCTCATGTCCAGAAGGGTTGTGGGTGCTATCCCTGGTAAGAATTTATGGTGACCCATCCACTCATCCAGGTTCCTCTTAAAAAGTGTTATTGACATGCTCTGTTTCACATGGATTGGTAGCCTAATCCAAAGATGCGGCAGTCACTGGGAGATAAATCTGTCCCTCCTGCATGTCCTATTTAAGTTGCAGGCCATATTTAAGTCCCTGGAATGGGTAGCCCTATACCCCATTTGATTTACAGATGTGCAGTAAGTTCATTAGGTTTGGGTCTTGGGTTGCTCTGTAGGTCAGGCATAAGTCTTCCCTAAGAAGTCTACATGATACAGAGTATAGTCACAGGGATTTTAGTCGGTCCATGTAAGGCACATGCTGGAGGCCCTTGATCTTCTTTGTTAGAAACCTCTGAGGTCTCTCTAATTGCTGTAGATGCTTAGTACTGTACATACAGAATGGGGTATTATACTCAATTATGGGCCAGATAAGTACCGAGTATAGGGGGGTTATAACTTCTTTTGCTCTCGATGTGATGCTTCTACTAATCAAGTGAGAGCTACATGGAAAGCTTTCCTTACAACAGTAAACACATGGTGATCAAACTTAAAGTTGCAGTCAGCCTGTGATCCCAGGTCCCTTACCACTTCATGAGTACTTAGGGTATTGTTACTGATTTGATAGTGTGAAAGGACATTGTCTGAGCCAAAGGGAATGATGATGCATTTCTTTGCATTCAGGTTGAGACCGTGAATAATACACCAGTTGTTGGTCTGTGTGGGACCATCCTGAAGTACACTGATATCATTTGGGGATTTAATGATTTTACATAGTTTGGAGTTGTCTGCAAACCTGGTCAGCCACAACCTTTTAGTTTTGGTAATCCAAAAAAGCGGGGCAAAAAAGGCTTCCACACTCCAAAATGCTTTTATTCCACATAGAACAGCTAAAAACTGCTTCAGCCAAATGCAGTACTTAAAAAGGTAACATGGTAGTTAAATGTAATCCAAAAAGATAAGCGAATTTGCCCCACTAATATATAAAAAGGAGCTTCATCAGATAAATGAACAAACTGTCAATAAGCTTTTTAAATGCTCTTAAACCAATCACAGCAAAAATCCAGCACACAACCTTTTTGCATCAGTCTGACATAACCTAAGCATAGTAAAAAGCATAGTTAAAGAAGGCATAGTAAAAGAAACACACCCCACTGGGGATTAAATCCAGGACCTTCTGCATATAAAGCAGACATGATAACCACTACACCACTCCATTCATAAAAATAATGTAACAGTGTTGTACACAAAAGTAACATCCTAAGGCAAAAAAAAACATTTTATCTGTTTAAAGCTCTTAATTTAAGCAGACATTTTATTATTCTCTGCTTCATTTAGCCCTGGCCAAAATCGTGCATTTAAATGCAGTTACCAGAGCATTTCTGCTTTCTCAAGTAACAGGGGCCAGGCACCTTTACATTCTGACATTATTAAAGTTTGTAAAACAACAAATTTGAAAGCATGGCCAGGACTAGCAATAATATGTCTTGCTAAAGCATTTGTTTCTTTCCTTAGATGTATGTCACTAAGGTGCTCACTCATTCTGTTTTTTAATTCGCATTCATATTTCCCTACATAAAAACATGAACAATGAGAACAAATAGCACAATATACTATCTTACTAGTATTACAATTAACTCTACCCTTAATGCTCACCTTATATCTATTAATGAATGTCTCACTAGTTTCAAGAATATAGTGCTAAAATATACATATACTATATTTATGCATACAACCTATTTTATAACTAGGCACAATGTGTTCAAAGGCTGATTTTAAATGTTGTCCTTTTTTATAGACAAAAATGGGGGAACCACCTTAGGGTATTTTCTCTCCGCAACATTTCCCAATTCTTGTAGATAATATTCCTAATCATAAAACTGTCATTACTAAATGTGGTAATGAAAGCAAGAGAATTTTTTTTATTATTGTTATTACTCATTGTTTCATCATTACCATTTATAGTAGGAATAATAACATTATTACTATCCATTGATGAAGCACAAGAAACTACCTCAGTCTTATCAGTAGGGACCATCGTATTAGGCTTATCACCCAAAATGGGTCTAAAATACCCCCAGCTCTTTTTTCAATAACTTCCTGACTTATTTCATTAACCATCAGGTCAGGATACCCTCTATGTAAGAACATATTTTTCATTTTATCAACCTCTTTTAAAAATGATGACCAAGTAGTAACCATCCTCAATGGTCTAACAAATTTTCCTTTGACAACTGCTGGCTTTTGTGTATAAGGATGGTTACTATTAAATGTAAGAATGTATTAGAATATGTCATTTTCTGAGACATTTCGGCTATAAATCTATCATTAAAGATGTCCCTGATGATAAGAACATCTAGGTAAGCTATTTGGTCTGTACTAACAGTATGGGCAAATTTCAGAAATGATGTGGCGTTTTTGATGTATTCAGTAAAATCAACAACAGCTGTACTGGGGCCGTTCCATAAAATAAAAATATCATCCAAAAAGTGAGTATATGACATACAGTAGGTGTACTGATCAGATGGAAAAAGAAATCTTCTCTCCCACTCAAGCATCACTATGTTGGCATATAAACTGTCACATGAGGACCCCATAGCTATCCCCTCTTTTTGAAGGTATAGTTCCTTATTCAACAGAATAAAATTTTACTTTAACACCAAATCTAATAGTTTTTCAAAGGTGTTAATCTGCTGTTGATCTATACCCTCAAGCTTGAGGTATTCAGAAAACCAGTCTTCACCAACATCATGGGGTATGACTGAGTACAGATCTTTGACATCAATGGTGATAAATAATTTGAATCAAAGATTACTGTATCCAAGCTCTTAAAAAATCCCACAAGTCTATACACAAACGTGTTTCACTCCTAACTACATCTTTTAACTTAGTATCCAGGAATTTAGCTAGTGGCTGAGTGATAGACTCTCTAGCATCAACTATTGGTCACATAGGAGGCTGGTTCAGGTCTTTATGAATTTTTGGTAATCCAAAAATTGTAGGCGTAACTGGGTATTACACCGATAAGTAATTATACTCGTCCACAAAAATAGACCCATCAATAAAGAGGTCCCCTAAGAAACTTCTAATTTTAGAATATGTGATATTAAGCTCATTCTGTGAACTACGATCATATGTATGACTGTCCAAAATATTTTTCATCTTACTATTATAATCATTTACATTCATAATTACCAACCCTCTCCCTTATCAGGTTTCATGAATCAGATACCAACTGATGACAAAAGCAGGTCTAGATTCAATTTCTCATATTCAGATAAATCATTTTTACTTTGTTTATTACCTGAGTGAACTAAATGTTCTGATTTAGAACAAATAGACCTAATGTCCAATTCACCCATACATTCAAAAAGATCCAGGGAAGGGTGGGGGGGGGTTAAATGTACTAGAAACTGTCAAACTATTATTTGGATGAGTGTCAGTGTGGAACATTAAGTTCAGATTTAATTTACGCACATAAAGTTTCAGATCAAGCAGCACTTGCACCAAGTTAGTACTTTTGCTGGGAATAGAAGACAACCCTTTAGCTAGCAGATCACACATATCACACATATCAGTATCAATAACAACCGAAGAAAAATTATAAATTTTAAAATCAACAAGGGAATTTTCCACATATTTAAAGGTGGTGCTGTATATGAGAAGGTTATTAGTAGGCAAAAGTTGAATAGTCATCTCCTCCTCTCCCTACTGAGGTAGTTTCTTGTGTTTCATCAATGGATAGTAATAATGTTATTATTCCTGCTATAAATGGTAATGATGAAACAATGAGTAATAACAATAATACAAAATTTTCTCTTGCTTTCCTTACCACATTTAGTAATGACAGTTTTATGATTAGGAATATTCTCTATAAGAATTGGGAAATGTTGCAGAGAGAAAATACCCTAAGGGACCATTTGGGTGGTTCCCCCATTTTTGTCTATAAAAAAGGACAGAATTTAAAATCAGCCTTAAGTAAGTATACTGTGTGCACACAGACACAATGGCCTTGGTCACATTTTCAAAGAAATCCACCAGTAGCAGTAGCAGACTCCAAATCCGACTTCAGACCAGTGACAAGTAGAGTACCACAGGGTTGAGTCCAGGATCCTCTCCTGTTTGGTATCCACTTCTCTGAAGTACAGGCTAACACAGAAGGTCTTTGGCTAATGAAATTCGCAGATGAGTGCAAACTAGGAGCCATAATCAAAACTCCTAATGATGTGGACATCCTACAAAAGGGCCTCACTGAGACAGATGCCTGTTGTCAAAGCCATGGCCTCAAGCTCAATGCCAAAAAGTGCATTGTCATCCCTTTTGGTAAAAACTCTGCACCCATGAACTACCACATAGGCAGTAGTCTACTTAACACCGAAAGTGTGATAAGAGACCTTGGGACACAGGTGGACAGTAGTCTCTTCTTTGATAATCACATCACCACAGTAGTCAGGAAATCCTTCTACATGGTACACCTCATCACAAAAGGTTTCTCATCCAGGAAAAAAAGAGGTCATTGTTCCCCACTGCTCGTCACTCATTAGACCTATTATTGAATACAGCTCCCCTTTTGGTATGTACCTCACAAGACATCTACAACAACTGGAAAGGCTGCAGAAATACCTCACAAAGAGGATTACTGGCCTCAAACAGATTCCCAATGCAGACGGTCTCACAAAACTTCAGATTACTCTGTTGCATATCACCTACTCAGAGGAGATATCTGCCTAACATACAAAGCTATATCAAACCCAGAGCTGTTGGACATGCTCCACTTAAAGAAATCCCAATCCCTCTGAGCTACACGCTCTAGGGACCTAAACCTTGTCACTACAATAAACAGAACATACTGGAGGGATAGATTCCTGTCTCAGAGACTTCCCATACTCTGGAACAAACTACCTATCTATATCAAACAAAGCTCCTCATTAGCACTCTTCAAGAAAAATCTTGATGATTGCATGGGAGATAGGAAATTCATCCTGGGGATCACTTCTGTACCTCTGCTCAACAGGGGCACAGGAAAATAATTTTCTTGGGTGGCAAAAGCCAGGGTACCTTTTTCGCTAGGCTTATATAGGCCCTAAGGCCAATAGCCTAGTACCTACCTATGAACCTATGAACATGCAGGTCCTGACCTTTATGAAGCCAAAATGGGTAGGGTCCAGGGTTTGGAGGTCACCTATGTCTTTATTTATGAGGTCCATAATGATAGGTTCCATGGCCTAACAGCTGAGGCTGGGCAGGCTTATGGTTCTGTTGCTAGGCCACCTTTGTGGAGGAGAATAATTGCAGCTGTTCTCCATTCTGCAGGAACAAACCCCTGTGGCTAGGCTATGATTGAAAAGGCTACTTAGTGATGATGCTAGTTCATGTTTTAGCCTGTTTAGAAGACAGCCTGGTATGTCATCTAGTCCCATAGAGGACATGTTCTTTGCCCTGGACAGGGCTTTGACGACCTGCTCTTCAGATATGTAAGGTGGGTGGGAGTTTAAGGAGAGGGTTTGCTATAAGTTAGGAGGGGATAAGGAAATTAAATTTTCATCAAATCTATCTGCTAGCAGGTTTGCTATCTCTGTGCGGTCAGTGTGTGTGTGATATGTTGGCCACCAGTTCTGCACATGCCTGGGTCCTACCCTTTAGGTTTTTCACATAGCTGTAAAAGGCCTTATGGTTATCCTTGGCAGTACTTGCTAGTTTTCTTTCAAAGGAGCTCTTGGATGATTTGACAAGTTGTTTTGTTTGCCTGTTAAGGCTGAGGATGGTGCTTTTCCATTGCTGGGTCCTTATCTTTGTTTTTTTAGACAGCAACTTTTTGCATTTATTGTAGAGATTGTTGATGCTGGAAGTCCATCATGGCAGCTTGATTTTACTTGGGGCTCTGGCTTTGATTACATCTGGTACAGCTGAGTTTATACACTCATGCAACTGATTGTACAGGACTTTAATGTAAGCTTTGGTGTAGTTACCGCTTTCAGCCTGGGCTGGGGCTTGGAATGCATTTATATCGTCACCTAGGAGGGTATAGTTTGCCTTGGTGAAGTTTTTAGTCTGATTTCACCCTTTGTGAGTTATAGTGTTAGTGTCAGTTCAAAGGTGACTGATTTGTGGTCAGTTTTAACTAATGAGGGTCCAACTGTTGCAACAGTGTACCTGGTTGACATGTTGGTGAGGACCAGCTGTAGAATATTTGTTCCTATTGTCAATAAATGGATTACTACATGGGTATCATATAAGTTCTTAGGTGAGATCCAGGGCATCAGCCTCCTTAATGGACAATAGGCCTTGAACTTGTTCACAGACCAAGGACTGCATGAACCTCTATGCTGTTAGTCCATTCGGCAGACAATTAACAAGACATCAGTTTGAATATTTATTTATTTTATTTATTTAGTTTACATTTGTTGACCGGGATAGTCCGACTGGATACATGTCCATTTTCAGCGGAGGCCTGGGGAGAAAAGCTCCAAGATAATAATACACATTGAACATTTAGTAAATGCTAGTTTCAAGTAGATTATAGTCATAAGCAATTTAGCACATATAGTACTAATTTATATAATATGATATAATAATATACTATGCTAATATAATAAGATAATATAATATAATATGGTCTGTAGTTACGAAAACTTTGTCATTATACAGATGCAGACATTACAGAGGCAACTCAGAGGAAAGTAAATAAAATGGCAGACGTTCTGCACCAGAACCCCACAAAAAAGAGTGACTTTAAGAGCACAATGTTTATACAGTAGATGAGTGAATGCTGAGGGGAGACATGATAGAGACATCTAAATATCTCAAGAAAATCTATATAGATCAATTTGGGAATCCATAGAATCAGCTGAGTACCATGCTTAAAAATGTAATGCTAAGATAGCAAGAAACCTTTTTTTTATAATGGAAGAAACAAATTACAAAGGATTATTTAGTTTAGCTAGCAGATCTAAGAAACTCTGTTTCTGATACCATCCAAGCTTGAGGAATAAAGACACCTTGTTGAGGTTTTAAGTAGTTTATTTAGTTAAGTGGGTAAATAGATGAGTGTTCTTGTTCTAAATGTTCTTATTAGAACAAGAAAACCAATCCATCTACCTTTTCCACAAGGCATCTTTATTCCTCTCACAGGGAGGGTATTGGAGAGAGAGTCTCCTAGATCTGCTAGCTAAAGTGATTTTATCAAGACTAATCCTTTGTACTTTGTTACACGTTAGTCCTGTCACCCTCTGGGTCACAGGCAGCATACCAGACTTCACACGAGCCCTGTGGATTACCTCTGTTTTCTTTATAATGGAGGGGGAGATTTTTTTAACATATTGGGTAGATATAAGGAACTATTAATTCACTAAGTGGTGTATATTATAAGAACAGCCTTGTTTAAGATGTATTAAATTCTGAAATGCTAATGAAAATTGGAAATGTGTGTAACAGGCACAAAATAATTTCTATAAACAATAGGAGAAATGAGATAAACTGCTGATTTAGTGCAATCTGCTGCTTGTCCAGTGTGTAAGTAAACTGGGAGTTTAGAGGAGACAAGTGGTTATTGTCTGTCATCAGAATTCATGTTTCTAATCTGATTTACAGCTTCATGTCTTATAATGTCGATGTGAAAATATGTATTCTTCAAGATTGTGCATCAGTACATGGTAGGATCTTTGATGCTGTTGTTATTACGGTGATTTTATTGTCAACTTTTCTAAAAATATGCATAACAGCACTAACAGCAATAACAAAAGTGTATATAACAAGAGTTTTGCCTACAGCAAGTATACAAAAGAAGCTGTACAGAGGGGAAAAAACAGCCTGTGCCTGCCTTCATGTATGAAACTGTAACCATGCAGACTGCTGAAATAACTCAGCCATATACCAGCTAGTCCTTTTCCTAAATGATCTGGGAGTCTAGATGAATAGCTACAGCACTTTAATCATTATGAAGAGATGAACATTGTCTTCATATTATCTGGCAGGAGAGAAGATAGGACTATAATGCAAACAGATAACATTCTCTAAGAGAATTGTAAAACCTTGCTAAGAAGGTTAGAATCAAAACAGGAGGTCCATGATTAAACCTGCTGGACTGGGCTGCAAGCTTAAAATGTATGCACTGGTGGTTGTGGGCAGTGGGGCACTAACAAATTAGTCCACATTCTTTGAAGCTGGAAAAGCCCTTCTTGTTCTGGTTTTGTGTCCACTGTCCTCAATGTAAGAAAATAATCAGGGTAGAGTGCTGTCTGTGAATGCTTTGTAATGAACTCAGGTGTTAGAATAACAGGTTCTGATCTGCTACCCTTGGCCTAATGCTGAGGGCATCACTTTGCCACCATTTCCAACAGAAAAGTGGTCATTGCTTTTAATTAACAACCGTTATTTGACAGAGGCTGTAATATCCTGGGAAATCTAATAGCATGTGCTCCAAAAAGGAGGATTCTAAATACAAGTAACCCAACATTTTTGCCATTCAAACAGCACTGCTTATAACATTAGGAAAATTAGGCAATCTAGACATTTGTTACCATTATTTAGAGTAATTCAGTGGAACTTACCCCTGACCTCTGGGTTCTTAGTCGCCAGAAGACTTGATTCCTTTTTATTGTCAACTTCCTAATATATTGGCTTCTTACTGATTTACTGACTGGGATACATCCAATGTGAATTGTTATCCCAGTACTTAGTCTACATAAAAAGCTTTCATAAATAGCTTACCAGACAGCTACAAGGCAAGCCTTGGTAATGGGTCACTAATAGAGCTTTGTGGAGGTTTAAGATAGCCAAAGAGAATCAATAGACTGCTAAGGATGTAGAGAGAAGGTTCACTGCAAGTCCACCTAGATAGAATATTGGATCATACAGCTAGTAGAAGGTACAGTCTGCTGAATACCTGCCAATGTATAATAATTCCCACTTACCAAGCATGCACTGACTTGCTGAAAATGTTTTTTTCACACTGACTCTATAATCCCTCAAACAAACTCTTTGGTCTGCACTTTTTTTAATTTCACATTATGATTCTAGAAGTGGGAAGGCATTATCACCATCATTGTTATTTTCATCCTCATGTCCTTCATGACTGCCAAAACCATCATCACTTTCAAACTGCTACTCCTGCTACATTCAGCACTCAGATGCCCTGCTGAGTTGAGCTTTCAGCTGTCCTGATTTTTCCAGAATTCCTATTTTTTCAGGAGATACTTGCTGTTCATGCTTTAATGATTACAGTTTTGTTATCTGTGGTGGTGCAGCGGTAGCATTGTTGCCTCACAGCAAGAGGTTCTCCCGTTCGATTCTTGGCTGGAGTGCGGGGAGTGCCTTCTGTGTGGAATCTGCACGTCCTCCCCGTGGTTGGGTGGGAGTTCGAAAGACATGCGTAAATGGGCGTGCCTTCGTTGAAGATTGAATGTTGAGCTGGCACACCTCGGCATTCGTGAAAATCTACTGCCAATCATTAGTGGACCGGTGTCCCGTTGTGGCGACACCTAACCGGGAAAAGCCAAAAAAACAAACATTTACTGTGTGCACTGACATTCACTTATGTAAATCAATGTGGTAATTACTGTACACTATGTTGCCTGAACCCACTCCCTTCCCTTTATATCTAAGTAACTAGCTGAAATGAGAAATGGATATGAAAAGCCGCTTCATCAGTTCAATGGCTGGACCCAAGGCAGTTACATACTTGTTTCTGCTGGCTTTTGCTGCTGGCTTTTGCATCTCTACTTTTGCTGTCTCCCTCCCACACCTACACCTTCTCTGCTTTTTCTGTATTTTCTAATTGTGTAAAGTGTCATTTGTAAAACATAGATTTTTAACACAAAGTGAGTTTTTATCAGAGCTTGATGCATGAACAGTTAGCATTTAAACTAGTTTAAAAAGTAATTTTTATAATAAACAAAGATTACATTTTTGGTTTATATGTCAGCTTGAAGGAGTCAATGCTAGCACTGAACCAGGTTGTGTACTATTTTCTTAAGTAAGTTATGATTCAGTAACAGAAAGCAGCAAGGACATCAGGAGGCATACTCACTGTATGCATTTCAGTACAGTTTATCTGGATAGGGGGGTAGAATCTGTCAGGCAAATAAAATAAAATATCCAGTGGTGGCTGGTGGTATCAGGCTGGCATATAGGATCATATGATCATAGGAAGTTACTAGGCTATTGACCCTGAGGCCTCTATAAGCCTAGTCAAGAATTTAGCCCATGTTCTGACAAGTCAGCATTCGATACCCCTGTCCAGCAGGGTCTGTCCCACTAACAAGTCTTATTGATGTCACAGACCAGACTGAGGTCGCTAGTGTGAGTTACTCGAGTGGAGCTTGACTTGTGGAAATGCAGTAGTCCCATCAAGGTGGGGTCTGAGATTGCTTTGTATGCCAGACAGAAGTCACCTCTGAGGAGTCTGTAGGAGACTGAATAGAGGGACAGAGCCTTTAGCCTATCTGTGTATGGTAGATGTTTGAGGACCTGGATTCTCCTGGTGAGGAACCTCTGTGGTGTCTCCAGCTGCTGCATGAGTTTTGTGAATCACATGCTGAAAGGGGGTGTTGTACTCAATAAAGAGTCTTATAAGGAAAGAATACAAGGATGTTATAACCTCCTTATCCCTGGAAGAGATACCCCTCCTAATGAGGTGGCCATGTAGAAAGCCTATTGTACAACGGAGGCAATATGTTAGTCAAAAGACAGGATGCTATCAACCTGGGTGCCCAAGTCCCTCACAACTGATTGAGTGTTTAGGACCTTGCTATCAATGTAATAATTTGTGGGGGCATCACTTTCACAAAGGGGATAATAATGCATTTTTTTGGCATTCAGTTTGAGGCCATGTTTCTGGCACCAGTCATTTGTTTGGGTGAGGCCCTCTTGGAGGATGTCCACATCACTAGGAGAATTGATGACAGTGCCCAGCTTGCAGTCATCTGTAAACTTGGTCAGCCATAGCCCACTGTTTATGGCCTGCACCCGAGAAAAGTATATCCCAAGCAACAGATGCCCCAAGACCAATCCCTGGGGTACACTACTCATTAAGGGTCTACTGCTTGAGGTGGCTTCCCCCTAGTTTGACTAGGTGGGTTCTATCAGTGAGCCAGTTTGCTACCCACCTGGTTGAGAGAGATTATCTATTATAGCTGAGTGAAAAACATTATCAAAGACTTTGGCCAGGTCAAGGTAGGCAGTGTGCACTGTCTTCCCCTCATCCATGGCTTTGGTGACTGTCTTAAAGAAGTCAACCAAGTTTAACAGGCATGACCTCCTTTTGATGAAACCAAACTGTGTGAGATTGAGTGTTTGGAGGTTGCCAATGTCCTTGCTCCTGGGGGCAATGATGATCCATTCCATGGCCTTGCAGATCAGGCTAGTTAGGCTGATAGGTCTATAATTTCCTGGATTGCTGGACGCCCCACCTTTGTGCAAAAGGTTGACAGTGGCTGTCCTCCACTCAGCTGGGATAAAGCCAGTACTCAGGTATTTGGTTTAATAGGGTGCCTCATGATGCTGCAAGTTCCTGCCTGAGTTCATGTAGAATGCAGCCTGGGATGTTATCTGGTCCCATGGAGGCTGTATTTTTTGCCTTTGAGAGAGCAGTGATGACTTACTCCCTAGAGGTAAGGGGAGGGGGCAGGTGCTGGGAATGTCCTGATTTACTGATGGGGAGAGGGGTGAAGTTTTCACTGAATCTGTCTGCCAGCATGTAAAAGGAAAAAGCTTCAAAAACCAATGCACGTTAGGTTCAAGTAAGGCACCCTTTATTACTTGCAGCAAGGAGACAAAGCATGTAGGTACAAGGTTTGTCTAATTCTCTGGTGATCAGTATGTTATTCTCATACAGTTCTCTTCATGTCACACAGAAAATGTTACTATTCTACTGCTGACATAGTTGGACACAGCTTTCTGTATGTTTCACAGAAAATGTTACCAGATTTATTGCTGACATGGTCAGCTTATTTGTCATCTTGCAGAAACATTTTGAAAAACAACCTGGCCTTGGGCTTATTTGTAGCTCACCTTAACACTTCAATTCTTCAATTGTACAGTTCTAATACATGTGTTACATTTTGCTGAGATTCAAGTTACACTTCTAGCTTTGGTACAAGTAATGCTGACTGTGGTTTATATGTTCAAGCATCTATTGTTCTCTTTATCAAAGCTTCTAGCAGCTGCATATTTTTTCATGCCATAAGCAGAAATGAAATGACTCTTTGTTAGGTCTCACGACATTAGCAGAAATGAAATGCTTCTTATTATTTTCTAATAGCTGTGCAGATTCATGCAGTGTGAACAGAATACATGTATTAACCCTTTTTAAACTTTGAATGCACTAAGCATGCACATTACTATATATTTTTCTAACATTTCCCTCCTTTTAATACCTTTATTCTACTTTCAAGATAAGCATAAACAGTTTTTTCTTCCCCTAACCTCTCACCGCTCAGGATTTGCAGTTAAGAGAGTCATTCAGTTTAAGCTCATGAAAGCATCTTCAGTTTTTGACATTAGCAATTCAAGTTCAGTATCTTGGTGTAAGGTTTCTGAAACCAAAATGTCTATGAAATTTTTAATCAGTCTTTTCATGCAGGGGATGCAGCAGCACACACATACCACCAGTAGGATTATCCTACATAGATGGCAATCAGAACATTCATCAGGATGCTGCCCCAACCCCCAAACAGTTTCTGGAAAAAGTCCGTCAATGGATTTGGTCCTGGTTTGGTCATAGCTGACACCTGCTGAATTACCTCGAGATGGTTGTCTATCTCACATTTGTGGTCAGGAATATATGAACAGCACTCCTCCTGGATTAAAGTGTACGTACCTCCTCTCGCCGCTAGGGTGAAGTCAAGAGCCATGCAATTTTGAAGCACTACAGTTCTCATGGCATTCAGTTCATCAGTCTCTAATTCTAGGGTGGAAAAGGTTGCATTACTCATTACTTCGAGAAGCTTAGACAATTTTCTCACTTCCCAGATTGATTTCGTTGCTCCATATGCTGGCATTGCACCTGCCCACGATATAATGGTATCGCTCAAATCCATGTGTGTCAGTCCATTGTCTACAACTTGATGCTTTTTCCAGCGTGCATTGATTTGCCCCACTGGATTGACAGGCTTTCTGATTTCTCAAACATTTTGAATTCTCCCCTGAGGTAAAACTGCTGTGTCTCGTATGGCCGGAACCAGGTACCCCAAAAAACAACTGCCGGACCAATTCTCAGGTAGCCATTTATATGCTTTTCTACCACATATAAAGTAATAGTCTTCTACTTTAGTAGTAACTTTACTATTCCCTGTCTCTGCATAAAACATTTTCTTGTTGATTATGGACAGTTGCTTATAGAGATCAGCATTATGTTTTACTTCTTCATTTGTCCTATGCATCAATTCAAAAAATGTATCATAGCTCATGTTGCAATTGGATCTGATGTTATCAGTCTTAGTGTAGCATCTATAGGGAACAGTCACATTGCAATTGCTCCAACCCACCTTGACTGTATCATTTTTATAAAAACACACACTTCCCTCTTGTCGAACAGACAACTGTAATGCTATTTTATCTCGTGATGTGACCTTTGATGTATCATGAATTAGGTTTTCCCAGGTCTCGTTGGCTCCCAGGGGAACTGAAGTTAACAGTAACCCCCAGTATGCTGTTGGTAAAGCTGTACAAATCCAGCAATTCGAAACATTGAAAGTTTCAGCATACACATATTTGATTGCCTGGTAAGTGTTAAAGTTCGGGTGCCACTCTGCACGTTTGTTCAGTCCAATTTGTGTAGCTGAGCAAAGGAATGGCCACAACAAAAAGATTATTGTCACTAGTACAATCAACAGGATGGTTATGCAATACTTTTGTGGAAACGGTTGCTCTGCATTTTTGTTTTCTCCGATTCTTCCAAGTAGGTGTATTTGGATCTTACTGGATTCCATCATCTTTACTTAAGACATGTGCTCTTACTCTCTTCCCTAATAGGACCTTCATCACCGATGGTTTCTTCACTGGGGTTGAGACGGATCGATCCTATTGATCTGACACCCCTTTGTAGCCAGACTTTGTGTTGAGGGCCCCAATGGAGAGGTAAGATTTTTGTCCAACTCAAAGTTCTTAACCAGTTTGCAGTACGTCAGGTGTATCCACGATGCTCGTTCTGCTATCTTGATTGCAGTGGGTGCCAAAAGAAGCACCTGGTAAGGACCTTCCCACTTTGGCGAAGCCAAATTTTTTCGCTTGACTATTTTGGTCCACACCCAATCTCCTGGTGCTACTGACACTTCTGATGTTTTGGTTTGTCTTCTATCTGAAACAGAATTTAACTGCAACAGATGTTTAGAATTCAACAACTTTTTCATATATTCAGCTAGTGTAAAATCAGTTTCCTGGTCAGATGACATGAGAAGTTTCCACTGGGGTATATAATAAGCCCTTCCAAATAGTTTTTCAAAAGGAGTCAATCCTTTTGCTGTAGGGACAGCTCTCATGCTCAACAGTGCCAGGGGTAAATAGTACAACCAAGTTTTTCCTGTTTCAGCTATTAATTTTCTCAATTTGTTTTTTAATATACCATTATGCCTTTCAACTAGCTCTGCAGATTGCGGATGGTATACACAATGATTTTTTAAAGAAATACCAAAATGCTTACTTAACTGTTGTATGGTTTGATTTAAAAATGTGTACCGTTGTCACTGTAGATTCTTTCCGGAATACCGAATCTAGGAATGATTTCTTTGACAAGTACTTTTGCCACCGTGGCTGCATCTGGATTTTTGGTTGGAAAGGCTTCCACCTATCTGGAAAACATATCTACAATGACAAGACAATACTTCTTATTTTCACATTTGTTCAATTCTATGAAATCCATACAAATAGTGTGGAACGGATATGGTGGTGTGGGGTAACTCCCTTGCTTGAGCCTTATTGCCCCTTGTGCATGATGTTTGTTACAAATCTGACACATCAAACAAAATTTTTTAGAGTAGTTTGTAAATCCGTATGCTGTGAACACCTGGTTCACCAGCTGTACCATCTCCCCTGTTGAGACATGGCACTGCCCATGGCTCAACAATCTGCATAGTGAAACAAATTAGAGGGTAGTATCGGTTTTCCCTCTCTAGAGATGTACAGCCCCTTTTCGAGGATTGCTCCTCGTTTTTTCCATCACTGCTTTTCAGCTTGTGTAGTGAGTGTCTGCATTGTTTTTAACATATCTAGATCTAAAATTTCAGAGGGTTGTAATTCCTCATTTAAAATAAATACTTCTGTGGCTGCTTGTTTTGCAGCTGTATCAGCTCTCGCATTACCTTTTGAAATTCTATCTTGTTGCTTAGTGTGAGCTGTGCATTTACATATGGCTACTTTCTGAGGTAACTGAATAGATTCTAAAAGATCTAAAATAAACTGTGCATGATTTATAGGTTTTCCAGTTGATGTTATCATTCCCCAATTTTTCCACTGTTGTGCAAAAACATGCACAGTAGAAAAAGCGTACTGGCTATCAGTAAAAATGTTTACACTTTTACCCTTTGCTAAGGTACATGCCTGAGTCAGGGCAATCAATTCTGCTGCCTGTGCAGATAAGTTGTGTGGTAAAGGTTTTGCTTATATAATCCCAGTATCAGAAACTACTGCATATTCTACTAGGTTCTGTCCTGCAGGACCCCTCTTGCATGAACCATCCACGTAATATGTCACCTCGGCATCATTCAAGGGGACATCCGTGAGATCTTTTCTAGGTAGTGTCTTGCTCAATTACCTGCAAGCAGCTGTGCAGTGTGCCGTCTGCAGGGGTCGGGAGCAGAGTAGAAGGGTTTAAAGTCGTGCATCATTGACTTGTCATATGAGGTTGGCTCAACAATATAGTCATACAGGATAGATGCCTAGCAGGGGAAAGATATGCCACCTTTTCTTGTAGTAAAATAATCGCAACTGCATGAGGTACTCTTAAAGTGAGAGGGTGGAATAAGACTACTGAGGCTGAAGCCTGTACTGCCATTGCAGCTGCAACTACTGCTTTTACACAGTGGGGTAAGGACAGTGCCACTGGGTTTAGTTGTGATGAGTAGTAAGCAATGGGGCGTTGCTTATCCCCATGCTGTTGTGTTAACACTGATGTCATGTAACCCTGCTTACAATCTACAGTTTGGAAAAAACGTTTATGGTAATTTGGCAATCCCAGAACTAATGAGGATGCTATTAACTGCTTTAGTTTACAGAAGGCAGAGTCTGCCTCTGTTGTCCATTGCAACAAATCCTGTGCTGCGATAGGCTTTTTGTATATAAGGTCAGTCAGAGGTGCAGATTCCAAGGCATAGTTTGGAATCCAGCTCCGGCAAAAATTAGTTGTACCCAGGAAGGACATCTTTTCCATTTTGGTAGTGGGTTTTGGTGCTTGTAAAATGGCTATTTTTCTGTCCTCATCTAATGTTCTACCTTCCTTGGATATTACATATCCTAGATATTTTACCTGTTTTTTCCAAAGCTGCAATTTACTTTTATTTACCTTATGTCTCTCAGTGGCTAAAAATCGTAGAAGTCCTATGGTATCTTCTTTACAATACTGCTGGGTGGGGGCTGCCAGCAAGATGTCGTCAACATAAAGCAAAATCTGACTGCCTCTTGGTGGGATGAATCCTGCCAAGTTGCTTGCCATTTCTTGTGAGAATATCATTGGACTTTCACAATATCCCTGTGGTAGCCACGTATATGTATACCTTTTTCCCTGAAATGTAAATGCAAACCAATATTGGCTGTCAGGGTGTATCGGTATCGAAAAGAACGTGTTGCTAATGTCTACCACAGAAAAATACTTTTGTTGAGGTTTTAAATCATTCAGCAGGGTGTGTGGGTCTGGCACTGTGGGTGCCCTTGATATTGCTGCATCATTTACAGCTTGTAGGTCCTGGACCATACGCCATTCTCCGTTGGCCTTTTTAACTGGAAATAAGGGTGTGTTACATGGTGAATCGGGAGATTCTACTAGTATCCCTCCTTTAAGCAAGGCTGCTATAATAGGCTTTATCCCTGCCTCTGCATCTTTTCTTAAGGGATACTGTCTTTTTTGTGGTCTGAATGCTGACATTGGTGTGATAGTAACTAGTCCTGCTGTATGAATGAGTCCTACATCTGATTTCCCTGTTGACCAGAGAGTCTCTGGTATGTCTCGTAAGGCATTCTCTTCCTCCCTTAATAGGAGTGTCAATCAGCTGTCCTTACTAGACTGCAAGTGCACAGCTGGGTTGGTCTGAGTTATCCAGTTCATCTTTTGTGCTTGTATTCCTTGTTCTGACAGTTCTAGTTCTGTCGGTTTCTCCCATTTTGTGACTTTTTCTCCTAGGTCTGCCCATTCTGTGTTTCTGTTTTTGGTTAAGCTAACATGTGGTAATCGATTAGATTTATAAAGTGCAAAGAACTCCTGGGGCAATGAACAGCTGGCTACACTGTTCCCTTCTGTGTCCCAGTATAGGTTGCGCAATATCAATCTGTTTGCATGATTTTTAAACAATTTTTGCTCATATTCCTTATCAGGTCCTGGTGTGTTGCAATAATACAGGGTACAGTGCAACAGGTGTTGCTTATCTATGTCAAGGGAGGGGAACTTGCTGATGGCTAGGTTCATTAACTCTTTGGTCACAGTCCCTGGACCAGTCGAAACCAAGTCCTGGCTGTACCAATAAAATATTTCACCCTCCGATTGCACTGCAAAGGTATCATTTTGTCCTGTGCTTCCATACCCTGCATGGTTGGGACTACTGCTATGCCAAATAGCTGCATGAGGTCTCTGCCCAAAAGGTTTACTGGGCATTTTGCAGAAACTACAATTTTGCTTCTTTGTGTCAATCCTGAAACTGGATCAGTTATTACAATGTCATGGGAGAGAGGCTCCCGATACAGCTGTCCATTAGCTGCTTTGACCAGTATATAATCAGGTGACTCTGTGTTATCTGGTTTGGAGGGATGTATCAGGGTTCGTGATGCCCCTGAGTCACACAAAAATTTGACCTCCCTCCCTTCTACCAAAAGTGTAACTTCTGATTCTGTGTCTGCTAAATAAAGCTCCAAGCTCAATAAAGCTAGGTCTAATAATTCATTTTCTTCATTGTCACTAACTTCCTCTACTCCCTCTATCACATTCTCATTTGTCCTTTCTTCGCTAGCCCCTTCTAGTGATTCCTGACTACCATATAGTCAGTCCTCACCCTCCTTGTCTTCCGTTGTTGCTTTCTTGCTTTTCTTGCAATCCCTTGCCAAATGTCCTTTTTTACCACATTTGAAACATTCTCTCCTTTTCTTTCGCCCTTCAAAGTCCTCTGATCGCTGATCAGATTGTTTGTTCCTCTGTGCATTTTTCTTCCCTTTTTTCCCAGACTGTACTACATAAACCTGCTCCATCTTCTACAGAAAATACTTGCGTTTTCTTTTTCTTTTTGCTATGAAAATGCCGTTCGGCATGCCTAGCATATTCAAGTAATGATTGTAACCTGCTAGTATGATGATCTACTATCTGTTTTGTAATAAAACTGCTTATAGGCATGCTACTGCCTTTTAAAAATGCATTCTTTAACTGCTATTCATATGGGGAATCTTGTGTTTGATCTTCAGGAACCTGCATTCCACAGTGATTATTAAAACATTCTAGCAATCTGGCATAATACCGGTCAATAGTTTCACCTTCTTGTTGGATGCATTGATTAATGCAAGTCCATTCTGCCCTAGGTTTCCATTTCTCAGAGATGCGGTCTGTAAGATCTTTCACTCTAGTGACTAATTCTGCGCTGCTATGGGGGAGGGGTTTTTGTGCAGTGTCACGGGGATTCCAATTTCCACTAATCATGTACCAATCTGGCCCTACAATTTGTCTAACTACTTTTTCTATTTCTTCTCCATTTAGGTTATAACTCAACCTCATTCCTTGCAAATCTTCTGAGAATTTTCTAAAATTAACTTTTGGATGGGGAATTCCCTCAGTGGCTTTCCGGATATCTTCCGGAGTTCAAGGTCTATATACTAAGATAGTTGGGTCCTGATTTTCTTGACCTGCCTGAGGATTAGGTACTGCTATAAGCGGGCATATTTCTTCTTCTTCACTTATAGATTGTGAATTCTTTACTATCTTCCATAACGCGATACCTTCTTCTGGGTTACCTGCCTTTGTTCGGGACCTGGTCTCGACGGGATCTCTAATTTTAGTCAGTTTTAGTTTCACAATATCTCTATCCACAGGATATAGTGGAGGTGGACTAATTTGTTCACTTGCTTCATATTCTGGTAAGGGAGGCGGAGGTACTGATGCTATTACTAAGTTATTATCCTTATCTAAAAACATTGTTTTTAAATCTTTGCTTTTTTGTTTCCTACGGTTTACTTCCTCCAGCCACCTGTGTGCCTGAGGAATTCCTAATCAACGTTGCTTTTTAACTCGACCTTTGGAATAATTTTTGAGCTGTCTGATAAGTTTGATAAGTGAGGATTTCTCTAATTTTCCATTGAATTCGTATTTATTAACCCATTTTGAATAATATCTAACATTGTTGGTGCACTGCGACTGCATATATATTTTGCATCTTCCGTTAACGGTGGGTTTTGGGGTCTTTTTGTGCAATTATTACCCATTTTGTTTTACCCTTTGATCGTTACATAACCCTTTCTTTTTAACGTGGTACTACGGATTTTGTTATAGTCTCTTCAGTATAACTGCCTACTTATTCTGTTTCTCCTGATCTATGACAAGACAGTAATCTTTTTTTGTCCCTGACTTGCAAGAAAATTACAGCCTTGACAAAAACAATACACATCTAGTCCCTGATCTAAAACAGAAAACAGAAAAAGTAGATTCACCTTACCTGAGCCTACGTGATTGATCACCGATTCGTGGAGACCCATCCTTCAGTCACAGATCAGAAAGTGGCTGGCCTCTTTTGAACGACAATTCAGTCGGAGGACTTTTCATGTAAGAAGAATCGATTTGGTTTCTTCCCCGTATGGTTTCAACCACCTGGCCATCTGATCTGAGGTGAAGAGAGGGTTCCGGTCCAAAGGACCAATCTGTAAAAGGAAAAAGCTTCAAAAACCAATGCACGTTAGGTTCAAGTAAGGCACCCTTTATTACTTGCAGCAAGGAGACAAAGCATGTAGGTACAAGGTTTGTCTAATTCTCTGGTGATCAGTATGTTATTCTTATACAGTTCTCTTCATGTCACACAGAAAATTTTACTATTCTACTGCTGACGTAGTTGGACACAGCTTTCTGTATGTTTCACACAAAATGTTACCAGAGTTATTGCTGACATGGTCAGCTTATTTGTCATCTTGCAAAAACATTTTGAAAAACAACCTGGCCTTGGGCTTATTTTTAGACCACCTTAACACTTCAATTCTTCAATTGTACAGTTCTAATACATGTGTTACATTTTGTCGAGATTCAAGGTACATTTCTAGCTTTGTTACAAGTAATGCTGACTGTGGTTTATTCTTTCAAGCATCTATTGTTCTCTTTATCAAAGCTTCTAGTAGATGCATATTTTTTCATGGCATAAACAGAAATGAAATGTCTCTTTGTTAGGTCTCATGACAGCAGACAAGAAATGCTTCTTATTATTTTCTAATAGCTGTGCAGATTCATGCAGTGTGAACAGAATAAATGTATTAACCCTTTCAAAACTTTGAATACACTAAGCATGCACATTACTATACATTTTTCTAATACAGCACTTTGGCTATATCTAAGGCATTTGTGAATGTTGTGTCCTTGACCGCCAGTTCTGTGCAGATCTAAGTGCTTCCTTTGAGATTGCAGACATATTTGAAGTAGGCCTTATGATTGTCTTTAGTAGATGTGGCCAGTTTGGACTCGAAGTTTGCTTTGGAGGATTTCACTAGTGCTCTTATTTGCTTGTTCAAGCTAAGAAGAGATTGCTTCCAGTTAGGCACCTGCTCCTTCTTATTCCTGGACAGCAATTTGTTTTCCTTTTATTATAGAGATTATTTATTGCAGATGTCCACCAGACAGGTTTACTCCTCCTTGTGGAGAATGATTTTGTCCTGCCGGGTATTCTTGATTCCATGTATCTATATAAATGCTTGTATAGTACTTTGGTGTAGGTTTGGACATTTGTGCCAGTTCCTACAGAGGAGGAGGGGGCTGTGAAGCTGTTTATACCTTCCCTCAGGAGGTTGCAATCAGCTTTAGAGAAGTTTTTTTGTTTGATCCTAGCTGAGGGGTTCGGGGGAGATGGTGACTTTGAAAGTGACTGCTTTGTGGTTGGATCTTACCAGGGAGGATGACACGGTTGGAATGCTGCAGTGGCTACTCATGTTGGTTAATACCAACTCCAAGATATTATCACCTCTTGTGGGGAGGTGTTGACCAGATGGTCCAAGGCCTTTTCATTGACGAAATCAAGGAATCTCTGGACATGAGTAGTTCTTCCAGTTCATGGTTGAAGAGTTAAAGTCACACATGATCAGGCCTAGATAGGTGGATTGGGCATTTTGAGTCAAAGCTGGGGGCCTGTGTCTAGCTATGATTTGAATAGGGGTCTTGTCAATGGTTAATTGCACCTAGATTGTCTCCTGTGCGTCATACTGTTTGACCAACCTGGAGATGTGTACACCTTTAATATATATTGACACTCCATTTCCTTTTGCTTTGCTGCCCACAGTTTGTGGTCTAAATGTATGATAGAACTAGTATGGCTGGGTTGCTCTCCACAGCTTTGAACCAGGTTTCTGTGACTGCACAAATGTCAGCATCTTAAAGGGTTAAGAATGCTTGCAATGACTGCAGTTTCATGTTTAGACTCCCAGTGTTTAGCAGCATGACCTTTAATTTGGATTTTGATGAAATTTTCATGTTGGTAGTTTTGACCTCATGGCATCTCCTAAAAAAGGCACTATGGGGGAGGCAAGACCCTTTGCCAGAAGCCTGAAGCCCAAGGGAGACAGATGCGGGCCATCTCTGGCAAAGCATTGTGGTCTGTTGATCACGTCTTCCCAGGCTGTCAGGTACTGGATCCTCCTGGAATGACACTAGAAACTAAACCAATTGTTAAAGTCAGTCATTTTCTGTTTGTATTGAGGCATCATTCTGTGTGATGGTAAAGTGCTGCTTAAGGCTAGGCTCATACCCACTTGGGACACATATTCAATTAGCCCGATCATGTCTCTTTTCATCTATTCCAGGGAGGTATATCTCAAATCATTCACACCAATTGGACTATGACAGAGTCATAACAGTACCTGTTTTTGAGAAACTTGAATGCATGTGTGATATGGCAGATTGTGGCACCTGACAAACAACTAACTGTGACTTTCTCCTTATCCAGCCTGGTGAGGGGCACATCTGTGTGTCTAGCAATGGAGTCTCCTATGATTAATATTTTGGGTTTGTGGTTAGGCCTTAGTGACTGTGAGGCACAGGTGTGGAGGCTAAGTGTTGTGTGTGGTGAGGTGGGCTGTGGAATTCATGTGTATTTTTGCCTCAGAGGTCTCTTTGGTTTGGGTATGTTTTGTTGAGGACCCCTGCATATTTGGGTGTTTGTTGTGTAAGTGTTTGTGCTGTTTGAGGTGTGGTGTTTGTGTTGACAACCTTTTCAGTGCCAGATATAGTGGCTTGTGAGGGAGAGAGCATAGTCTCTAGGTTCTTAATGTAACTGCATCTCTCTCACAAATTGTGTTCCTAGGTGGTAGTAGTAGAGTGTTGTCCATGTACATGATGCAGCTGCTACACTCTCTCAGGATGCACATATCAAACAGACTGGCAGAAGAAACCATAGGAAATGTAACCACCTTACACACCTTAATGACTAGGGACAATAGCTGGGTACAACAACCCTGTGTTTCTAAAGGTTATCCAAACAGTCCACTTATGCTGTGCTGATGATGTCATAACAAGATTGAAACATACATGTCCATAGTTTGTGGGGTTTGGTAGTATTGGACTGAATTTGTCCATTAATCAACTTAAAAAGAAATAAGTCATGGGCATTCAGAATTGCCATATAGCTGAAACACCTGTTGTCCTTAAAGGGTCATCTGCATATATCCCATAATCCTCTTTTACAAGAGGTTTCAAGGAATCACACAATGCAAACTCTAGCTTGGCTAGGTTTTTCTTGTTGTTTTTTTCCACTTGGCTTAGCTGTATGTCCTGTTTACTCTTTTATTTAGTTGTGAGATGGAATATTTTGCAGACACCTTAATGGCTAGAGACAACAGCTGTGTACAACAACCCTGTGTTTCTAAAGGTTAGCCAAATAGTCCTCTTATGCTGTACTGATGATGTCATAACAAAACTGCATGCCACAGCTAGTGGGGTTTGGCATTATTGGCCTGAATTTGTCCATTAATCTACTTAAAAAGAAATAAGTCGTGGGCATTCAGAACTGCCATATAGTTGAAACATCTGTTGCCCTTAAGGGGTCATTTGCATATGTCCCATAATCCTCTTTTACAAGAGGTTTCAAGGAATCACACAATGCAAACTCTAGCTTTGCTAGGTTATGCTTGTTGTTTTTTTTTCCAGTTTCATTGGCTGCATGTCTGTTTACTCTTTTGTTTAAGTTTGCATAACTGTAATGATTTTCTGTCTGTACTTTAAGATGAATGTAAAATAATTAGCAAGTTTATGAGTAATTCTTAATGTATGTTATTTCATATCTGTTCATGTATATACTGAATGTTTGTTTAAAAATGTTTCTAATATGTTGGAGATTTTCTCCCTGGATACTGTATGTGGAAAAGGTTTTTTTCTACTAAAGCCGGTTACAGAAACCTGGGTAAACAAATATAAAATAAATAAAATTAAATCTGTATTTGGCTGGCACAAATAAGCTGCAAGTAATGTTTCTGTCAACAAAATGAAAGTAATGCAAGTATGCAACCCAACTGTTGCTATATTTCTACTTTAATCCTATCAGGGTAAAAAGCAATTACTTTAGTTAGGTAATGGGGGGTTGTTTGTGAATTAGTTGACTGGTCTTGCTGTTTACTATTGTAATTGTGGCTTTGCAAGATTAAGGTGTATTTGGGTAATGTCAGCTATCATACAGGTCTGTAACTACTGTGTCTGTGCAACAGAATAAATTAATGCAATCATTGTTATTTTTGTTTTAATCCCAGGAGGGTCAAAGCAGATGCTTTAGGTCAGCAATTTATATGATGGCTGTTTGTGAATGAAATGTTTGGCACTATAGCTTTGGTGTAATAATTCTGGATTTTCTGGACTAATGTGTATTTTGGTGAAACAAGATAGAATGCAAACTCTTGACTATTTGCATGCATCAATTCAATACAGTAATGAAAACATTATTACTAATGCTGGCAAGGTCAAACCACCTACATTAGGTTGGTAATGGGTATTGGGGGTTGTTTGTAAATGAAATGAGTGGTCCTACTATTTACTGAAATAATTCTGTTTTTGCAAGACTGCTGGACATTTGGGTATGCTTACTGGCACTTAGGACTATTTGATAATGTATTGGTATTTCTGTTAAACTGATATATATGTGTGGTGTGGTGTGTGTGATTGGGATAAATGGGAGGGTATTTGTTTTTTAACCAACAAAAATACACTTTTGGAATGAAATACTCACACTGCTTTATCATGCATGTAATTACCATCTTGGCATATGGCTGTCAATGATCCATTCAGTGAGCAGCATTGTGAAAGGGGTGTGGCTTGGTCAGCAGTTTAAGGAAGGGTATGGACAGCAGTGTGTTGCTGTGGGTGTGGCTTGTTGGGGGTAGCAGTCTTGGAATTGTGAGTACAAATCTGAAAATCCAGCCTACGTCCCTGAAAGGTAGGGACACATAAGTACAGCAGCAGTGACAGCAGCAACAGGTAAAATTACATCACCTTCTTCTAGTACTTTGCAAACAGGTCAGGCA